>NW_028136402.1:600000-1176000 GCF_964662115.1 Mustela nivalis | reverse complement strand
AAGCTAAGGTCCCATCACAGGCAAGTGCGAGAAACAAAGGAGAGGAACATTATTTCATGGAGGAGGAAGAAGTTGGGAAGGGTGCTTGAAGGAAAGTCCCTTGGAGAAAGGCAGGGTGATGGAGAATTCTCACCAGCTGAGCTGCAAAGCTCCTACAAAAAGTCAGGAGATGAACCTCCAGCTTCCCCTGTGAGGCCTGGAATTGGTGAGTCTCTCCTGTGGGGGATTGCAATGTGGGGTCTGTAATGGGCACTGAGCACCAGGCGCTCCCTTCCAGCCTCCCCTTCTGGCATCCCCAGTCCACTTTACTGGGGCTTCCCTTCCTGCTTTTGCACAGTTCTAACCAGCTTGTGGTGGAACGTTTTGGAAAAACTGAAATTCCAAATCCACTGCTTCTACTGCACCTGAGATACAGGGGCCCATGATTTAATTCTCCCACGAGTCTCTTGCTAACATGTGTCCTCTCCATGTTGGGTGACCTGGATTTGGGAGGGCTTGGCCTCCATCCCAAAGTCTGATGTTCTCTCTGCTTCCGTGTCATCGTGCTAACATGGATATTTGGAAGATTCATTTCCTCTGTGGTGATTTCAAAGTGCAGTCAGCTTGTTATAGCAGCACAAATACGTGCTGTCTCCACACTCAGATTCCCCAGCCGTCATTTCTTTACCACGTTTGCCACTTCACACGGGATGCTTCAGTGTGTTTGATCCCACACCAGGACAATGTCCTGCAGAACCACCACATAACCTGAAATGAGGAGATCATTACAGAAACCATCCAAGGGTTAGTGTTAGGAACCAGGGACATGGCAGGGCTGATCTGAAGACCCCATGGAGAGCTGTCAGGGTGGCTGAGTTGACAGTGGAGGTGAGGGTGAGTGTCTGGCTCTGGCTTTGTGTCCAGGAGTCAGCTCTGTGTGGGTGTGTCCTTAGCTAGGCATGCAGATTTCTGCTCCTCTGAATCCTTTCCGGAGTTCCAAATGGCACAGTTTCCTTCTGGGCAGCAGGCTGAGTCCTCTGGGATTGCCCATGTGTCCCCAAATTGTAGGGCACCTACTGCAAGGCCTTTGGGGTCAGAATCTTGAAAAGCAAACCAAAGGTTATGGTTAGGGACCACAACATGGCAGGCCCGATCTGCCAGCACTCTGTCCATCTTTCTGGGGGAGGGGGCAGTCGAGGGATTTGTTCAGGTTGAGTGTCAAGCTCCAGGTTTGCATCCAGGGGCCTGCTGAATATGGGGCTGTCCAGAGGTAGGAATGCAGATTTCAGTTCCTCTGAATCCTTTCTGGAGTTCCAAATGGCATGGTTCCTTTCAGGGTGGCAGGGTTAGTCCTATGGTGTTCCTCACTGTCCCCAATCTCTGAGGCTTTGGAGCCAGGCCGTCGGGGACAGACAAACACAGGCTGGAGAGCTTTAATGTCAGAAATGTATTTTCGCACAGATCTGGAGGCCAGAAGTTCCAGATCAAGGTGCCAGCAAGGTTGGTCTCCAGTGAGCTTTTTCTTGTTGTTCTATAGATCACTACCTTTTCAACTGTGCCCTCAGATGACCTCTTCTCTGTGGGCCCCCAGAGGGGAGGTAGGGGGAGTGCTTTCATGTGTTTCACCCTTATGAGGACACCAGTCCTAGCAGATTAGGACTCCTGTGACCTCACCAAGCCTTCAGTACCTCCTTCTAGGTAGGCCCTATCTCCAGATGCAGTCACACTGGAGATTAGGAATTCTTCATATGACTTTTGTGGGGACACAATTCAGTCCATAACAATTAGTACAGGAGAAAAGCCATGGAGAGAATTCTAGAGGAGTCACACGTTGATGTTATAAGGTAAGTGGGTATAAAAGAGCACCTCTGAAGTCCAATAGGTCATTAGAGCTAGAGGCTGACAGGAAAGTCCCGTACGTGCCACAGTTTTGAGTTTGATGCAAGCGCAACTCTGAAGGGAAGATATTTGGGAGGCCTTGGCCGACCACTACTTCCAGCCAGGGGTGATTCTGGAGGGAGTATCTCTCGGAGTGCTGCCTAGAATCAAGACTTTGGGGTTGGAAAAGTGCCACTTCCAAAGCTGGAGAAGGATGGTGCTGTAAGTTACTTGAAGAGTACTGTTCTGGGAGATAGGAGATCTGGGGTGTCTTCTTTGTTCTGCTGCTGACCAGATGTGAAAATGCAGATTAACTCCCTAACCATCTCAGTTCTACCACCATGTGCTGCTGTCATGTGTCCCAAGCCCCAGAGTTAGTTTGATCCATAAGCAGAAGCCGGTCTTTTAGTTCCCAATCTCTTAATCGGGCTGATCGTCACAATATATAGCGGACACGTGACAGCCACCGGGGAGAAGTAAGGGTTGTCTTCCCCTCAGGGAGAGTGGAAAAGCTCTAGGAGAGGGCATACCCGTAGACCAAAGGCAGCCAGTGCTGGGGAGTGGAGCCACGGGGAAGAGTGTGCTGATGACAGCCTTGTGGAGGGAGGGCAGAAAGAGCCACCACCATGACACTTGAGTTACAGATCGAGCTTGGGGATAGAGAAGGGATCAGGGCACGGTAGAGCAGCAGCTGGCAAAGTGATTCTGTTGAGCTTAAGCTCATAGTGCCTTAGCGAATTAGAATGGGAAATGCCTTGCTATTGTCTGTGACTCTGTGATTGTGTGAGTATGAGTGACAGAGTGGGGACAAAGAGAGAGGGAGAGAGAATACATTAAATTTTAAAGAAGGACAATAAGGGACGCCTGGGTAGCTTACTCAGTTAAGCATCTACCTTTGGTTCAGGTCATGATCCCAGGGTCCTGGGATTGGATCCCATACCAGGCTCTAGTGGGGGGCCTGCCTTCCCTCTGCCTGCAGCTCCCCTTGCTTGTGATCTCTCTCTTCTTCTGTAACAAATAATAGTAAAAAATAAACAAGGGCGATACGTTATGTTTACTTTTGTTTCTGATGCCAGACATGGGTTCAGAGGATTGAAGAGGGAGATCCAAGGAGCTAGCCTCTCAAGAGGAGTGAATACCTAGTCACTGGTAAGACCCCTGGTCCTGCAATACAATATGGCTCCTGTGATCTGGGTCCTGTTAAATGCCCCTCGCCATCCTTCACCCGATAGTTTGATTCTTCATTGCGTTCAGTGTGGGGAACTGGGAGAAGCTATGACACTTGGCCCTTTGTGGAGGAATGTTAGTAGTATAAATAGCAATAGTTATCAGTTCTGGAGCACTTCCATGACTCTGCTGCAGGCACTCTGCTGTGACCTGGGTTTATAGCAGTGAGATAAACATAGAAATAGATGTGGGCTCTGTTCCCAAGAATCTGAAACCCACTATTCTCCTTGTCCCCTTCCCATTCTGTCTTCTTCAGCCCTTGTGCAATCCCACCAAGCAGGAAGCTTGCTTCTCCCCTTCCCTCTCCTGCTCCCCCTGCTTGTGCTCTCATTCCCTCTCTCTGACATGTAAATAAATCAAATGATTTAAAAAATTATAAAAAAGGCAAAACAAATAACCATTTTTGGAGAGTGATTTTCTGAATGCAGTTATGGGCAGTGCTGGGTACTGAAGAAGACGCTCTGCTGACCAGAGGAGTGGGGAAATTACAGAACAAATTCCACAGGTCATTGAATATATCACATTCATCACCCCACCCATAGCACTCATTAATCTCTAGCCCAGCCAATATGTTGGTTATAAAAATGAGCTTTCTCCAAACTGACAGGAAGTTCTCGTTTTAGCAATGTAAATCATTCTGATCTTTATCACTAATGTGATCTAATCCTGTCTAGTAAAGAAACTTGAGAGTTCTATATCTCTGTAAGCATTTAAGAAAAACAATGGACTCTACTCTAATTACTTTTTAACTAACTTGACTTGCCAAAGGAAGGAGAAAGTAAATATCAGAAATCTTACCACTAAGCACAAGTTGCAAGTTATACCTGCCAAAATGTGGTTCAAAATATAAGTAACCAGTCTCCTTAGAAGCCTTTTACCTTCTTATATCTGTTATGTTGGGTAAATGAGTAGTTACTAGAATACAGCTGGCTCAGTGTTCACAATTCAGCTTACCCTCAGAAATATAAATAGATTACATGTTTAGCCCGGTAACTGGACACTGATATAGAATTATTCACTGGCTGATTCCTAGATCAGAAACCACAAAAAATTTTTCTTTTTTATGGAAGTATGGCTGTTACAATAGTCTCACCTGTACCTCATAGTGATTGACTTAACTACTCTATACGTTACAACTCTAGATGTAACATTTTAATAAAACAACAATATCTTTGATGGTATCATGGAAATGTAAGTGCCTTGTGCACTTTTCTTAATGTGTATAATTACCTAAACATCATAGTAAGTAAATCAAGGCCATTGTCAAGCTTCCGTCAAGGAGAGTCCTTAACTAGAGGGATTTCCCATTGCTCTCAGGATGATAACCTCTGAGTTACAGGTTCCGTTAGTTGGCCACACACATTTGGAGCCTTGTGGACTTTCTGACAGCTGAGCAGCATATCTGTTTCAAGCATTGTGATCCCTGTTCTTACTGCAAGAGTGACAGTTGTCACTTTTCCTTTGACCCCTGTCTTTAGGAAAGTGTCTGACTCAGAAAGTCGAGTCAGTACCCCCCAAAAATATTTTCAGGAGAACCACCTCAAAGATGATCACCTGAGATACTGTCAAGAAAAAAAAAAACTGAAATTCTAAGCAACATCCATAAAAAGTATTTTCATGTTGATAAGGAAAGATTTTCCCCTAAATACCAGAGAGGCTCCATGAAAGTGAGATTTTTACCTATTTTGTTCACCGTGTCACCAGTCCCTAGAAGAGCGCCTAAGACATCACTCAAGATTAGGTTGCTTTGAATGAATCAAATGAATGAATGAACTGTAGCCTTTGATAGTGAGGTAGTTTATGGTCCTTAGGCAAGAGATGTGATTTGTGTTGGGATTTCAAGAATGGGAGGTGCCGAAGAGAAAATTGAGAAGCTAAATGTGAAAATATGCAATTTACTGACTGGAGTAGTTCTGAATATATTTCAAACATAATTAAACTATGGCTGTGGGTCTATATGCGTTTTCATAATTTTCCCTTGAAAATGTGAGGCATACAGATGTCATCTCCAATGAATTCTCCTTGTCCGTATACAGAATCACCAAAAAAAAAAAAAAAAAAAAGGCATTCTGACAGTCTTCAGACCATCCACTCCAGGATTGTGACTCTTTCTTCTCCATGTTCTTTCTGACATCATGGACTTTCAGGTTGACCTCTCTCATCTTGGGTCCCACTCTCATTAGCTGTAGAAGTCATGCGATGTTTGTGATGTGAGGGTGGCAATACTCTCTGACTTTTGGTTACAATATGTCTTTGAAAGCCAGTGTTTATTCTGCTTTTACAGCATTTCTCTATTTGAATTGGCCACCTTTTAAGTGGTCATTAGCCACATGTGGCTACTAGCCATGGGACTTGGACAGCAGAGGTGTGGAAAGTCCGCACATTCTTCCACTCAAAGGATATTGTGAGTTATGCTACATCTTTTTTTTTTTGAAGTGCCTTTTTTAGATATTTAAATTCAATTAGCCATTAGATAGTACATCATTGGTTTCAGAGAATTCAGTAACTCATCAGTTGTGGATAACCCTTGGTGCTCATCACATCACGTGTCCTCCTTAATGCCTATCACCCAGTTTCTCCATGTCTCCCACTCCCCTCCCCCCCAGCAACTCTCAGTTTGTTTCCTATAGTTAAAGGTGCCTCATGGCTTGTCTCCCTTTCTGATGACTCCCATTCAGATTTCCCTCCCTTCCCTCTGATCCTCTGTACTACATCTTAATCTCAACAGTCAAGCAGTGGTAGTAATTCAGTCATGGAGTCATGCATATTCTAAATCTGATGAGGTGGATTCCCATACTGCCTTTGTCTCTTCTAGAGCGCTTACATTTGTTATATTATTGCTGCTGCGTTCATGTTTCTCGTTCACTGAATGTCTGATAAAAGAATTAGTAAAATGTGTGACTGCAGAAAATACAATGGTCATGGATGATGAAGATTTTCTCCTTGACCAGACTCGAGTCAAGTTCCTCTGAGTCCTCTTTCTGTCTAGCCTTGACCTTAGGCTCCGCCCACTTAGCCCAGTTTTAGCAAGAAATCTGCTTGGTCATTGTTCAGCAATCTTCTATCCTACTCTTGATATCTGATCAAATTCCTTATCTCTCACCCCTGGTATCTTACCACTTTTTTTTTTTAAGATTTATTTATTTTGACAGAGAGAGAGCCTGAGCAGGGGGAATAGCAGAGGGAGAGAGAGAACCAGACTCCCCACTGAGCAGCAAGCCCAATGCCAGGCTTGATCCTGGGATCAGATCATGACCAAGCCAAAGCCAGAGATTTAACCAACTAAGCCACCCAGGTGCTTCAGTATCTATAACCCTTAATATCTGATCCAATCCCTTATTCCCAGGGCACCTGGTTGGTGCAGCTGGTTGAACGTTTGACTCTTGGTTTCTACTCTGGTCATGATCTCACGGTCCTGAGATTAAGCCTCACCTCAGGCTCTATGCTCAGTGAAGAGTCTGATTAAAATTCTCTTTCCCTCTCCCTCTACCCCTACCCCTGCTCCCTCTCTCTAAAATGTATTAATAAGTCTTTTAAAAAAATTCCTTATCCCCTGATCTCAATAGTTTATGACCCTAGCCTTCCTTCAACAATATTACTGTCCAGATGGTTTAGCCAGAATCCCTTCATCCTTACCCTTGATGTTCCATCTTAATTTTACATTCAGTGATCCCCACCATGCTCTTTAGCTGTAAATCTCCATTTGTCTGAGCTGAGCCAGATTTCTCTCCCATACTATACAATAAAATCTCATCATAGTAGCATCCCTTGAATAAAATCTTCCTTACTCTCTTTAATGGGTGTCACAATATATTTTTTTTCTTTAACAGTCAGGAGGGTGCTAATGGAGTACCATGACAAAAGGCCTAACTTCCTATAATGGACATTTCTTTGGTTTACCTGACAAATACTCTTTCTCTCTTCTAAGGAAAATTTCCAGTTCTCAGTATAACTGCCAACTGGCCCAGGGGTGGACAAGTGAGGCAGATGAGACCAAAATGAAAATTCTGTTGAGACACTGGACCTTGAGGATTCAAGCCAAGGACATAAAAGTGTTGGTACTCCATTATTCTGATGGTCCGTTAACTCTTGCTTTTTTGGTTCCTGTGTCTATCACTGCCCCTGCCTTTTTGAAGATAATGACCATTCATCTGAGTACACGGTTCACAGAATCCCTTTGCAGTGGCCCATGCGGGCCAAGGTAGTAGAGCATAATAGATCTCTGTAAGTTTTTAAAAAATGTCTTTGTCCCTGTTGCCCATGGCCATTAAAGACCAAAGGTCGGGGGTAGGGGGATATTGGAAAAGGTGAAGTTATAGTTACTCACTGATTTTTTGATTGGTAGAGAGAAAGCAACACCTACATACAGGGCCAGTGGGTGAGTGGAGGAAACATCTTTGGCTCTAGGAGGAATGGGGGAAGGAGAAATATTAATAATCTTTGTCTTTGGAACTGCCCCTGAAGACTTCCCCACACAGGAAAATGACCTAGCGTGACTCTCCTAAACTTCGGCAAGCCCCTTAAATTTAACTGACTTCTAGATCTGATACTCCCTGCTGGATAACTCTGATCATTATTGGATTGTTACTTATTTTATTTTAAAATTATTTTTAAAGAAAATTTTAATCTAAATACAATTAATTAACATATAATACTAGTTTCAGACATACAGGTTAGTGATTCATCAGTCTTTTGTAACACCCAGTGCTCACTGTATCACATGCCTTCCTTAATGTCCATCACCCAGTTACCCCATCCACCCATCCCTCTCCCCTCCAAGAACCCTCAGTTTGTTTACTGTGATTAAGAGTCTCTTCTGAGGGGTACCTGGCTGGCTCAGTGGGTTAAAGCCTCTGCCTTCAACTCAGGTTATGATCTCAGGGTCCTGGGATCGAGCCCCACATCAGGCTCTCTGCTCCCTGGGGAGTCTGCATCCTCCTCTCTCGCTCTTCCTGCCTCTCTGCCTACTTGTGATCTCTGTTTGTCAAATAAGTAAATAAAAATCTTTTTTTTTTAAAGTCTCTTATGGTTTGTCTCCCTCTTTGACTTCATCTTGTTTTATTTTTTTCCTTTACTCCCCTATGATTCTGGTTTGTTTCTTGAACTCCACATATGAGTGAGATCATATGATAATTGTCTTTCTCTGACTGACTTATTTCGCTTGGCATAATACCCTCTACTTTCACCCCTGTCATTGCAAATAATTGCCATTTATTTTAACTCGACAGAGAAGGCCACTAGAAACAGCAGGTGATGGCCCCAGCTCCTGTTCCTCCATGCAGAACATCTGTCAACACCTGTGGACATCTTTTCCTCCCCCCATTCCTATGAATGTTGCTCAGTTGTTACATGGCATGGACAAATGCTGTTGGCTGGTGGCATGGACACACTGGACAAGCTTGGCCTTCGGTAAAACAAAGACTGGCTTCAATTACTCAAACTGAAACAGGAATGCTTGGATGAACAAGCCTGCCAGGAAGTCCCACTGGAGGTACTCAACCTGTGCCCCTTCCCTCCTTGGACCAAGAACCTGAACTTGAGAGATGAATGGCTTATCCAAGGTTATGGCAAGGTTACACAGAGCTGAAACTAGACACAGGTGTACATGCCTATTGATCAAGGCTGGCTGAGAAATCGAACTGCCTCAAATCTTGATTCTTTTTGCCACTTCTTATTCTCTGACCCTGTTTTTCATAGATTAGGATGTAGGAATAATAAAAATATCAGCTAATGGGGTATCCTGACTTTTTGATCTTTTAGTTCTTGTCAGACATTTACCATAATGCTTAGCACATGGATATGTGTGTGCACACACGTGCACATGCATGACACTCAAAAAATTGTTCCCTGATATTAACTTTATCAGTGCACTTTGCATCCACCACCAATTGGCTGTTTTGTCACAAACTGATTAAAGCAGAACTGTCAAGTGAGGAACTTCAAAGCCAAAGCATTAAGTGCTTTGAAAAACCAGCACCTGGGAGGATTTGTCTCAGCATCTGTGATTAGAAGGCAGCAAAAAGAGACTTTGGGGACACAGTTCACCCCTTCATGAAGCAGCCATTCAGAACTTTCTCCGAAGGGCTAATGCCTAATCTTCCAAAGACCAGCAAGAACAAGCTTATGGTCTGTTAAAATCAGATTTTTAAAAGATTTTTATTTATTTATTTGAGAGAGAGAGAGAGAGAGAGAGAGAGAGAGCATGAGAGGGGAGAAGGTCAGAGGGAGAAGCGGACTCCCCATGAAGCTGGGAGCCTGATGCAGTCCTTGATCCTGGGACTCCAGAATCAAAATCAGTTTGATTGACTCAATACAGTCAGGGAGGACAGTCCTCAGGAGTCACAGAATGCTGGTTGCCATGAGGGAGGAGTCTTTTACAAAGTCTGGGCTCTCACAGAAGGAGTCTGAAGCACGTGTATGGAAAGCAGAGGTCAGTTCTGGATTAGAAGCTCTTTCTGAGGGGAAATGAGTAGAAGCAGGGATTAACCAGGACTTGGGCTCTGCTTTATTCAGTTCAAGTTGCTGCAACAAATGATGACAGACTGGGTGGCTGAAACAGCAAAACATGTACTATTCCTTGCAGTTCTAGAGACTGAGAAGTCCAAAAGCAAGATCCTGGGAGATCTGATATCTAGCAAGAGACTGCTTCATTATCTACAAATGCCCATATTTCTGTTGTAGACTTGCATGGATGACAGCTGGCAGAACAATCTCTCAGGTCGTTTCTCAGAAGTGCTTTTATCTCATTCACAAGTGTTCCAATCTCATGACCTCACCACCTCTCAAAGCCCATACCTCCTGATGGCACTCCTTGAGGGTCAGGGCTTCAACATCTGAATTGGGACAAGACACAAACATTCAGTCCATTAGCAAGTGTTGTCATGAGGACAGCATAGCTTATCAACTGGGTATCCCCAGGAATCCATGGGACTAGCAAAGCAGAATCTGGGGGTGTCACTGGTAGGAAAGCAGGAGGTCCCCAAGAGACAGTCCTCATAGCATTTTACAGAGACAGCAGGACCCTTGAGAAACAATAGTTTCCGTGACCCATACACCAGCCTTTATCTATGCCTGTCCTCCCTGCTGGATTCACAGCAAGCCTACTTCTTTCTTTTCCAGTACAAATGGATTTCCACTCTCTGAATCCTGATGAATTTTTGCTCTTTTGCAGTTAGTAGGTTGTCCCTCAGGATTCTGCATGTCTGGATTTGCAATCGTGGAAACTGCCAAAGGTCTAGGGACCTGCATGGCAGAACCCGGCCTCTACCACTATTGCCCAAGGTAGGGACTCTGGTCCCTTGAGTGTCCTGTGCTGCTGTCAAAGGTCTGTGTGCATTGGCTTATTGTTTTTTTTTTTTTAATGTAATTGCTTATACGTGTGTTTCATCATGCTCAAGTGGCCTTTCTGTGAAAAAGTGGCCAAGCTACACCTAGAAGTCACTGAAGAAAGTTCTAAGAACTCCTGGTTAGTATGAGGCTAGAGAGAGAGAGAAAGAGAGAAAAGAAATCTGCCTCTCTGCATTTTGCAAGTCCCTGGGCAAAATCTGTTGGCTGTGCACTCCTCACACGAAGATTCCAGGCAGGGAGACCCTCCTGAGCCTCATCTCCCTGAGTTCCTCTTCCAGAAGCAATCCCTAGTTTGAGACCAGGGTTAGCGAAAATAGAGCAGCAAAGCAGGGTCCAGAAGGAAGGACTGCCACAGACCATGGAGCACCAGGGGGACAGGCTGGTACCTCCTCACGGTTGGGGTACAAATGGGCTCAGCTCAGCAGGTATAGGGGTGCCCTTGGCCCCTCTGGTGGGCTTTGCAGTGCCCCAATCTCAGGAAGAAAAAAGGCTGGCTCAGGTGACATATTTTTGACTGGGAAGGAGCTGACAGCAATGGAAATAAACAAGTAGGGAATGATGTTGGAAAGTTGGAGGGTTTGTCCTTTATATCTCAGCTTTCTCTCCTATCTTCCCCTGCTCTGTAGTGTGTTATCAAAGAAGTTTTTGGCATGATATTCCTGTTCACTGATTAACTCTTGAGCTGTGTCTTTTCTGCTGTTCAGCTCATCTGGTGAATTCTTTTACTGTAAAAAGTATCTTGCCCTTGCAAGGGCAATGGCAAGACCTGAGAAATCCCAGAGATTTCAGCTTGCCACCCAGAAGGAAACCAGGCTATTTGGAATGCTGGAAAGGATTCAGAGTAGGGGAAATCGTCTTGGACATCTGAGACCACCCCCACATTCAGCGGTCCACTGGACACAAACCCAGACCTTGATACTGATCCTGAACCATGCTCTCAACTCAGACCCCTGTGATCCTCGCCACAGTGCTTTCAGATCAGTGCAGCCATGCCCATAGGCACAAACTCTTAAGCCTAGATTCTGTCCTGAGAGGTGTGTCCCCGACGGCCTGGCTCCAAATCCTCAAAGATTGGGGACAGTGAGGAACACCATAGGACTCACCCTGCCACCCTGAAAGGAACCATGCCATTTGGAACTCCAGAAAGGATTCAGAGGAACTGAAATCTGCATTCCTACCTCTGGACAGCCCCATATTCAGCAGGCCCCTGGATGCAAACCTGGAGCTTGACACTCACCCTGAACAAATCCCTCGACTGCTTCCTCCCCCAGAAAGATGGACAGAGTGCTGGCAGATCGGGCCTGCCATGTGGTGGGCCCTAACCATAACCTTTGGTTTGGTTCGGTTCTCAGGATTGTGACCCCAAAGGCCTTGCAGTAGGTGCCCTACAATTTGGGGACACATGGGCAATCCCAGAGGACTCAGCCTGCTGCCCAGAAGGAAACTGTGCCATTTGGAACTCCGGAAAGGATTCAGAGGAGCAGAAATCTGCATGCCTAGCTGAGGACACACCCACACAGAGCTGACTCCTGGACACAAAGCCAGAGCCAGACACTCACCCTCACCTCCACTGTCAACTCAGCCACCCTGACAGCTCTCCATGGGGTCTTCAGGTCAGTCCTGCCATGTCCCTGGTTCCTAACACTAACCCTTGGATGGGTTCTGTAATGATCTCCTCATTTCAGGTTATGTGGTGGTTCTGCAGGACATTGTCCTGGTGTGGGATCAAACACACTGAAGCATCCCGTGTGAAGTGGCAAACGTGGTAAAGAAATGACGGCTGGGGAATCTGAGTGTGGAGACAGCACGTATTTGTGCTGCTATAACAAGCTGACTGCACTTTGAAATCACCACAGAGGAAATGAATCTTCCAAACAACCATGTTAGCACGACGACACGGAAGCAGAGAGAACATCAGACTTTGGGATGGAGTCCAAGCCCTCCCAGATCCAGGTCACCCAACATGGAGAGGACACATGTTAGCAAGAGACTCGTGGGAGAATTAAATCATGGGCCCCTGTATCACAGGTGCAGTAGAAGCAGTGGATTTGGAATTTCAGTGTTTCCACAACGTTCCACCACAAGCTGGTTAGAACTGTGCAAAAGCAGGAAGGGAAGCCCCAGTAAAGTGGACTGGGGATGCCAGAAGGGGAGGCTGGAAGGGGGCGCCTGCTGCTCAGTGCCCATTACAGACTCCACATTGCAATTCCCCACAGGAGAGACTCACCAATTCCAGGCCCCACACGGGAAGCTGGAGGTTCATCTCCTGACTTTTTGTAGGAGCTTTGCAGCTCAGCTGGTGAGAATTCTCCATCACCCTGCCTTTCTCCAAGGGACTTTCCTTCAAGCACCCTTCCCAACTTCTTCCTCCTCCATGAAATAATGTTCCTCTCCTTTGTTTCTCGCACTTGCCTGTGATGGGACCTTAGCTTGCTCAGCCCAGACTGCCATTCTCTGCTCTTCCCAATTAAATCCATGCTGCTGGTCAAATAACTGGCAGATTGAGTTTAAGGCCAATCGAACAAATAAATTCAAGATCTTGCAAGGAACAAAATCAATATGCACAAATTAGTGGCACTCCTAGGTGCTCGGAAGGAACCATCAAAAAGAGACTGCGGAGAACGATCTCATTTACACCTGTATCCAAGACAGCAAGATACCCGGGAGGCCCCTGAACCAAGAAGGTGACAGACCTGTCATCTGACAGCCCTGCAACAATGACGACAGACAGGGAGGGGTACACACGGAGATGGGGAGGCACTGTGCTCAGGGTAGAACCCACACTGGGAAAATACCTACTCTCCCCAAAACCGGCTACAGAGTCCTCATTCTGGCTCCCGAATTTCTGGACTCGGCGCAAGCCTGGAGTGGGTGTGGACACGGGAAGGACCCCGCAGGGCTGAGGTGGGGAGAGCACAAACACCGAAGAAGGCTGATGCTCCCTGACTGCAGACCATCTGAGGAGCCCAAGGAACCGAATCCGCGAGCACACAAACACAGACGAGGACCGAGGAGCACCCGAGCCCAGAAAGGGGGGACCCCACAGCCCCGTGCACAGCACAGCAGGAGGCCACGTCTCCTCACACAAAACGACGGAAGCCCCAGTGTCTACACAGGGCGCCCTTCCTCTGTGGGGTCCTGAGACCACGAAACCCTTGACAGTGCACTCAGGCGGCTTCTCCTCAGCTCCTCCAGCATCTGGTCCTTAGGAGGTTGGACTGCTGCCAGTGTGGGCGCGTCCTCCACAACGGGTCCGGTCAGTGTGGATGCAGAGCCACACCCTCCTCAGCTTGTCCTGTCAGGGTGGGAGGCGCCCCACATTCTCCAGAAGTCTCCACAGTGGGTCCTGAAGAGGCGGGGCTCTGGTCCCAGCTGTGGCTGTGCAGCCTGGGCTCAGGGCGGAGCTGGGGTCTGGCGCCCTCTGCAGGCGGTGCAAGGCAGTGCAGGACTGTGGGAGCTCACCCTTCAGTGGAAGGTCCTGCTCCCTCCTGGGGTCCAGCTGATGCCATTTCATTCCGGAAATTCAAGCTGCATGGAGCCCAATACCCCCCAACTTCCCCCCAAATAGCTAAGGAACAATGAATTGGAAACAATGTGGAATTACAACAGTCCTTGACCCAAACAGTGTCACTGAACATGGCCCTGATGCAGACCCACACTCTGACCTCAACTTGGTCTCAAGCCTGGACCCTACCCTAATCCAAGACCCTAACCCTAGCCCCCAACCCAAACAATGTTCACAAGAATCAAAAGGTAGAAACTGCAAATATCCATCAATGGCAAGTGCCTAAGCAAAGTGTGGTGAAGCATTTGAATTTGGGTACAGGTTCAGGTTTTAGTCAGAGTTCTAGATCAGGCTTTGGGTTTAGTGTTAGGGTGAGGGTTTAGAGTGAAGGACAAGGGAACAGAGTTATAGTTTAGGGCTTTAAGTTTATGATTTAGGCTTTAAGACTCAGGGCTTATGGGATAAAGTTCAAGGTCAAATTTGGGGTTTGACTTCATGCTGAGATTTGGGTTCAGGTTTCATGACTTGGAGGTCTGGTTTAGGGTTTGGGTTCGTGGTTCAGGGCTTGGATCCAGGGCTCAGGTACAGGCTTTGGGTTCCATTCCAGGTTTGGGATTCAGGGTTCTAGTTTGGGCTTTAAGGTCAGCTTAGGTTTCAGCGTTGGTAGGGTTTAAGGTTAGGTTTAGGGATGACACATTTTTTTCAGTTGTCATCATGGACAAAATAATTCTATCTGAAGTTTCTAAGTCAGAAATGTATTTCATCTGGGGGCGCCTGGGTGGCTCCGTGTGTTAAGCCTCTGCCTTGGGCTCAGGTCATGATCTCAGGGTCCTGGGATCAAGCCCTTCATCAGACTCTCTGCTTGACCGGGAGCCTGCTTCCCCATCTTTCTGCCTGCCTCTCTGCCTACTTGTGATCTCTGTCTGTCAAATAAATAGAATTAGTAAAAGCTATTATATGATCTTTTACAAACCATTTCCTATCTTTGCATTCTCATGTGCCAAGACAGACAGGGATTATTTAAAACCCTGAAGAGAGTGCTCTTGCTTTTAAATTGCCTGTAACCTTCGTGTAATAGATTTATGATTGATGATAGATTTAGTTAAAATATAACTATTTAAAATATTTACTCTCAGTAAACGATTTCAACCTATGCTCATTTAAGTAACTTGGTGCATAATCCCTTTTCTATTAAACCATAGTGCAAGGACCAATGCCGCGTTTCCGAGAGAACCCCAAGCTATTTTTCTAGAATGGCTGTATGCTATATATGGCGTCCTGTTTTCACTCCCTTTGTGGAGCACCTACCCTGGAGGTCATGTAATAACCAATGACCAAAAAAACAAACCAAAAACCCAAACATCCAGGTCGAAGTGCCATCCCTGCCTGGAGTGGAGGAGACTGCTCAGACAGATCCCAGGCAGGCATCTCAGCCCAAGCCTGTGCTGGGGAAGCTGTTTCCTGGCTTTGGGCGCAATCTGGAAGCCAGCAAACTGACCCAAGAGTGCAGCCGGCATTTAAGACTGATGATCTATTCGCAGCCAGGCTGCACGTGGACACCCGCTCAGGGAGCCCGGCTAGGAGGCTGCCCAGCGCAGGCGCTGGCAATGCAGTAGCATGCCAGGGCTTAGCCCCGCACCCCAGCCATGGCTCAGGTTTCAGAAGTTAGGGGGCGGGGCCGGAGCAGAGAAGGGTCTTTGCTAATTTCCAAAGCTGGAAGTGAGCTCTCAGAGGACTCAGGAGGGAAGGGGGGGGCGGGTCGGGGGTGGCCTTGAGCAGGGGTTTTGCAATTGCCCAGGCGGGAAGGAGGGGCGCACAGCGCCAGGGTGCTGTGCTGCAGCCCATTCGGGACTGCAGGACACACCATACTCGCTGCCCCTGTGCTCCCACGCTGCAGCCTAGCCTCTGACGCCACGGTGTCCCGTTCCCGTTCAGGCCTTCAGGCCCCCTGCTGCCCCTCCCCACCCCATGGCTTCTCTGGAGGACCCTCTGCTCACAGGTAAAGTGACACCGCGACGCGCCCTCACCTGAAGCAGAAAACGCAGGACAGGAGCGGGGTGTGGGGAGGTCGGGGCCCAGCCTCCCGCCAACCCCAGGGCACCAGGACCACCCCGGACACGGCGCCACACCCTGTCCGCAGGGGGTCGGGCCAGGACAGCGCCACAGGAGGTACCCCCTCCTCCACCCGCCAGCCGGCATGCTAGCCCCCATAGTTCCGCACTCCCACGCGCCTGTCAGAGCCTACTGCCATTCCCAGGGCACCCAGAACCCAGAGAGTGAGGCCTTGGGTGCTTTCTAGTGACAGATTCAAGGCAATTTTTCGACTTTGGGACTCAGAGTTAACATAGTTTTCATTTGTGATTATTATTTTTGTGTGGGGGCCGTAGCTTTTCTTTTGACCTATGGTTGTTTTCACTCCCGGTTCTGAAGAAGCCCCTAAATCCTAACCCTGTTGAGGACTCAGAAAGCTTTCAGAGCAGCAGTGCTGGGGGACAGTGTGGACACATGGTTTGGTTTCTCCTCTGGCCTGCTTCTGTGGCAGCCCCGCTCTGTCCTCCTCAGACTTCAGAGCAATATCTGAACAAGTGGAGAAGCGACCAGGGGGTCAGGAAGGTGGCCACCGAAGAGTGACTTCTCTGGAGGGTGGCTGAGCTAGCAAGTGAGCATGTTAATCCAGCTCTGCCTGCATTAGCGATGGAGCTGAACAGGAGCCAGGGAAGGGGAGGAGGAGCAGAGAGCAGGGACAAAGGAACCAAAGAGGAGATTCAGATGAAGGGAAGTAATGGGGAGGAAAGAGAAGAAACTCTAGAAGACAGGCATGTAGAAAGGAAAAGGGATGAAGTGGGCATTGGGAAAGGGCACCACCAGGGAAGGAGAGAGGGGAAGGAAAGAGGGAGGAAGAGAGGAAAGGGGAAAGGGAGAAGGGAGGAGTCAGCATGCCAGGGCTCCCCCTGCATCTGAAGAAGAGGTGGCTGGTCCAGCTTGTCAAACAGGGTGCTCACTCTTTGGCCCCAGTTTCTGCTCCCAGTGCTACTGGGCTTTTCAAGGAAGGCAGGCTGTCCCTTGGGACCCACTGGAGCCCACAGGAGGGTGGGAGAGGTAAGATGCCACCAGGTCCTGTCCTGAGCTGCTCCCAGCCACCAGCCTCACCACATGGTGCAAGAGGGACCCCAGAACAAAGGAGGGACACAGGCCAGCATGTCTGCTGGTGGCCCTGGGCACTTAGCTCATCGCAGTGAACCACACGGCCTCCTCAACCCACGCTTTCAAAGCCTCCTTCTTCGTTTCTGGCTTTCATGTCTGTAGGAACATGAGCCAGATCTAACTCATCTCCGACAGACAATTCTGACTCACCCCGTGTCAGATTTTTATGAGTGGCTGTGATAGAGTAAGATAGCAATGCTCCAACAAACGGACTGTTTCCTCCCACTTGACCTCAACAGTCTTATACATTTTCTTAGCGAAAACATCTTGTCTCCTTCCATTAAGCTCATAACGTGGTCTAGTAGTATACATGCGCCTTCGGTAGATGCGAAGCGATACAGAGGTCCTTTTTTTTTTTTTAATTTTACAAGGCAAAGTCAGTGAACACATCCAACTTGACCAATACGTCTCTAAAATGTCAATCCAGGCAAAGCTTTTTCTGCCTACAGTTTGGAGCCTACGTAGTGACATTTTTAAAATGCTTTCAGTCCCTCAGTGAGGCTCTTAGAAGCTAGCCAGGGCTTACTACGTGCCAGGCACTGTGTCAGGTGTTGGAGCTAAAGGGAAGGAGAGCTTGGAGGCTGGCTGGGGAAGGACATCCATGACACAACCACAGCTAGAAACGGAGGCCAGTGCTAGAAAAGAGAGAGCAGGCTGCATGGAGAGTGTGTACCATGGGGCTTGTGAGCTCACGAATAAGTGGGAGTAACTGGAGTGGGGAGATGGGGGAGAGAAGAGGGTCTTCCCATCAATGGGAATCACCTGTGCTTGGAGGCAGGTGCCATGAGAGGTCTCCACAGGAAGAAGGAGGCAGTGTGGTTGAAGGGCAGAGAGATGGGGCAGAACAGGCATCAGTCAGTTGGAGGGGTATGAATAGACTGATGGGAGGATTATGGGTGCCTTTGGAGGACTGAGAATTTGTTAGAAGATCAGTGCAGATTTCTATGGAGACAAATGCCAGGAACTGATAGGTCTTTGAAAGGTCACTCTGGCTGCCTTTTGGCAAAGAGGTTGGTAAAAGGCACTTGCAGGTGTGAACACACCAGGTGGGAGGTGAGTGCAGGAAATCAGGTGAGGGAGCATGGGAACTTGGTCCGGGGGTATATAAGGGAGAATAGCCTTTAAGGAGTTCCACAAATTGGCACCAGCTGTGGTTTCATTACAGAGCTGGAAGGGGTGTGTCCTGGAGGTTACAGAAATTACATGAGAAAGGGAAGTCTTTTTATATCTCTTTTTCAACTACAGGAACTCTCACCTTATTGATAGAATTCCAGAGTGGGAACCAATGATATGAGGACATCTTTGAAATGTCTGAATATATTCTTCGACATCTTTGAAAGTGACGAGGAGACCTTGGCCTTAGGAGGCCTTGGCCCTCTTTGTAGCCAGAAAGATTTCACGTACAGATTTGAGTTCTCCATTTTAAAGTCAAGGAGTCAGTCCTTCCAAAGGACACCTCCTATCATTTTACCCTCTCATCATACCTCACGTGCTGGCATCTCCAAGACCCTCTGTTCCAGGTTGAGAGTATCCACTTTGGCCAGGCTGGTCTTGCCAAGAACACCACCACAGGAAATCTAGAGCCTTTAATGCTATTAATAACATCATCTAGGACTGTGTTTGCTGCCCTCATAGCCTCTTCCCACCATGACTCACTGAAGCTTTTAACACATTGTATCCATTAAGCTATAGTTCCCAAAGGTCATCTTCTCTAGTGCCATTAATTTTTAGGGGACCAGGCAAACCTTAAACTTGTCCCCCCTAATTGGACCCCTGTTCCCCCACAATCTATTTGAAAGCCTTTCACCATGATTCTTGAATGAGATCTGAGACCACTGCTGGTACCTAACACTTCTTGGCACCTTGTCTGTTAGGTTCTTGGAAGAGGAGATGGCTATGGAGGTGAGTGGGAATGGGAGTGGGAGGATTTCTCCCTTCACTTTGCTTTTTGTGTTTTCAAATAATGGGTTTTGAGGGGGCGGGAAAGTTTAACCAGACCATTTATTTTCCATCTCCCATCGATAAAAAGTTTACCACTCCCCACTGGAAGAATTTATATCTTTCCTTTGAATCTACAGGAAAATCTCCCAAACCCAGACCACCACCATGTGGATTCAGCCATCTTCTGATTCACCTCCAGATTGTCTCCTCCTAACTGCTCAAGCCACAGGTTAAGGGCAAAATGTTCAATGCCCAAGCAATTAAGTGGGGAACACGTTTATCTAAGCAATTGCATGCAGCTCTCTATCTGCATACAGGGGGTCTCTCCCAAGCCTTTCCAACCTCAGCAAAAGAAGACAAAGCCCCAGCAGTCTGGGGTATATATCATTCATTCATTCCTGTGTTCAACACTCATGGCGGATCCCCACCAAGACAGTGGGAGAGCAAGGACTGGAGAACTCCTGGAAGCTGAAGTCTGAGGAGGATTTCAAATTCAAGTCAGAGATGAAAGAAACATCTGGACTTGGTCCTCAGGTACATGCAGTATTCTGAACTGAGGCTAGAACCAGAGACCATTCTAATGAAAGGCCTCTACAGGTGGGCTCTCACAGGTGGGCCCCAACTCAGTTTCGTGTATATTCATTCATGAAATAGCTCTTTGGGTCAACATGCAGAAGAAAACCATTTCAGAAAACTGACAATGAGGAGAGGAAAGGGAAGCCAAAAGGCTTGTGAATGGGGAGAGAGGAGGAGCCAGGGCAGAAAACCAAGAATCCCTCCCTGCCCTCCTTGCTGCCAGGGAGGTCTGAGGGACTAGTTTCCACCTGGGATCCCAAGTCCAGAACAAAAGCAGCGGGGCCACGGCGGGGGAGGGAAGGGGGTCCTCAGCACGGGCGCATGGGGCTGCGGAAAGATGGGGGCTAGCGTGCCTGCTGGCGGGGGGCACCTCGCAAGGCGCTGTCCCCAGCCCGACCCCATGAGGACCCGGGTTTGGCGCAGCGTCCGGGGTGGTCCCGGTGCCCTGGGGTTCCGGGAGGCTGGGCCTCCACAACCTCCCTCTCCGCCCCCAGGTCGGGTCCGCGCTTTCTGCTCCAGGTGAGGGCGCGGCGCGGTGTCACTTTACCCCTGTGCAGAGGGTGGTCCCGAGAAGCCTTGGGGCAGGGAGGGGCAGCAGGCAGCAGGAGCGGGACAGCGGAGCCTCACATGGGAGCGTAAGGGCGGCGAGTCCGGTGGGTCCTGCAGTCCCGACTGGGCCGCAGCACAGCACCGCGGCGCTGCCCGCCCCTCCTCCGCCAGCCCCTCCACCTCCTCCCAGACTCTCAGCCACATCCTCTGTGAGCTCACTTCCAGCTTCGGCAATTAGCAAAGCGCCTTCTCCCCGCCGCCCTCCACCCGCCCCCGCTCCCCTCCCTCCTGAGTCCTCCGCGAGCTCCCTTTTCGCTTTGGCAATTAGCAAAGCCCCTTCTCCGCGCCGCCCCGCCCCCCTCCCTCCTGAGGCCCCGCCCTGGCTGGGGCGCGGGGGGAAGCCCCGGGGGCTGCAAGCTTTGCCAGCGCTGGCGCTGGGCAGCCTCCTAGCCTGGCTCCTTGAGCAGGTGTCCACCCGCGGCCTGGCTGCAAAAAGATCATCAGTCCTGTTAACCCTGGCTGCACTCTCCCGTCAGTTTGCTGGCTTCCTGATTGCGCCCAAAGCCATGAACCAGCTTCCCCAGCACAGGCCTGGCCTGAGATGCCTGCCCAGGATCTGTTTGAGCAGTCTACTCATCTCCAGGCAGGGATGGCACTTCCACATGGATGTTTGGGTTTTTTTATTGTTTTTTGGTCATTGGTTATTATTACATGACCTCCAGGGTAGGTGCTCCACAAAGGGAGTGAAAACAGGATGCATGATATACCCCTCACCTCCCATGCTGTCTTTCTCTTAAATAATAAGCACTGCTGAACTATCTTAGATTCTGTACCTTCTCTCCAGCCATGAACCTATCACTGTCTTTAACTCTTGAAAACTTCATTAGATAAATTAATGTGGTGAAGGAAGCAATATGAGAAAGCCTATTAATCTGATGAGCATGGAACTGAACAAACCCTATAGATACTTTCCCTTTGATTTCTAGCCTATCAATACCTACAGTGAGTCACATACACTCAAGATTTTTGTTTTTATTGTATACTTCATATATTCATTGATTTTGGACTCGTTATCATTTCGTTGAAGTGTTAAACTATGGTAATAAACAAACTTTTAATTAACTTTTCCTCCTATGATACAAATATAACTTGCACTTGAGCTTTAGCTAATTTTATGTTCTAAAATTGCCAAAACAAAATGATCAAGGTTTCTAGATTATTTACTGTCTTTTCTACTATATAATATTGTTCTATCTCTTCTGTATAAAGAAAATGAATGCTTGGGGCTCTTGGGTGGCTCAGTGTGTTAAAGCCTCTGCCTTCTGCTCAGGTCATGATCCCAGAGTCCTGGGATAGAGCCCCACATCAGGCTCTCTGCTCAGCAGGGACCCTGCTTCCCTTCCTTTCTCTCTGCCTGCCTCTCTGTCTACTTGTGATCTCTGTCTGTCAAATAAATAAATAAAATCTTTAAAAAAAGAAAATGAATGCTTGATAACTAAATGAATGCTTTACTGAACAAATTAAATATGGCAATAGCATTTTATTTTATCATGCTTCACATATTAAACAATAATATTATATCACTAGTCTACAAATAATCTACTCGCATAGTCATTTGGAAGCTTTTAGCAAAAGAATTCTTCCTCCTGATTGTAGTATAAAAGCCACAGAAATATACAGAAGACTCCTAGGATAGAAAGTGAAATCCAGTTATCCGTGATGCCTTGAGGAGGACCTGACCTATGTATGTCCTGGGATGCACTAGTAACTGTTACATGTGATAGGATTATATTTAATATATACAGTTTCATTTACTTCACAAAGGACATATAAATTCGAGAATAAAATATTTGATGAATCTATAAAGTCTATATCTATTTGTAACTAATGTGGTAGAATTAAGATGTTAATTTGAAAAAAAATTCATTGAACACATACACATATTCAATTGTTTTTATATATATAAACAGCATTATTTATTTATGTAAATAAATGCATTGTCTGTAAAATCCATTTACTTATCAATCATAAGGGTAATTTTAAGTACTAAGAATAAGAAATATGTGAAAAGATAAGTGTTCAAGAGTGCAGTTTGTGGTAATTAATACAATATGATAGGCTCATGAAAAAGATATATTACTTCAACTTAAAAGCTTCTATAATTAAGCGATGACCACTTGAAATTTGTAATTAGTCTTGCTGCAGTTTTTCCTTGCACTTATTGCCCTTCCCCAGAAGTTCATTAAGAATTTCTGTGAATGTCCTTATGTTTAATCTCATTCATAGATTCCACTGCTGCTCACAAAACAAAGCCAAAAAGAGAGGTAACTCTATGTGGCACTCCATCCACAAGCAATACATTCATAAATAATTAAAAAGCTCTCTACTTCATTTGTTACCCATTCAGCTGATAATTTAAATGAGTAACTGAGGCCATTTTATCAGCACTTTTAATAGAATGCGACTCAGAAACTTCACAGTGTTATTTAAGAAGAAATGCTCACGTGTTAAGGTTTTTATTTTTTTAAATCAACAAAATAATTTTCAAATATTAAAAGCAAATGTCTCCTTTTCCTCCAAGTTTCCTTGCTATGTCAAAGTTACAAATAAATACATTAAAATCGTATTTTGAGTAGTAGATAAAAACAAAAGTTTTGAAACTGTGGGTTCAGTGTCTGGGTTAACTTGTATAAATATCTGAACTCAATGTATTTAGACTTTATTAGATTTTTTTTTTAGACTATTTAAAAATACATGCTGAGATAATGACAACATTATTTTATTCATTTTAATAAATAAATTATTTTATTTAATTATGTTTAGATATTTATTTATTAAATTAATGATTTAATATTTAATAATCTAAATTTGAAATATTTTAAATTCTAAAAATATTTATTTAATTAAATTGATATATTTAATATAAATATTTAATAAATTATTTAACCATTATTATAATTATGCAATACATTATGTATTGTGTAATAATTGCATTTTAATAAATAAATAAATGTATTATTTACATTATTTTATTATATTTTATTTAGTTGACAAAGAGAGGGAGAACGCAAACAAAGGGAGCTGCAGGCAAAAGGAGAGGGAGAAGTAGGCTCCCAGCTGAGCAGAAAGTTCAACCTGGGGTTCCATCCCACGGATGCTTAAGTGACTGAGCCATCCAGATGCCCAAGGCTTTGTATTCTTCGCTTCTAAATATTGATGCTCCTTCATCTCTGGAGTTAGTAAATTGATGTTGAGAATTCATATCAAAGAATTGATAGTAGCTGTTAAACAGAAACATGTAATTTAGGGGAAAAAAAAGAACAGAAGGAAGAGAAAGGCCAAAAGTCAAAAGCACATTAATATAAAATTTAATTAGATAAAAAAGCTGATATTCCTGAAGGGGGCTAATAAAAGAGCTGCAAAGAGCTGATAGGATTAGGAAAATTGTCCACTCCTGGTCATTTCATAATTTTAAACTATTCCTTATTAATAAATATACTTAGTTCCAGAAACACAAGCACATAGGAACATTTCCACCAAGTTTCCTCTAACAGCATTTACAAATTAGACGTTCAAACAATGCAGTTCATTACATGTTGCATCTGTATCTTAAAGTTTAAACACTTTCTGTGACACATTTTCTAACAATTAAAATTAAAATATATATATATATATATATATATATATATACCTTATCCCTAAATGGAAAAAAATATATACATATATATACATAGAAACCTTATTCCTAAATGAAACCTTTCTTTGTTTATTAGCTTAAATAGGTAAATTAGCAACAACAACAACAACAAACAGCTAATATTATAAAGGTAGGAACAATTTACCTTTTCATTTATTGCTATTTTCTAAAAATTCCTATTTTATTTTTTTCTCAAGTCTGTCATAATAATTTTCTAAATCTCCTGCCTTATTCAATTTTTTTCTTTTAGTGGAAATCTCTATGTCATATTTATTTTCTCTTCCTCCACTCTTTGCTCTAATAATTCAATGTATTATTAGATTTTCTGTTTTTCTGTTTATCCAGATATATCTTTTCTTTCTTTCTTTCTTTTTTAAATAATTTGATTTGCTGGCATTTTACATCAGTACATGCTTTCTTATGGATGTTAGAAATGTCTGTGGAACTACTAGAAGAATAAACTTTTTTACCTTTAAGAAGTTTACAGTCTAGAGTGCCTGGGTGGCTCAGTTGGTTAAGTGTCTTCCTTCAGCTTAGGTCATGATGCCAGGGTACTAGGATCCAGTCCTGCATCAGCTGCCTGCTCAGCAAGGAGTCTGGTTCTTCCTCTCCCTCTGCCCCTCCCTCTCTCTCTCTAATAAATAAATAAAATCTTTTAAAAAAAGACTTACTGAAATCTGAGACTGAATTACTAAATTCAGTCTTAATAGAAGACAGCTAAACAAAGCAATGATCACAACTGGAAAATTTAGCGAGATCATGATTTAACATTTTTGGTTGACACAGGACCTCTTTCAGTAACAACTTTCCCTAAATATCAATTTCTTTGTAAGGCAAAAAATTTTGACAAGAAATCCAGATCCTTCTGATCGTTTTCATATCAATTTAATGTGACATCCTCAGAGTATATAATCAAATATGTAATTATTCTATCTGTTGCCTTGTATATTGCCTGTATCTTTTTCAGACTCAAAGTTCCATTGAGGTAGAGTTTTTTTTTTTTTAAAGCAGAGATTTTTAAAGTGTTTGATATATACAAGATGCTTAATAAGTTTTTAAAAAACCTATGTATTACAGAAGACTTAAACAGGCTTTAAAAAAAGAAGGTGATATTAGTGGTCATATCAAACAATTTTCAGGTTTCAGTCATGTAAATAACTACATTTCTCAGAGACAGAGAAACATACAAATGATCTGGGTCCAGTAGGATAATGCTAGCATGTGTTGTAAATTCTTTTATATGACCTTATTCTTGCAAGAATTGGTTATGTGGCAGAAAAAAAGGTATCACTATCTTATACTTTATTATTTAAAGAGATTTATGGAAGTGTTAATTTCTTACACTACCCCTTTGTTTCAGTGGACCCAATTTCCGTGGTAATGGTGAGAGGAAAGTAGGCAATTTAGGCAGCAGCCAAAATCACCTACAAGGCACTATAAAATAAGGCTTGTTCTAGATCATGGGTCTGTCCAAAGGGGAATGTTAAGGGGTAGAATGGATGATGGATGCATTGTGGACTTATAACTTTAAGATTAATACTGTTATGCCCCAATAATGGGTCTATGATTAAAGGAGCGAGACTGATGTAAAGCAAAGGTCAAGCAAAGCTTTATTTCATGCGAAGCATCAAGAATCTAACCGAACGTTTGGGGCCACACCTCTTATGAGAGAAGGCAACCCTTTGCTGTTTCACAGTC
Source organism: Mustela nivalis (assembly GCF_964662115.1). NCBI lineage: Eukaryota > Metazoa > Chordata > Mammalia > Carnivora > Mustelidae > Mustela > Mustela nivalis. The sequence continues at coordinate 1,150,399 of NW_028136402.1, read as the reverse complement.
TAGCTTTTAAGGGCAAAGGCCATGCAGTCAGGCCTGGCCACGCACAGGTGACCAATGAGATTTTAACACACACAGGAAACTCCACAGTGAGGCTAGGTGACCAATTGAGGTTCAATTTACCCTAGTATAGACATTTGACCCAGCCTATTACACCTTGATTAGGATTAGTGCCAAAAAGGTTCCCAAAGAGCAGAGGAGTGGGGCATACTCATTAGTATCTAGGGAGACAATATGCAAACACCGCCCCCCCCCTCCGCTCATTGATGTCTCCACCTGGCCTGACCCACCCTTGTATATGGGCTTTGTTACCTGGAGCTGATTTCCAGGACTTGTTTTTAAGTGAATCCCCTGGGGGAAGGGGAGCAAGGACAGTTTAAGGGTTAACCTCAATGAAAGCCTCTTGCTAAAATATAAAAATATAAAATAGGTCCTTACATTACAACAACTCAGTAGGGAAAGTCCCAGTTTGGTTAAAAAAGAAGTGAGGTAACTTGCATTGCACATTTTTTTTTAAAAAGTGTAAGTTGTATTATTCCGTGCCATGACATCATACTTTATCTTCATCTCTGTCTACTAGTTTAAAACTAGTTAAACAAATTCAACAATTTTTTAAAAAATATTTTATTTATTTATTTAAGAGCAAAAGCCAGAGAGAGAGAGAGCATGAGCAATATGGGGCTCGATCCCAGGACTCTTGAGATCCTGATCTGAACCAAAGGCAGACACTTAACTGACTAAGCAAATGAGACTCCCACAAACTCAACAATTTTATAAAATTTTTATTTGTTGGGGTGCCTGGCTGGAACAGTCAGTAAAATATATAAATCTTGATCTTGGAGTTGTACGTTTGAAATCCACCTTGGGTGTAGAGGTTTTATTTAAAAATAAAATCTTTAAAAAAATTTTTTTCATTTTTTTATTTAAGCCATTGTATGGCAGTGTTGATCACTATATTGTACACCTGAAACTAATATTAACCTTATTTTAACTAACTGGAATTTAAATAAAAACTTTAAAAATAAAATAAAAATAATAATCATAAAAATAAAAAAGAGGAAAAATTATTTGGCAGGCAATTTTCTTAATTGCATTATTATTTATTATTATCATAGTCTGTGTGTGTCGGTGGGAAGTGGCTGGTATTACAGTGAGTTCCATATCTGTGTTACACTGAGTTCCATGTCTGTAGTCAGTCTTTTTTTTCTTTTAGTTTATTTTCAGGGATCCAAAATTCATTGTTTATGCACCACACCCAGTGCTTCATGTAATAAATTCCCTCCTTAATACCCACCACTGGGCTCACCCAACCACCTGCCACCCTCCTCTTCAAAACCCTCAGTTTGTTTCTCAGAGTCCACAGTCTCTCATGGTTTGTCTCTCCCTCCGATTTCCCCCAGCACACTTCTCTCCAACTCCCAGTGTCCTCCACGTTATTCCTTATGTATTGATTCTTATAAGAACTTTTATTTCTTTCCCTATTCTGCTTTGCATATGCTTACCTTAGATGTTAAAATGTTATAAACCTCTCCTGCCTGGTCCATTTTCTCTCTCTTCTCTCATGATTTCTCATGCTCTCCCTGCCAACCCCACATGCCTTACAATATCTGGATATGACTAATTTCTTCCTGAGCTACTTTATTCTACTCTGCCATATGGTTGCCCTTCCCTCTTCTGTACCATAACTTCTATCCCCTGCATTTGTGCTTTAACAATACCTAATTCTTTTCACTGCATCTGTATCTTTGAGGTCAATACTCAGTAGTGCAATCGCTGGGTCATAGGCTAGCTCTATTTTACTGGAAAGAAGGGCCATATGCACCCCAGTGTTCATAGCAGCAATGTCCACTATAGCCATTCTGTTGAAAGAGCCAAGATCCCCTTCAACAGACAAACGGATAAAGAAGATGTGATCTATGGATACAATGGAATATCACTCAGCCATCAGAAAGGATGAATACCCAACTTTTGCATCAACATGGATGGGAATGTAGGAGATTATGTTAAGTGAAATAAGTCAAGCAGTGAAAGTCAATCATCATATGGTTTCACTTATTTGTGGAACCTAAGGAATAGCATGGAGGACATTAGGAGAAGGAAAGGAAAAATGAAGTGGGGGGATTGGAAGGGGAAATGAAACATGAAAAACTATGGACTCCAAGAAACAAACTGAGGGTTTTAAAGATGAGAAGGATGTGGGGATGGGTGAGACTGGTGATGGGTACTAAGGAGTGCACATATTGCATGGGGCATTGGGTGTTTTACACAAACAATGAATCATGGAACACTACGTCAAAAACTAATGATGTATTGTATGGTAACTAACATAACATAATTAAAAAGAAAAGGAGGGGGACAATACCTAACACTCAATCTTTGCTAGTTTCTTGTTTACCTCCTTTTAAGAGTAAGCTCATTAGTGTTTTTTGTTTGTTTGTTTGTTTTTGTCTCAACTAAAAGAAGAAAAATAATACACATTATTTTGAAAACTTTTTGAACAGTGTACAAACGTTAGTCAAGTCCACAATGTCTCATCTCTTCTTCCTCCTAACATGGCTAAGATGAAAAACCCCTTTATCTGGGAAAAGATCATTCTCCTGCCACCTTGTGTAAGATTTTGGCTTTAGCTTAGATTATCCTTTCTTTCCTTTTCTGAAAATAAGTTGAAAATATTAATAGCCTCAGTTTCTTCTTCCAAAATATGACTGCTTCTTTACCAAGTGCAAAAGCAACCCATTTTGACCATAGTAAACAGCTTGGACCTACTTTTTTTGGCTCACTGTTTTAGTGAGACAAGTGGAGTGAAGATGACACACCATTTCCAAATGTATTAATAATTGGTAGACCATACTTCTAAATTGAAGATTTGTTGCCATTAAACTATGACCAGACTCGCTATAATTACAGAGGTAAATTCTTTATATTTACTATATTTGAAATTACCATATAATACCAAAATAAAATTATGATTATGTGAAGAGTCTGTAATATTAAGAAGATGACTTTGAAATGATTGCTTATCTAAATGAAATTTCCCATTTTATAATCTTGTATAAGCTTCCGTTGTCATTTCCTATTTAAAATCTATTAGAAGGCACTCTTATTTTCCCTTAAGTGGGAAGTCAAATGTGGAACAAATTCATCCCAAAGGAACTGATTCTATATTCCACTGAAGACCAGGTGGCTTCCATGTGGCATTTTGCCTCTTGCATATTGTTCATCTCCTACAACAAATGGGGGTATGCTCTTTAGTAAACTAATTCAACTCAATTAGAGGCATTGTCTTCAAGGGATAACATCATAGAGACTAGAATCAGAATCATACTTTTGGGAAAATTGGGCCCAGGATTTTTGTTTTGTTTTGTTTTGTTTTGTTTTAAGATTTTATTTATTTATTTGACAGACAGAGACCACAAGTAAGCAAATAGCGGGGAAGGGGGTGGGAAGCAGGCTCCCTGCTGAACAGAGAGCCTGATGCAGAGCTTGATCCCAGGATCCTGAGATCATGGCCTGAGCCGAAGGCAGAGGCTTAACCCACTGAGCTACCCAGGGGCCCCTGGGCCCAGGTTTTGATGGCTTCTTTCCTCAATCTTATAAAACCTATTTGAACTCTACTGGATGCCAGAACTTCTTAAAAATATTTGGTCCCTTGTAATTTTAACCTTCCAGTATTCAATGCACCTGATCCATGTAATATCCTATAGTATTTTTGTCAAATGAAGACTCTCAAAGTGTGTTTCTTGGGAGACACTTTTCAATTGGTTGCTTACATTTCTGCATTTATTATTTGTTCTAGGCCATCCTTTGAAGATGGTTGTATTGAATAGACTTGGAAGACAGAAATAGTATCTTTTTTTTTAACTTAACCTGTTGTGTTTGCAAATATTATCTGCCTCTGTTTTGATTCTTCTTGTGGGAACTGAGGCTCAGAACTGATATATAACTCCCACCCCTACACACACACACACACACACAAACACAAATACACACACACACACAAATACTGTTAATATTCTGGCTACCTCTATTGCTGTGAATAATAAACTATATTATTTCTGAACCATGAGTCTGCGTCTTCTATCAACACCCAAGAAACTACGGCAGACTCATACACCAGCTTTCAAATAAGGGAAAATAATCTCAGATGCTTTATATTTTTTTATAGTGTTACCTACTTCTGAACATATGACTGAACACATATAAAGCTGGAGCCCTTTCCATTTAGAGCTTCTTCTGTGGAAGAACTATGCATTCACTAGTAAACAAAAGTAGATTCATCTTTTTTTTTTTTTTCCTCCTGACACCATTTCCTCTCTCACACTGTTGCTCAAATTGGATGGAGTCTAAGGTCCTTTGAGGAAATTTTTGTTTAATGACTCAAAATAAAATAGGAAGAGTCTAAAGTGCTAAAAATAATTCTAGATAAAAGGTATAAGATCATGCCAGAAAGGATAGTAATTTTATCTAACAACTGCCTGTTCACCCCTTTTTTGTTCATTAACTAATCTCCAAATTCCTGACTAAATCCCTTTTGTAAGCCAGAATGTGAGCTAAAAACTGGGATTTTAAAAAATTTTCATTTGAAATCCAGTTAGTTAACATATATGGTTGTATTAGTTTCATGTGTACAATATAACATATAGCACTCAGTGCTCATCATGACAAGTGCTCTAATTAACCCCCATCACTTATTTAATCCATCACTCCTTTCAGATCCCCTCAAGTAACCATCAGTTTGTTCTCCTTAATGAAATGTCTGTTTCTTGCTTTGTTTCTCTTTCTATGTCTTATTATTTCCCCTTTGCTTGTTTGTTTTGTTTCTTTTATTCCATATATGAGTAAAGGTATTTGTCTTTCTCTGACTGACTTATTTCACTTTTAGCATTATACTGTCTAGTTCCAACCATGTTATTGCAAATGGCAAGATTTCAGTCTTTTTTATGGCAGAATAATATTGCATTGTATATACATAACACTTATTCTTTATTTATTCATCAATTGATGGATACTTGGGCGCTTTCCATATCTTAGCTTTATAAATAATGCTGCTATAAACATAGGGGTGCTAGCATCCCTTTGAATAAGTTTTCTTATATTCATTGGGTAAATACACACCAACAGGATTGTTGGATCACAAAGGACTTCTATTTTTAAATTTTATGGAAATTCCATACTGTTTTCAAATATGGCTGTATCAGTTTGCATCACCACCAACAGTTCACAATTGTTACTTTTTTTTTTTAAGATTTTATTCATTTGACAGAGAGAGATCACAAGTAGAGAGAGAGAGAGGAGGGAGCAGGCTCCATGCCTGGCAGAGAGCCCGATGTGGGACTTGATCCCAGGACCCTGAGATCATGACCTGAGCTGAAGGCAGAGGCTTAACCCACTGAGCCACCCAGGCAGCCCCCACAAGTGTTACTTTTTCACATCCTCTCCAACACCTTTTGTTTCTTGTAGTGTTGATTTTAGCCATTCTGACAGGTGTGAGGTGTTATCTCTTTCTAGTTTTGCTTTGCAATTTCCTGATGATACATGATGATGGACATCTTTTCATGTATCTACTGAACATTTGAATGTGTGCTTTGGGGAAACACTTGTTCATGTCTTCTATCCATGGTTTTATTGGATTATTTGTTTTTGGATGTTAACTAAAAACTGGATATTAAGTAACACACAAGACAGGTTTCCTTGAGCTTAAATTTTATTTGCATGAGTATCATTAACAGGAAAAAATATGCATATGGGTATGTACAAGTGTGTTTATGTATACATCTATCTATCTATCCTCTATCCCATGTCTTCTAATTGTGGTAAATCCTGTAAGGTGGGGAATGGGATAGTCTGAAGAAATATGCTTCTGGATATGCTGGGTAAGCAAATTTAATTGCACTCAGATGCATTGGATATAAGTGAATCACTCAAATGAGTTATTTAATATTATATAGAAACAAATTAAAAGTTTATGTAGTTGAAAATAATAGGTAGTTAAAATAAATTTTTTGTTTGTTGTTTTTGTGTCTTTTTTTGTTTATATATACTATGGTGTGAATGTTTATGTCTCCCAAAATCATATTATGGAATCTAACTCTGGAAGTGATAGTATTAAAACTTAGGGGCCTTTGGGAGGTGATTAGGTCATAAGTGGGATTACAGTCCTTTTAAAGGAGACCCCAGAGAGTTCTCTTGATTTATTCATCATGTACGTTTACAGTGAGAAGATAGCCATCTATGAGGAAGTGGGCTCTCCCTGGATCTGCCCATTCCTTAATCTTGAACTTCTCCGTTCTAGAACTGTGAGAAATAAATTCCTGTTCTTTATAAGCTATTAAGTCTATATCATGTCCGTTATAGCAGCCTGCATGCAGAAGGACACTATGACCTAAAATGAGAGCAATAAATATAAAGTTTCAGTAAAGTCAGTTGGTACAATGTTTTTTTTTTTTTTACTTAGAGAAGACATGCTGCTTCATGTTAAACCTTGATATTGTATATGTTTCTTGAAGGGCCACTTCTTACTCCTTTGTGTGTTTTCCACAAAGTCCAGGATGATGCCTTACATAAAGGTAATATTTTATAAATACTGTTGGAAATATATACTTCTCTAAAATCTTATTTTGCCTACAGATTACTTGGATCCACGTTGCCTTGTGTAGAATATTTGAAATATATTAAGTACAGAATGTCTCTCTAAATAACATTTAGAATCATCATTAGTTTATGACTCCTGACTCATTTGTTTATGCAGTGATACTTACTGCAAGAACACTGAAGTTTGTAATATAATTTTGAATGAATCACCAAGCTAGTTTATTTTAACTTATGAAAAAATAATTTCTCATGTTGGTTTAATTCTGCTCTTATGTTATGGTCATGACATTTTCATTAAAATAAAGTAGAAAATAGAAGTAAATAATTAATGAAAAATAAAAAATAATAAATAAAAAATAAAAGCAAATCTCTTGTGAAATGTTAAACTTTTCTTACTTATTTTGTTTTGCTTTTCCTCTACCATGCTGGCAAAGCTGTATGTTGCAGATAAGTATAATTTTCTAGGTGGTAGGTTTGTTACTTTTACTAAAATTTTCAAAATATAAGGAGTTGAATAGTCATGGATTGTTTATTAAACTCCTTATCTACACATATAAAAATAAAACAATGATGGTGACCTGGGTATTTCTAAAATTGTATTCTGTTTTTCCATATTATGGTTTACAATGTAATTAATAAAGATTCTGCATATATTAACATCCATCCCCTTCTATCTCATCTGTATGTCCATACAGAGCATGTATGATTTCTATTCATTTCTATGTTGTGGTGAAGAGATTGTCTGAAGTAGCCTATATTTATGCAGGTAGATCTTAAGCTACGGTGCTCTTGTTTATTTGCTTGTTCGTGATCAGTATGTCTGAAAGATGATAACTATTGCATCAGGTGTGACGATTAAAAAATATTATTGGTGCCTGATACACTGTGATGAAATAGGTAAGTCGATTCATAATTTGTTAATTAAATTAGAAAAGAAATTCCTTTGGATTTGTTCTTTATTAAAGTTTTTTTTTAACGAATTCCTTGGGATGTTTTTTGTGTAATATATATCACATGCCTCAACCTTTAAATTTGAATGTAGAAAAGAGTTATCAGAATGAGCCTAGAAAATATTGTTATGGGGGCGCCTGGGTGGCTCAGTGGGTGAAGCCGCTGCCTTTGGCTCAGGTCATAATCTCAGAGTCCTGGGATCGAGTCCCACATTGGGCTCTCTGCTCAGCAGGGTGCCTGCTTCCTCCTCTCTTTCTGCCTGCCTCTCTGCCTACTTGTGATCTCTCTCTGTCAAATAAATAAATAAAATCTTAAAAAAAAAGAAAACATTGTTTTGAAATATTTTTGTTCTGTTATATTATGTTAACTTAGGAAATAATGGTAGTTATTTTTATTAGCATTTCCTACTTTCCACATGCCCTTACAGATGAGATATCATGTTTTTCCTACTCTTTTTATCGTGGTTGTTATATTCTTCATGATCAATAACAATCAATAAAAATTCATAACATTAATTTTCTTTGGGAAAGTGATATTTTAGCAAGAATCCATGACCAAAAATTTTAGCTGTTGTTCTTCCAGGAGATGAGACTATCAATGTTCCCGAAATTTCAAGAAATAGAACTTATTAATTGTGTTGGTTGATGTTTATTGTCTCTGAACTTAGAGGTGCATAATTCAATTTAAAATTTATTTTGGGGGCGCCTGGGTGGCTCAGTGGGTTAAAGCCTCTGCCTTTGGCTCAGGTCATGATCCCAGGGTCCTGGGATCGAGCCCCGCATAGGGCTCTCTGCCTAGCAGGGAGCCTGCTTCCTCTTCCCTCTCTCTCTGCCTGCCTCTCTGCCTACTTGTGATCTCTATCTGTCAAATAAAATAAATAAAATCTTAAAAAAAACGGAGTGGACCTTATGGGGGTGCTTATCTGAAATTGAGGGACATTATAAAAAAATAAAAAATAAAATTTATTTTGAATTGAAAACAAGATCTTACTGAAGTTTAGGCATCCCACTTTATATCAGGCCTCCAGTACATTCTAATTTATTTATAGAAAATATCATAAACATGAATGACACTTTTCCTATTGCATTTATATGAAACTACAATGACTCAAAGATGTCAGATTTGAAAAGCACTACCTTTCTATAATTTCTGTTTCCTAGGAGGAATGGATATACCATTTTAGCTCAATTATCCAACAGTATTCAAAACCACCATGAATTTTAAAACATAGTTATTACACCCTAAAAATCAAGTATGAAAATGTATAAACAACCAAATCTCTATCTGTAAATGAAATACTCCCACACAGACGGGTTTTAAAACTTTCTAACTTAAGGAATTTGATAGCACAGACTCAGGGTAGTAGTTTCAGTGCCTACAGTATACTTTCAGGGAGAGAGTAATGTAAGCTCTGAGTCACTTTCTGCCTAGAGATGACCTAATAGTGGTTCTGGCATTGTTTGTTTGTTTTTGAAAATACGTTCCTGGGCGTCATTCAGAAAATGCAGAGTTTGGCATCTATATAAATTAAGGATGATCTTTTTGAACTTTTGTCTTTCATTACATCAAATTACCATAATTGGACAGAAATTCCACTAAATTAAGCATTGTTAGGAAATGTGTAAATTGGAGCTACTCAAATTAGTTGCTCTTTGAACTATGTGCTGTTGGTTCAGGATTAGATAAGGATTTTGAAGGCAAACCTAAATCATTGCTTCCTTTTTTGAGAGATTCTCAGCATATTTTCTTAAAATTAGCTAAAATAAACAATGTGTTTAGACGCAAAGTGATTTGCATTTTTGCACAAACTCCCTATCTCCTTGAGAATTATAACAGATATTTCATGAAACATCATTGATCTTTACTTTGTTACACTGCTGTAAAGTACATTCAGAGTTGCCAGTTAAAGGTGTTAGTGTTGAGATGAAATGTCATGCATTTTTCTTCACTTCCATGCAAATGAACACAGTAATTTATTAAGACACAATGAAGAAAAAAAAATTGACAATGAGTTCCAGATTTTAATAATCACTTGCCATTCAATCCAAATTGTGAGTTTGATCGGTTACCGAACACTTTATAATGCACCCCCGGTAATTTTACAGAGATTACTTTTTTCTTACCAATTCTTGATTATTCTGTCTTGCAATGCAGAGAAAGCTAACTAATTTAAAATAAACTTCCGTTAATTTTGATTGTTATAAACTTAAAATTGACTAATTTCCATATACAGAGTTTAAAATGTTCACAATTTACATTAAATATATATTCTGTGTATACCTTGGAAAAATTATACTGAAAATTGAAATTAAAATGATGTTGTATATAGCTGCAAGAAGCCGCCTGTCCCATTTCATCTTACTATATAAGTTGTGTCAGGTAATTTATAAAATCCCTGCTGCATAACAAATCTATTTTTTGTTGGAATGGGTAGTAATGTTTCTTCTTATTTCGAAATAAGAGTTGGTCTATGAGTGCCTCTGCAACTGTATTTTTCCTAAGTGGCTTCATGGTCTTGAACTGAGAAAGTTCAGAGCATTAAACATCAAAGTAATATATTTTGACATAATTAGACATCAAGGAAATGCAATTAAAATGACACTGAGATATCACTACACACTTACCAGAATGGCTAAAATAAAATATAATGACAAGCCCAAAAGAAAAAAATATACCATTTGATGATACACAATGGCAAGTTGTACCATAACTTAACCATCTCAGACTAGTGTAGTGTTAAATTTGTTTTTCTAAGCCATGTTTTGGGTCACTTACCACTTTTCAAGGATATAAAGTGCTATCATTTTACTTAAAACTGTGAAATTTGGTCAGATTTAAATTTCAATTTATGTTAAAACATTCTGTAAACTGTGTTAGACTTTGACATTTGTTCCCTCAGTTCAGTGAATAACACTATATCATATTCTGAAAAATATGCTAATTTTTTATTATTTTGAAAAATATCCCTTTTTCCTCTTATGGTAATTATGAATATGAATTAATAGTAGAATTTGATATGGTCCAGGATGACCATAAATACTTTATTGTATATTATCAAATTTAATAATGAATATAATGTACTTCTTTGGACAATTTTTAAAGACCAGTCTACTCTTAAAACAAAAAAAATGGAGATGCACTTCTTTAGTTCACACAAATTTCATTTTATTATATATGACCTCAGATAAATTTCAACAAATCATAATTTATTAAAATCATGTCTACTTAAAAATCTCATAGAAGAGTTAAACCATCAAAAATAAAAATAAACACACACAACACACACACATCACCCATGTATTGGCAAATCACAATTGCTGTAACAATACATTAGGCATTCCACAGTTAAGGGCTATCAAAATTTCCATCAGTGACAAAAAGATTTGTATCCAAATGGACTGATTTTCCAGAATCCAAGAAAAAGTCTCCTAGGATTTATTTAAAGATAAATATTTGAACAAATACTTCTTAAATTTAGGAAATTCAGAACATACGATTAAAGAATATTTGCAGTGCAGACTATATTCAATCCTTCCTTCAAAATGTGCCTTTGAGTACATAATTCTGTTTTCTCGATCTCAATTGAGCTGTCTTCCAAGGAAGTTTTCCAAAATGTGTGTCTCTGTGTGATAAATGTTCTAAGACCTAACATGCTTCATTGTATTTTTACTGTGCTCTCAAATTTAATCAATAATTTGGATTGATGTATAATACCTAGTTTCAAATATCTTTTCCATCTATAAAAACTCCCAGCTGTCTCTTTATATGCTATTACTATTGAGAATTGTGCTGTCAGTATTATTCTTGTACATTTTAGGTGATCTGTTCTTCTCTTGGGCATCATTTATGCTCTTCTCTGTTTTTGATATTCTTAAAACTCACCATAATGTATACGAGTGGTTTTTAGTGTGTGTAGTTTTTGTTTTGTTTTGTTTCTGATATCTCATGTTTGGCATCATTTTAAGTCTGGTATCTTTTATCTTTCTTTAATTCTCCAAAATTTATCTCAGTACTTATTTAAATATTTTCTTTATTTTTTTTTTCTCTTCTGCTGTATTTGGGCAGAAGTCATTAATTTGTTTGTTTTTCCCAACTCATTTATTCATTTTACAGCTATATTCATCTTAGTCTCCATTTATTGTATTCTTTATTTCAACAATTTTCACTTAATTTATATTCACAGTATAGTATCTTTCTTTTCCTTGTATATGTATATCATTATTTTATCATATACTTTTAAGCTATTTTTAAAAATATTTTATTTATTTATTTGACAGTGAGAGATCACAAGTAGGCAGAGAGGTGGGCAGAGAGAGAGGAAGAGAAGCAGGCTACCTGCTGAGCAGAAAGCCCGATGTGGGGCTTGATCCCAGGACCCTGAGATCATGACCTGAACGGAAGGCAGCGGCTTAACCCACTGAGCCACCCAGGCGCTCCTTTTAAGCTATTTTTTAAAAGTACAGTCATTCTTTTTTTTTTTTTAAGATTTTATTTATTTATTTATTTGACAGAGAGAGATCACAAGTAGACAGAGGGCAGGCAGAGAGAGAGAGAGAGGGAAGCAGACTCCCTGCTGAGCAGAGAGCCTGATGCAGGACTTGATCCCAGGACCCTGAGATTATGACCTGAGCTGAAGGCAGTGGCTTAATCCACTGTGCCACCTAGGCGCCCCTAAGCTATTTTTTTAATTCCTGTTCCCATAACACTTGGATTGGCATATAAAGTTAACCACATCATATTTTTTAGGTAAGTAATTGTACTTTTTATGTTCATAGTTATTTTGGTCCATGAGTTCAGCTCTTCTTAGGATCATCAAATCTCTGTAAAGTCTGGGTATGCTAGGATATTCTAAGCAACAATAAAATACATTGAAACCTGGTAGCTTAATTATAATAATGTTTTCTTTCTCAATCATTCATAATAGTATTCCATTCTGAGTAGCTTCCTTCTATTTTGCAGCTATAGTGTTTGGAAAAACTTGAATTGTGATATCACTGTGATAATGTGAATTAGTCAGGGTTTTTCAGAGAATCGGGAAGAGAAAAAAAGGAAGATATTCTCCAGGGCCAACTCTAGAAGTGACTATTAAAACATCTGTCCAAATTCAATTGAACAAAACTCAGAAATGCCATCTCCAGTGAAATACAAAAAAGATTATATATAGTTCTGGGCACACACATCTCATTTGACCCAATGATGTATATCAATGAAAGACTGAAGGCCAATCACCACTCCATGGGAGAATTTAAACATAAATTTACTAATGAGGCCAAGAATTCAGAATCACCAATACTTCAGAACTAATAATAACTGCCTTCACTTGATTTTATTCTATAAGATAAATCCTATGATCAAGTTTCAATTTTAAATTCTTACAATTTTAAATTCTTAAATCCTTATGAAGAAGCATCATTTGGAGGGAGCAGTTTTCATAATTTATCATCCATCAGCTTTTTTTTAAAGATTTTATTTATTTATTGGACACAGAGAGAGAGAAAGAGAGAGAGAGAGAGATCACAAGTAAGCAGAGAGGCAGGCAAGCAGGGAGGGAAGCAGGCTTCTTTTTGAGCAGAGCCCGATGTGGGGCTGGATCCCAGGACCCAGAGACCATGACTTGAGATGAAGGCAGAGGCTTAACCCACCACCCACGTGATGAGAGAGCCACTCAGGTGCCCCTCATCCATCAGTCTTAATTGATTGGAGGAAAATGTGTGGAGGAATAATGCCTTAGGGAGCTAATCTCTCTAAAGAATTTTCAAGTCTTTACCCCTTCAAGGTTTTTGTAAAGTTCTGATAGCCTCTAAACATCTAGTGGATTTCTACAGTGACAGGCCTGTTAAAACCTGTCTTCAAACCAGGAATAGAGCTTGAAACATACCAGTCAAGGGCAACTTTGAGTCTTTTAAGGAATTTATCATCATTTCTTTCTTTTTGGTTAATATCTGAAATAGTTCCATATTCCACTGGCATAATTTCTCCAGAGCTGACTTTGAAGGAGGCATTCAGTTCCAGCTAGTTCCATATTTTGGCAAGAACTATACTTCTATATTAAAAAAAAAAACATATTTTAGGGCACCTGGGTGGCTCAGTGGGTTAAAATCTCTTCCTTCGGCTCAGGTCATGATTCCAGGTTCCTGGGATTGAGTCCTACAGTGGGCTCTCTTCTCAGCTGGGAGCATGCTTCCATTCCTCTCTCTCTGGCTGCCTCTCTGCCTTCCTATGATCTCTGTCAAGTAAATAAATAAAATTTTTAAAAAAACATATTTTATACCAGTTATCCATGTTTATTAACTAAGATATCACAATACAAATAATACAAACAGTTGCTCTTTATTAATACCTTCAACCAAGATCAAAAAATATGTCATATTTTCTCCAAAAATTTTATATCATCTGATAGGTCAGATATATATATAAAATTACATTTAAAGTTTTAAAAATATCAGCAAATATTTTCATTTAAATGCCAATTTGAAAAGAAATCTACTTTTCCAAACACGACTTTTTATCCTATTTATTTTGAATTTTGTCAACAACTGATAAAATGTTTAGCGAGACTATAAATGTTAGATCGAAAAAAATGATTAATAGATGTAGGTTAAAATTATTATGTTCCATTAAAAATGATTTAGTCTTTGATGAACATCTGTTTGGTAATATGTTGATCCAGATATAGTAAATTAAAGACATATATAAAATTATAGGGAAATGACATCTTCCGTTCCATTATGAGTAGAGCTTTTAAAATGCTATTTGTCACAACCTGTCATCTTGTCATTATGTAGCATTATGTAGCAATTAAAAAATGTATACTCTTCACTTAGAAGTCTTTTAGAAATCTAAAATATGACTTTCTATGGTTTGTGTCTCCATATTGCTTTATTGCCAGTTAAAACAAATCCACATGCTTTGATTCAAAGGTAATAAATTCCTCTTATTTGGAAAAAGGATGTTTATTTTTGTTCTCTCACCCTTAGCAGGTGGTTTCATTTTAGCACACTTCAGAGTTATAATTTCATGCTTATTAAAAATATTTATTTTGATCTACATAGATGAATGAAACTTTTATTTTATTAAATTATTTGCCAAAAAATCTGTGAGTTTTAAAAATGTATTTCCTTTGAAGGGTTATTTTAGAGCATTCAAAGAGGATCTAAGAGTGTGGTATTATGCAGTTTTTAAGTAGGTATGAAATGGTTAATTATAGGATTGTTTCTTTAGGCTTATGTATATTGTCCATTATATGCTATAAAATATTTTGAAAGTAAATTTAAAGTATGTTTTATGTAGTTTATTTTTTGGAAAAAAATATTGAAATGACATATGAAATTCAGTATACTCTCAACATTGATTTATTTTGAAATTTACCAGTTGTCTACTGAACTATTATATGGCAGATATTACTTCAGACTACACTGGTAAATGAAATACTTGGCTTTGTAGAACTTTTATTTTAATGGGTGAGACAATTCAAAGCTATAAACCTTAATAAAAATGGCATAGTGCATTCAAAAAGGAAGAGTACAATGGGGAAAAAGAAAAATTCGATCAGGGTGAGAAAAATCAAGGTTGCTAGGCAGGGGATGGGGAGTTAAATCTTTTAATAGAAAGATCAGGGTAGTTACAATGAAGCTGACAATTGAACAAATGTATGGAAAGATGAATTTGCCCAGAACTATCAGCAATAAGGTCACTCCAGACAAAGGAATTGGCTATCTTGAAGGCCATAAGGTTGGATCATGCCTGGCATATCTGAGGAATAGCAAGGAGGCCACTGTGAGTGACTGAAGAGTAGCAGGGAAAGAGGTCACAGAGGTTAAATGAGTGGCTAGATCATGTAAAAGCTTCGAAGTCATTGTAAAACTCTGGCTTTTATATTTGGAAACTTACTGTGTGATAGAATTTTTGCTAATAACTCAGAGTTCAAATGTCCATAAAATTTCAAGGATTCTTATTCTAGTAAGACAGAATAAAGAGAAAGAGTTCATATTTTCACATGGTGTAAGAAATGCTCGGAGATCCAAGTGTAGGAAGCTATGGGAGCACAGAAGAAGGCACTAAAATCACACCATATATTTGATGACTGTGACTATATATAAATTTGTATTTTCTAGATTTTTTGTAGTCATGGAATCACACAGTATATACTATTCATGGCCTGGATTTTCTTTTCTCGGCATCATTACTTTGAGAATCTCCAATTGTCTTTGCTCTATGGATGGACATTGATGAACATTTCCACTGTTTTCAATTCTTAAAAATAAAGCTGCTATGAAATTCATATACAAGTCCCTGTATGAACATAGGGCTTGTTTCTCTTGGTTAAATGCCTAGAAGTAAAATGGCTATTTTTGTAACTGCAACATATTTTGCATTTAAAAAAATTTTCAAACTATTTTCCAAAGTGGTTGTATCATGATATATGCCAACAACAGTTTAGATTTTTTGTTGCTTCTCAATCTAGCTCAGACCAAGTACAATTAGCCTTTATAATTTTAGCCATTCTAATAGATATGTAAGCATGTCTCATTATGATTTTAATTTGTATTTCTTTAATGTCTAAATGTTGAGAAATTTGTCATGTGCCTATAAGCCATCCATATACTTTTGGTGACATGTCTCTTCCATTATTTCCTTCACATGTAAAATTGGATACTCTGTTTGGTTATTAGTAAGGTTTTTTATTTTTATTCATATTTAAATAATCAGAGTAGATGTCCATTATCAGATATGTAATTTGGAAATCGCTTGTCCATCTTTACAGTTTCTCAATGGAGCTTTGATAGCTGTGTCTTTCAAGAAATATGCTACTTCTTTCCTGGTACACGGAGGTATGACTAGAACATTATCAATGTTGACCTTTGCAAAGAAAATCATGGCTTAAGATATATGTAGTCTGCAGTTGTTGGGAGTGTTCACCATCCTTGCCTCTAACTCATCTCTCACTGCCCACACATTCAGATATAGGGGAATATTGATTGACAAAATATTAATTGCCAAATAACACTAGTTAGAGAATAAGAAAAATGCAGGCACCTGATTATATAATATTACATAAATAAAATGTGTTTTTATAAGTGCTATTGGAAGTAAATTCCTCAATACTTTAATCACACAGAATGATGGAATCCTAGATTTTTTTTTCTTGTATTTACTAAGAAAATGATCATGCCTCAAGTATATTAAAATGGAATAGGGAAAATTAAAAATTGTTTTAAGATGATTTGCGTGTGTTGTGCGTATGTGAGAGAGAAAGTGAGAGAGAAAGAGAAAGAAAAAGAGAAAGGGAAAGACAGAGAGGTGGCTGCAGTGAATTGATGAGTTGGAGGATAGATTTTAAAGTTTTGTCTTTTGCTTTCTACATTTCTTTTTCCTTAGGTACAAGAGAACAATCAATAATATCTCAGAAGCCTGCTGGTAACATCAGCAGAAAGAATTAGAGGTTCCCAGAAAATTAAGATGACATATAGTTTTCCTGACATAAGAAAATCATTTTTTGTCCCCAGCTATTTTCAATGATCTATACCCCACCTGTGTACTTGCCCAAGCACACTTCTTCCAAAACTTCCTGGGAGGTTCTTACAAAGAAATGCAAAAACCTCACTCCTTAAGGATTTTGAGGGAACAAGGCAATGGGAAAACTAACAGTCACCACCAGACCAGGAAATAGCCTAAGCTATTGAGACAATAAATCAGTGGCAAAACTCCTAGTGCTATTTCAAAAGCAATCAAGGCCTTGCATTCCTTGTCCCAGAAAATGAGCCCAAGACCCCATCTAGTTTCTATCTGCTCTTGAAGCCTGCAGAGTCCCTTTCCCTTGTCCAACAGTTACCTCTGCTTTATTCTACCGTTGAAGTTTCTGCCCTCGGTGGAATACAAGCTTCATTCAGGTGAACATGCAATACATATTGCACAAATACATATGTGGATGTGCATGCATCCACAACCTTATGACCAACCATACACGGAATAATAAAACTCTCCCTTCTGAGTATTCATCTTAAATACTAAATAAAAATCTCTCTCCTGTTCAAACAGTCAAGGCTTTGGAACTTATTCCCTGTGATCTCCTTGTATGTTGTAAACAAAGATTCCTTTGTTTGACAACTCCACCTGTTTCTGTGATTCACCAAAGACTGACCTCAGTTAGTTCAGTTGCTGTAATGGCTTTCACTACTCTGATTCTACCTCTGCAAGTCTCCAAATTTAACTATTTTTTTCCCAATTCTGCATGTTCTTGGCTTTAAACTGCAACTCTGAAGAGAAGATTTGCTTGTTTAAAAAAAAAAAAATCAAGAAAAGGTAGTAGTAGTTAACATTGTTACTTTGAACTTCCTGCCCTAAGGGGCTCTCCTGTTCTTTCTCTTTGACTTCCTGGACTAAAACGACAGAAATTTGGCAATACATCACTCCCCAATCCAGATTACTGCCAGAACAGTTTATACTCTTAGAAAAATATTAGTTTAAAAGATCACATAATTAAATACTTAAGCATGTAGTGTAATATAGTGGTTTACAAGAAATATATTTTGGTCATCTGAATATTTGGTTTTCAACCATGGCTACTGACTCACAGCTCCTAAAACTCTTGGGATTTCCTGTGATAAGGGTGAGAGAGGTGTGTTTTGTTCTGTTAATGAAGTGACCTTCAGACCTCACTCAAGGCAAGGGCTGTTTGCCTGAAGGACCAACCACTTGGTGAAAGCCTTCACAACTTTTTGCCTCCCCTTCCTCCCAATACAGGATTATCTGGGGAGGGAAGAGGATCTGGAGATTAGATCAGCAAATGACAATGATTTAGTCAGTCATGACTATGTCATGAAGCCTCCACAGAAAAGCTGAAAGGACTGGGTTCAGAAAGCTTTTAGTTTGTGAAATGTATGAAAAGGCAGGAAGAGTGGCAGTCTTACAGAAGGTAATAGAAGCTCTGTGCCCATTCTCCATACCTTGCCCTGTGCACTTCTTTATCTATCTATTGATTTAAATCTTCTATTATATCTTTTAATAAGCTGGCAAACATAAAGTAAGTATTTTTCTGAGTTTTGTGAGTCCCTGTAGCAAATTAAAAGAACGTAAGAAGTAGGCCACTGGGACCTCCAACCTGTAGTTGCTCAGTCACAAGCACAGGTAATAACCTGGGGCCTACAGTGAGACTGGCATCTGAGGTGGGGTTGGAGATAGTCTTGGAGGACTGATCCATTAACTGATGAAATCTTACACTATGTTCAGGTAGATAGTGTCAGAATTTAGTTGAATTCTTGGAGATCCTGCTGTTGTCTGAAAATTATTTGGCATTGTTGGTATGATGTCCTAAAACCCAAAAAGATATAGCTACCTCAAAATAAGAATACGGTTGACAGCTTATATATAATAAGTGAGTATTTCAGGGATTTAAAATATACCCAATAAATAATGTAAGGAAATAAGGAAAGATTTTGAAATAAAAACAAGAATAAGAACCTAGTGGTACTAATAGATTAAATATATGTAATCTAGTTGAATTAAGAATACAATGGATAGAATACATAATGGATTCAATAGAGATAAGAAGTCACTTAAGGATATAGTCATCTGGATACCAGCAAAGCATTAAAATTATCAATATAAAAGAGGTGTAAGATGTAGGTGATGTGTGTGGAACAAAAGCTAGAGAAGAAATTAGATTTCCTTACTACTCATAGCCTGTTGACAAGTCCTTGAAGCTCCTCTGGGGACTCAGCTGCTTCCATGTGGACACATCCACTCAGGGCAAAAAGCATTCTTAGTCCACCCCCCAGGATACTGAAAATCTACTTTCACATGTAAAAATTACTTTGGAAACTTCTTTATCTCTACTCCCCACCCCTGCCCTCAAGATATACATTGGCAATCATCTCCCAAGCATATACCCACTGATACACATCAGAAGAGTCTCTTCCCTGAGTTTTTACTAAATAGTAATAAATGACCTTTCCCTAACAATAGCTAGCCCCCTCAAGGTCCTGGAAACCTTGTTTATAAAATACCTTGGAGGCTTGTGCTATCCCTAACCTCCTCCCAAATTGAAAGTATATAATCAGCCACTCTTCATGACCCTCTCTCTCTACTCCAAATAAATAAATAAATATTTTTAAATAAAATAAAATAAATGACTTTTTTTAAATGAAAGAAGAAAAAGGAAAGAAATATTTGAATATTAATGTACATCTATTTCTCAAGCATAAAATAGTCAAGACACTGGATTAAAACTTACATACAAGAAAAGAAAGAAAATATTCATAACTAGAGTTGACTCTATGAATCCCAAACTAGGGCATACATACCAAAGACACACAAAAAAAATCACAAGTGTTAGAGAGAAAAAAAATAATTCATTAATAAAGAAACAAGAATCAGACTGACAGAAATTTTTTAAATAACATCAGATATAAAAAAGAATGAAGTAATAGCTTTATTATCTTGAAAAAAAATCACAAATGGAAACATTTAGATCCTTATAAAATGTCATTGGCATAGGAAGGCATAATAAAAAAATATATTTTCAGGAATACAGACCACAGATAATTTGCCTTAATTTGTGTAGGCAGCACTTAAATACTAATATTATTTTAACAGTTAAAATATACTCTATGATCTTTGAGGTTGGGGAAAAGAGGATGACCAAGTCATCTTGAAATAATTCAGTTTTATGAAAAAAGTAAAAAGATCAAAAAAAAGACTTGTAGAAAAGAGAGATAAAACATATGCATAATAAAAATAAATAAATAAATAAACAGCTGGAGTGCCTGGGTGACTTAGTCGGTTCAAGTGTCTGCCTTCAGCTCAGGTGATGATCCCAGGGTCCTGGTATTGAGCCCTGCATCAGGCTCCCTGCTCAGTGGAGAGTCTGCTTCTCCCTCCCATTGAGAAAAAAAATTTGACTTATTTATTTGAGAGAGATAATCTTTAAATTTTACTTATTTATTTGAGAGAGAGTGAGAAAAGAAAAACATGCACACAGCAGAGGGAATAACAGAGGGAGAGGGAGAAGCACGCCACTGAGCAGGGAACTCCCTGCGGAGCTCTATCCCAGGACCCGGGTATTATGACCTGAGCTATAGGTAGACACTTAACTCAGGTACCCCAATAAATACAATCTTTTAAAAAAAATAAATAATAATAAAAATAAATAATATTTCAGATAGTATGATTTTTTTAATGTGAGACTTGGTATAAAAACAGGATGACATACTTGTCTAATTATAGCAAAGACTTTGATAAGTTTAGATGCAGTAGTACATAAAAAATTTAACTTCTTTCATTAACTGATAATTTAATTAGATTAAATTAAGAGACATCAAAATTTAGAGAATCTAATAGTCCTGATCTATTAATAAATGTAGCCATCCTAACCCCAAAACAAGATTCTTCAGTAAGTATATAAGCATAAGTTGAACATTTACACAAACAGGCCATTATTTAGGCCAGAAGTATATGCCAATAAATTCCTAGAGTTAAATATCAGGCTATATTTTCCAAGAATAAGGCAATAAAATTAGAAAACAATGACCAAAATATTAAATTCATATAATTGGAAGTTAACTTCATACCTAAAAAGAAATAATACAGCTAATTCAGAAATTTTTAGAATTACAGTACTTTGGTAATATCAACTCTCAAAATGAGTAACGGACAGGTGGGGCTAGCAAGAGACTCGTGGGAGGATTAAATCATGGGCCCCTGTATCTCAGGTGCAGTAGAAGCAGTGGATTTGGAATTTCAGTTTTTCCACAACGTTCCACCACAAGCTGGTTAGAACTGTGCAAAAGCAGGAAGGGAAGCCCCAGTAAAGTGGACTGGGGATGCCAGAAGGGGAGGCTGGAAGGGGGCGCCTGGTGCTCAGTGCCCATTACAGACCCCACATTGCAATCCCCCACAGGAGAGACTCACCAATTTTAGGCCCCACAGGGGAAGCTGGAGGTTCATCTCCTGACTTTTTGTAGGAGCTTTGCAGCTCAGCTGGTGAGAATTCTCCATCACCCTGCCTTTCTCCAAGGGACTTTCCTTCAAGCACCCTTCCCAACTTCTTCCTCCTCCATGAAATAATGTTCCTCTCCTTTGGTTCTCGCACTTGCCTGTGATGGGACCTTAGCTTGCTCAGCCCAGACTGCCATTCTCTGCTCTTCCCAATTAAACCCATGCTGCTGGTCAAATAACTGGCAGATTAAGTTTAAGGCCAATCGAACTAATAAATTCAAGAACTTGCAAGGAACAAAATCAATATGCACAAATTAGTGGCACTCCTAGGTGCTCGGAAGGACCCATCAGAAAGAGACTGCTGAGAACGATCTCATTTACACCTGCATCCAAGATAGCAAGATACCCAGGAGGCCCCTGAACCAAGAAAGTGACAGCCCTGCAACAATGACGACAGACAGGGAGGGGTACACACGGAGATGGGGAGGCACTGTGCTCAGAGAAGAACCCACACTGGGAAAATACCTACTCTCCCCAAAACCGGCTACAGAGTCCTCACTTTGACTCCCGAATTTCTGGACTAGGCGCAAGCCTGGAGTGGGTGTGGACACGGGAAGGACCCCGCAGGGCTGAGGTGGGGAGAGCACGAGCACCAAAGCAGGGGGACGCTCCCTGACTGCAGACCATCTGAGGAGCCCAAGGAACCGAATCCGAGAGCACACAAACACAGACAAGGACCAAGGATCACCCGAGCCCAGAAAGGGGGGACCCCACAGCCCCGCGCACAGCACAGCAGGAGGTCACGTCTCCTCACACAAAACGACGGAAGCCCCAGTGTCTACACAGGGCGCCCTTTCTCTGTGGGGTCCTGAGACCACGAACCCCTTGACAGTCCACTAAGGGACTTCTCCTCACCTCCTCCAGCGTCTGGTCCTTAGGAGGTTGGACTGCTGCCAGTGTGGGCGCGTCCTCCACAACGGGTCCGGTCAGTGTGGATGCAGAGCCACACCCTCCTCAGCTTGTCCTGTCAGGGTGGGAGGCGCCCCACATTCTCCAGAAGTCTCCACAGTGGGTCCTGAAAAGGCAGGGCTCAGGTCACAGCTGTGGCTGTGCAGCCTGGGCTCAGGGCGGGTGCTGGGGTCTGGCGCCCTCTGCAGGCGGTGCAAGGCAAGCAGGACTGTGGGAGCTCACCCTTCAGTGGAAGGTCCTGCTCCCTCCCCGGGTCCAGCTGATGCCATTTCATTCCGGAAATTCAAGCTGCATGGAGCCCAATACCCCCCAACTTCCCCCCAAATAGCTAAGGAACAATGAATTGGAAACAATGTGGAATTACAACAGTCCTTGACCCAAACAGTGTCACTGAACATGGCCCTGATGCAGACCCACACTCTGACCTCAACTTGGTCTCAAGCCTGGACCCTACCCTAATCCAAGACCCTAACCCTAGCCCCCAACCCAAACAATGTTCACAAGAATCAAGAGGTAGAAACTGCAAATATCCATCAATGGCAAGTGCATAAGCAAAGTGTGGTGAAGGGTTTGAATTTGGGTTCAGGTTCAGGTTTTAGTCAGAGTTCTAATCAGGCTTTGGGTTTAGTGTTAGGGTGAGGGTTTAGAGTGAAGGACAAGGGAACAGAGTTATAGTTTAGGGCTTTAAGTTTATGATTTAGGCTTTAAGACTCAGGGCTTATGGGATAAAGTTCAAGGTCAAATTTGGGGTTTGACTTCATGCTGAGATTTGGGTTCAGGTTTCATGACTTGGAGGTCTGGTTTAGGGTTTGGGTTCGTGGTTCAGGGCTTGGATCCAGGGCTCAGGTACAGGCTTTGGGTTCCATTCCAGGTTTGGGATTCAGGGTTCTAGTTTGGGCTTTAAGGTCAGCTTAGGTTTCAGTGTTGGTAGGGTTTAAGGTTAGGTTTAGGGATGACACATTTTCTTCAGTTGTCATCATGGACAAAATAATTCTATCTGAAGTTTCTAAGTCAGAAATGTATTTCATCTGGGGGCGCCTGGGTGGCTCCGTGTGTTAAGCCTCTGCCTTGGGCTCAGGTCATGATCTCAGGGTCCTGGGATCGAGCCCTTCATCAGGCTCTCTGCTTGGCGGGGAGCCTGCTTCCCCATCTTTCTCTCTGCCTGCCTCTCTGCCTACTTGTGATCTCTGTCTGTCAAATAAATAGAATTAGTAAAAGCTATTATATGATCTTTTACAAACCATTTCCTATCTTTGCATTCTCATGTGCCAAGACAGACAGGGATTATTTAAAACCCTGAAGAGAGTGCTCTTGCTTTTAAATTGCCTGTAACCTTCGTGTAATAGATTTATGATTGATGATAGATTTAGTTAAAATATAACTATTTAAAATATTTACTCTCAGTAAACGATTTCAACCTATGCTCACTTAAGTAACTTGGTGCATAATCCCTTTTCTATTAAACCATAGTGCAAGGACCAATGCCGCGTTTCCGAGAGAACCCCAAGCTATTTTTCTAGAATGGCCATATGCATATATATCAGGCGTCCTGTTTTCACTCCCTTTGTGGAGCACCTACCCTGGAGGTCATGTAATAACCAATGACCAAAAAAACAAACCAAAAACCCAAACATCCAGGTTGAAGTGCCATCCCTGCCTGGAGTGGAGGAGACTGCTCAGACAGATCCCAGGCAGGCCTCTCAGCCCAGGCCTGTGCTGGGGAAGCTGGTTCCTGGCTTTGGGCGCAATCTGGAAGCCAGCAAACTGACCCAAGAGTGCAGCTGGCCTTTAGGACTGATGATCTTTTCGCAGCCAGGCTGCCCGTGGACACCCGCTCAGAAAGCCAGGCTATGAGTCTGCCCAGCGCAGGCGCTGGCAATGGGGCAGCATGCTAGGGCATAGCCCTGCACCCCAGCCAGGGTTCAGGCCCCTGGAGTGAGGGGGCAGGGCCGGCGCAGAGAAGGGTCTTTGCTAATTTCCAAAGCTGGAAGTGAGCTCTCAGAGGACTCAGGAGGGAGGGGGGCGTGGGCGGGGCGGGGGGGGGGGCCAGGAAAAGGGGCTTTGCTAATTGCCCAGGCGGGAAGGAGGGGCACACAGCTCCAGGGTGCTGTGCTGCAGCCCATTCAGGACTGCAGGACCCACCATACTCGCTGCCCCTGCGCTCCCACGCTCCAGCTTAGCCCCAGAGGCCACGGTGTCCCGTTCTCATTCCTGCTGCCTGCTGCCCCTCCCTGCCCCATGGCTTCTCTGGAGGACCCTCTGCTCACAGGTAAAGTGACACCTCGATGCGCCCTCACATGAAGCAGAAAACGCAGGACAGGAGCGGGGGGGGGGGGGGAGTGGTCGGGCCCAGGCTTCCGGCAACCCCAGGGCACCAGGACCACTTAGGACGCCGCGCCACACCCCCTACGCAGGGGGTCGAGCCAGGACAGCGCCACAGGAGGTACCCCCCCCCTGCCAGCGGGCAGGCTAGCCCTCATAGTTCGGCACCCCCACGTGCATGTCAGAGCCTCCTGCCATTCCCAGGGCACCCAGAACCCAGAGAGTGAGGCCTTGGGTGCTTTCTAGTGACAGATTCAAGGCAATTCTTCGACTTTGGGACTTCAGAGTTAACATAGTTTTCATTTGTGATTATTATTTTTGTGTGGGGGCCGTCGCTTTTCTTTTGACCTATGCTTGTTTTCACTCCCGGTTCTGAAGAAGCCCCTAAATCCTAACCCTGTTGAGGACTCCGAAAGCTCTCAGAGCAGCAGTGCTGGGGGACAGTGTGGACACATGGTTTGGTTTCTCCTCTGGCCTGCTTCTGTGGCAGCCCCGCTCTGTCCTCCTCAGACTTCAGAGCAATATCTGAACAAGTGGAGAAGCGACCAGGGGGTCAGGAAGGTGGCCACCGAAGAGTGACTTCTCTGGAGGTTGGCTGAGCAAGCAAGTGAGCATGTTAGTCCAGCTCTGCCTGCATTCAGTATGGAGCTGAACAGGGGCCAGGGAAGGGGAGGAGGAGCAGAGAGCAGGGACAAAGGGACCAAAGAGGAGATTCAGATGAAGGGAAGTAATGGGGAGGAAAGAGAAGAAACTCTAGAAGACAGGTATGTAGAAAGGAAAAGGGATGAAGTGGGCATTGGGAAAGGGCACCACCAGGGAAGGAGAGAGGGGAAGAAAAGAGGGAGGAAAGAGGAGAGGGGAAAGGGAGAAGGGAGGAGTCAGCATGCCAGGGCTCCCCCTGCATCTGAAGAAGAGGTGGCTGGTCCAGCTTGTCAAACAGGGTGCTCACTCTTTGGCCCCAGTTTCTGCTCCCAGTGCTACTGGGCTTTTCAAGGAAGGCAGGCTGTCCCTTGGGACCTACTGGAGACCACTGGAGCCCACAGGAGGGTGGGAGAAATAAGATGCCACCGGGTCCTGTCCTGAGCTTCTCCCAGCCACCAGCCTCACCACATGGTGCAAGAGGGACCCCAGAACAAAGGACGGACACAGGCCAGCATGTCTGCTGGTGGCCCTGGGCACTTAGCTCATCGCAGTGAACCACACCGCCTCCTCAACCCACGCTTTTAAAGCCTCCTTTTTCGTTTCTGGCTTTCATGTCTGTAGGAACATGAGCCAGATCTAACTCCTCTCCGACAGACAATTCTGACTCACCCCGTGTCAGATTTTTATGAGTGGCTGTGATAGAGTAAGATAGCAATGCTCCAACAAACGGACTGTTTCCTCCCACTTGACCTCAACAGTCTTATACATTTTCTTAGCGAAAACATCTTGTCTCCTTCCATTAAGCTCATAACGTGGTCTAGGAGTATACATGCGCCTTCCTTAGATGCGAAGCGATACAGAGGTCCTTTTTTTTTTTTTAAATTTTACAAGGTAAAGTCAGTGAACACATCCAACTTGACGAATACGTCTCTAAAATGTCAATCCAGGCAAAGCTATTTCTGCCTACAGTTTCGAGCCTACGTGGTGACATTTTTAAAATGCTTTCAGTCCCTCAGTGAGGCTCTTAGAAGCTAGCCAGGGCTTACTACGTGCCAGGCACTGTGTCAGGTGTTGGAGCTAAAGGGAAGGAGAGCTTGGAGGCTGGCTGGGGAGGGACATCCATGACACAAGCACAGCTAGAAACGGAGGCCAGTGCTAGAAAAGAGAGAGCAGGCTGCATGGAGAGTGTGTACCATGGGGCTTGTGAGCTCACGAATAAGTGGGAGTAACTGGAGTGGGGAGATGTGGGAGAGAAGAGGGTCTTCCCATCAATGGGAATCACCTGTGCTTGGAGGCAGGTGCCATGAGAGGTCTCCACAGGAAGAAGGAGGCAGTGTGGTTGAAGGGCAGAGAGATGGGGCAGAACAGGCATCAGTCAGTTGGAGGGGTATGAATAGACTGATGGGAGGATTATGGGTGCCTTTGGAGGACTGAGAATTTGTTAGAAGATCAGTGCAGATTTCTATGGAGACAAATGCCAGGAACTGATAGGTCTTTGAAAGGTCACTCTGGCTGCCTTTTGGCAAAGGGGTTGGTAAAAGGCACTTGCAGGTGTGAACACACCAGGTGGGAGGTGAGTGCAGGAAATCGGGTGAGGGAGCATGGGAACTTGGTCCCGGGGTATATAAGGGAGAATAGCCTTTAAGGAGTTCCACAAATTGGCACCAGCTGTGGCTTCATTACAGAGCTGGAAGGGGGAGGTGGGTGTGTCCTGGAGGTTACAGAAATTACATGAGAAAGGGAAGTCTTTTTAGATCTCTTTTTCAACTAGAGGAACTCTCACCTTATTGATAGAATTCCAGAGTGGGAACCAATGATATGAGGACATCTTTGAAATGTCTGAATATGTTCTTCGACATCTTTGCAAGTGACGAGGAGACCTTGACCTTAGGAGGCCTTGGCCCTCTTTGTAGCCAGAAAGATTTCACCTACAGATTTGGGTTCTCCCTTTTAAAGTCAAGGAGTCAGTCCTTCCAAAGGACACCTCCTATCATTTTACCCTCTCATCATACCTCACGTGCTGGCATCTCCAAGACCCTCTGTTCCAGGTTGAGAGTATCCACTTTGGCCGGGCTGGTCTTGCAAAGAACACCACAACAGGAAATCTAGAGCCTATAGTGCTATTAATAACATCATCTAAGACTGTGTTTGCTATCCTCTTGGCCTCTTCCCACCATGACTCACTGAAGCTTTTTACACATTGTATCCATTATGCTATAGTTCCCAAAGCTCATCTTCTCTAGTGCCATTAGTTTTTAGGGGACCAGGCAAACCTTAAACTTGTCCCCCTTAATTGGATCCCTGTGCCCCCACAATCTCTTTGAATGCCTTTCACCATGATTCTTGAATGAGATCTGAGACCACTGCTGGTACCTAACACTTCTTGACACCTTGTCTGCTAGGTTCTTGGAAGAGGAGGTGGCTATGGAGGTGAGTGGGGATGGGAGTGGGAGGATTTCTCCCTTCACTTCCCTTTTTGTGTTTTCAAATAATGGGTTTTGAGGGGGAGGGAAAGGTTAACCAGACCATTTATTTTCCATCTCCCATCGATAAAATGTCACACAGGAGAGAGGTGGCAGAAACGCACTTTCAGGTTAATTTTTTTACAAGGAAGATTGACTTATGAACCTACTTTGTTATTCCCTTTCATTCAATTTCCCTGTACCTCCTTTTCTATGAAGTGTAACGGTAACCCATTATTATTTTTATTGTTGGCACGTGCTTTGTGAACCATAAAGTGTACGCTATAAATGGGAGCGCTTTTCTTTTTTTTTTTTTTTTTGTAGTTTACGAAAAACTAATATTTTTTAAATTAATTTTTAATTTATTTTCAGCATAACAGTATTCATTCTTTTTGCACCACACCCAGTGCTCCATGCAAGCAGTGCCCTCTATGATACCCAACACCTGGTACCCCAACCTCCAAATCCCCCGCCCCTTCAAAACCCTCAGATTGTTTTTCAGAGTCCATAGTCTCTCATGATTCAGCTCCCCTTCCAATTTCCCCCACCTCCCTTCTCGTCTCTAACTCCCCATGTCCATGAAAAACTAATTTAAAAACATTCATCCACCAGAGTACCCAAAGGGCTCCCATATAAACTATCTGTCGTTACATTATGTCCCGATGTGGAGCTCGATCCCAGGATCCTGAGATCATGACCTGAACTGAAGGCAGAGGCTTTAACACACTGAGCCACCAGCCCCAATGTATTCTCTTCAGTACCAGAATTTGTAACCAATTGACAGATGAAAAAGGAGGCAGTCAAGTGAAAATCAATAGGTCTTAGACCTGCAAGAAATTTGAATTAGATGAATTCAGCTACTCAGGCACTGTTTCACATTTTCAGATCTCTGCAGAAAAGGGGTTAACCTTTTTACAGCATGTAAAAGAGAAGACTATAACACATACTATGTGTAAGCATGTAAATATCAAAAAATATCCCATTAGTTGCTAAGACACACAGGGCCTATATTTTCTCTCAAATTCATGAATATGTAGGAGCAATAAGTGAGAAGTGAATGTATACTTTTCACTTCGAAGTCTTTTAGAAATCTAAAATATGACTTTCTATGGTTTGTGTCTCCATATTCCTTTATTGCCAGTTTGAACAAATCCACATGCTTTGATTCAAAGGTAATAAATTCCTCTTATTTGGAAACATGATGTTTATTTTTATTCTCTCACCCTTAGCAGGTGGTTTCATTTTAGCACACTTCAGAGTTATAATTTCATGCTTATTAAAAACATTTATTATGATCTACATAGATGAATGAAACTTTTATTTTATTAAAGTATTTGACAAAAAATCTGTTATTTTTAAAAATGTATTTCCTTTAGGGTTATTTTAGAGCGTTCAGAGAGGATCTAGGAGTGTGGTATTATGTAGTTTTTAAGTAGGTATGAAATGGTTATTTATAGGATTGTTTCTTTAAGGCTTATGTATATTGTCCATTATATGCTATAAAATATTTTGAAAGTAAATTTAAGGTATGTTTTACATAGTTTATTTTTTGGAAATAAATATTGAAATGACTTGTGAAATTCAGTATATTCTCAACATTAATTTATTTTGAAATTTACCAGTTGTCTACTGAACTATTATATGGCAGATAATGAAAGACCCGCGGATCCCCTTACCCAAGAATCCAACACTGCCACTGGATGCAATCAGCAAGAGGTTCTTTATTGTTACGCAGGCGCCTGCGGGTGGTCAGCGCACGCCTGCGGGTGGTCAGCAGCTCCTGCTAGCTGAGCACACCAGGCTGGGGTGGTGCAGGATTTTTATAGACAGGTACAAACAAGTCCCGGATGGGACGGGGCCGATTGGCTGACAATTTGAACATTTGAAAAAAGGCATACTTGGTGTTAGTGGATTGGCCCTGGAAGACCCCCTCGCGCGAAGAGAAAGGCGGGAAGGGGAAACAAAGAGGGGAAGTTTTAATCTTATTACTTCAGCAGAAAGACATCCTGTCTATGTGACTATGCAGCCCCCTTGCCTACGTGACCATGCCCCGGCTATTAGGAGAGGGTATCTTGTTCAAACAGGAGTCAAGTGTCATGCCCTAAAAGCCAAGCGGTTACAGAAAGGCAAAAGAGCAGTTACATTGAGTTCAACCCTGGGGGAAGGGTCTTTTCATTGCAAGGGGAGGAGGGGTACTTTTACACAACAAAAGAGCAGTTAATTACTTAACGACGAGGGGGGGGGGTCTTTCATTCCCCCCTTTTTCTTGATCATGGATAGAATCTTATATCCATTTGTCCTTTTCTTGCCCTAAGTGGGGTGCAAGGCGCCAGCTTTTGCTTTCTCCTCAGCCAGCCTCCTTCTCCTTCATTTCCCCCTGAACAATCTTGACCCTGAAATCTTTAAGGGGGTTGAAGGTGGAAGGTCTCATCTTCTGTAACTTCTTCCTGCTGAATCTGGGCGTAGAGCTGTCCCTACCTACTGGGGTCAATATTGATCAGGGTAGGAACGTATAAGGGAGTTACAAAGGTGGAGGCAGCTGAATCCAGTGCTGACAGTGAATAGGCGTCCTCGTGCGCGAGAAGGGTCGTCTGCCGTGGTGTAGTCATTGTAACTTGGAGTCTCGGCACCAAGTAGAGAAACATGGAACAAAGCAACATATTAAGATTAATAAGGCAATAAGAATGAGAAGCCCGAAAGGGAGATTCGGCCATAGTCCTCCTTCAAATTAGGAACTTAACCATTTACTGAGAGAGAAGGATCTTGTAGGGCCTTAATCTGGGTGTTCATATCCTTCAGTATTCCTGTGACATTTTTGTGATAGTCTGGGACGTACACACAACATTCTGTCTTGATAATTGCACACGTGCCACCCTGGGCTGCTGTCAGGACATCTAAGGCCATCCTGTTTTGTAGGACTGTCTTGCATATCTGTGACACTTCGGTATTAAGCCGGGAGATGCCATTTAGTGAATCATTGAGTGCCTTTGTAGTATATTTATTAAGGGCTTCTACTTGCCACATGACATCCTCTAGTCCCGCAGATGGAACAAAGATGGATACTAAGTAATCATACCATTTAAAAACAGATCGTGTCCATCTTTGTTTCAAGTTGGAGAGATTAGCTAGAGTTGTAATGGTTTTAGTAATGCGCCCATGAATCCAGGCAAATCCTAAAGTACAGCGACCTATCCATCCTGGAGGAAGCCAGGCCCACAGGTTAGTTCCACATATCCAGTGGGTTCTGTTTGGAGCTGGCCATCTGATGCCAGGTCACCTTGCCCAATCAGTAGCAAACCAGTCAGTAGCCTGGAGTACTATTACTTGGGAACGCATTTCTAGTGAGCCATCCTAGACATCATGTGTTATTTGCCCAAGTACCACTCGTATGATTCCTTTGTTCCCAGCATAAAACTGCCTTCTGACTGAGCTGTCCAATCGTGGGCGTAAGCCAGAGATATGTATCCCAGATTTGATATATGCCATCCTTAGTATAGCGATAAGGAGGGTTTTGTAACTTAGGCCCATATTTGATTGGGGAGTTATGGCTTGACAGTAATCCCCTTTCCTTCCAAATAGCTCCATGGGCATGTAGTACCAGGAAAGCATATTTGGAGTCAGTACAAATGTTAATTCTTAGGCTTTGGCAATTGCAAAGTGCTAGTGAGCACTATGGCACACCTAGCTTTTCTTATTCTTTCTATGAAAATTACTGTCATCAGAAAACCAACTGTCATTCATATTTTTAACAGGGGCACCTCAAATCTGGCCAGATAGAGTAAGCAAGATCAATAACCTTTGAACATTTTTGCTCTATAGAGAAAGAAGTACAGTGGTCAGGTTCAGGCATACAGGTAACTAGGTTTAAAGTTTGACAAGTTTTAAGTATTATTTCTGGCATATAGCCCAATATTTAAATTAGTTGGCCTATATCATCCATTGGTGGTCTTTGGCTTCTAAGACAAATCTGGACCTGATGTGACATCATTACAGTCAAGGACTGTCCCATAGTGAGCTTTGAGGCTCTTTTTATGAGGAGGGCTGTTCTAAGTTTCGCTAAAGCATCTGTTTGCAATTGTACCTCAACAGAGGTGACTTCTAAGATAAATATGACTAAGGGATAAAACCAGTAAGACCTTTGAGTGGTCCAGCCTTAACAGTATCCTGATTACAGAGGATCACTGGCAAGTGAGAAAACTTGTCAAGAGATAAGGGGAGTCCGCCATGCATCATCCAATCCACTCATAAAGAAAGTGGAAAGTGGAGTCATCCATTATCTCCACAAGTCCATAGTTAATCCTATGGAGTGTGGTATGGTGGCTTTAATAAGATTGACTAAAGAAGCTATTGTGCAACTTTTCTTTAGTTTACCTCAAATTGTTTAGCATAGGTAAACAAACATTTAAAGACAATCAAATCTAGAATTTAACATCCATAAAGGTGTGTTACTAAAACAATTTTTCTCTCTAAAATAACCCTCATTTCCAGAGATAGCCAAATCAGGACCAATTCACTTGTGAAACAAGTCCAGTTTTAACAAACTTGGCCTATTATTTACATAAGCTCAGCAAGAACAGTGAGTGTCATCAATAGATCTTTTAGAATCTGCTTTGCTGGAACTTTGTATAAGGAATCTCTAGGTTGAACTTTTACTAGCCTCTCCGGGCCAGAAGCCAAGCCCTGTACTTGCCATGAGGCATGCCTGCAATACCTTTGGGCGAATTCCTCTTCCTGAGACTGCACCTACCAAGGAGTGACATTCTTTACTCACCTGGTGAGGCTGCTGGGAACTCTGTAAGCAAGGTATCAGGCCAACAGTCCCAAGGGGCTTTATGGCTCCAGGTTTCATAAAGTCAACCTTAGTTCATTAAAGCTGTCTGGTCATATCTGAGTCTTTTCAAATATGACATCCCAGTCAAAGCCTTGGTAAAATAACAGTTTCCAATGGTGTCCTGTTACAAGGAAAACAGATTCTTATTGAACTTATGCAAATGACTGATTGCCATGGAAGAAAGAATACTTACTGAGACCTTTTGGTTTCAGAGGGTTCAGATAGAGAGAAAATTTGAATGCCTTGAGCACTTTTACATCTCTATAATTTACAGATAACTTAAGAAAAAGTATCCCTAGTCTGGAAGAGCAAACATTAGAGAGAACCGGCAATGTTTAAAATAAGACAAAACATTAAGAGACATAACACTATAATCTTTTAGTTCATTTAGTCCCATATTACTAATTCTGGTGAATGCGGCTTTAGTCAGTTTTGGAAATTCTTACCCATTTCAGTTTTAAGATTTTCAAGTATATCAAATATCTGTATTTGTCCTGAAAGTCCTTTATAGGAATCTCCTTGAAGATAAAACTCATTTTACAAGAGAATTAAAACAATTATAAATGACAAAAACTCAGAATGGATATGGTTAGAGCTAAAGAGACACGGGAGTTTACAATTTAGCTGCAAGGAAATCAGGTTATTTCTGTGATACATATAACATTCCCATAATTACAGTATCAAGTGGTGATTTTTCAAAACGTTAAAACTTTAGGAAGTGCGTAGAATCTCTAGAATAGTTATAGCATTTTCCCAAATGTAACCCAAGGTTTATCATTGGTTCCGTAGTACTTCATGAGCAACTTCACATACCAAGGAAAAGCCTGAGTTAAAGAGATTTACGATTTAAATCTTGTCAACATTTCCTAAAATCTTAGAAAGTGTTGAAGCACATGCCTAAATATAATTAGGGATGTTGAACACCTGATAAAACAAAACATAGGAACTGAATTTTTCAGGCAGGCAAAGAGAAAACCATTTACACTTTTTAACAGATCAATTAGCTAAGAAAACTTTGCCCCTTTTAAACAGAAAGAAAACCAGCTTTTTATACCAGTGTCTTTCCCTTTTTTTTTTTATTTTACTTCTAAGTGTGCAGTCTTAAGATAGGAGTTTTCTGGGTTTCCCTCCTATCATGAATGATGTCACAGACAAGGGGGGGGGGATCTTTCCCCTTCTGTCCTGTTTGCATCCCTCACGGGAATTTAGGATCGTCTTAGCTAAGGCCTGTCCGCATAAACCCCGGAACAGGCTACTCCGTGGAGTAGATGACTGTTATGCCATATGATGCCCCGTGAGACTCAAGGTGCAGCCCACTCAGACTCCGTAGCCGAAGTGGTGGAGCCATACAGACACATTCACACAGTCAGGCACTCTTCAGATTCAAACAGGTTGGATACCCTCCCCTTCTGGGCATCTCTGGCTAATGGGAGGTAATCAGTCTC
The DNA here is from genome assembly GCF_964662115.1 of Mustela nivalis. Lineage (NCBI taxonomy): Eukaryota > Metazoa > Chordata > Mammalia > Carnivora > Mustelidae > Mustela > Mustela nivalis. Next base: position 1,116,254 of record NW_028136402.1, on the reverse strand, counting down.
CCCTTTCACTCTTTACAGATTAGAGTGAGTTTCTATGGTTACAGGCAATGGAGGATGGTAACAGGGTGTTTTCGCAGTCCCTCAAGGTTGGGCTGTTTCCTTAACCCTTAAGGCCAAATGGCCCTTATACTTGGAAGTATAATCTGTGTGGAGGCAGGTCAGGAGAGTGCTAAATTACCTTGGAGGCTGTTTTTCTTTCTTTTTTAGTCTGTCCTGACCATATCTAAAATTTCTTTTGTGAAGATTTCCGTTCACAAACCTTTTATAATTTTCCTTTGCATTCAGGTTTTATCCTGAGTCATTTCCTTCCAAACAACCATCTCATTTAGGACAAAATTACCTTCCCTTACCTTCAACAAAATGTATTCCCATTCCTTAAATCTTTCTTATTTATCATCTACTTTCCTACAGAGTTTCCCTTATTTCCATCAGTCTTAGTTACACTAAGCAGAACTTTATATTCTTAGAAACACCTTTAGTTATTAACCAATTGTAAACTGTTACACAACAGAATTCTTCAGGTGGCAAATTTATGAATCAGTTAAGTGGCAAACAAGTTTACCAACAGATTTAAATACTCTTAGTTTCTTTGCAGTAAGAAGTCAAAAGCACAAACCTACATCCAATAATTAACGACTTAGCATTTTATCCTGTTAGGTTAAGACAATTCAATTCCATTTGTCATCCAAGTGAGACTTTAAAACTTTCAGATTACCAAAGACTTTGAAAGCTACTCCAGCAATTACCCATTAGAACTTTGAGATAGACAATTAACCATCAGTTTAGTCATTTCTTTGCTAACAAATTTTAATAACACAAGCTTATTTGACCTTCAGTAAACTTCGAAGTTTCACATCTACTGCTGTAACTTCAAAGACACGTCTTATCTTAATTAAACCAACAAACTTAACTTAGTTCCAATACTGATTTACGTTCCACCTGGACCCACTCCACTTTGAATGTAAGATCTGGAGTGGGGGTGTTCTTCTTGCTCCTTGACAGTGAAGAGAGAAGGAGCTGTGGTGCATGATCTAGAGGCACACACGTTGGTACAGAAACACGTAAGGGGGAAACAGAAGAAACAAAGCGCCGCCAGGAGGCAGAGAAAGGATTCCCAGTTTTGGAGCTCCTAAGCCCCAACAGAGGAGCAGACACCATGCTTTCCCACCAGCAAGGGGGGAGGGGTTAGGCAGTCCAAGTCAGGCCAGAGGACACAGGGAAACTTCCCCGAAACAAAGAGAGTTTCGGCAGCTGCTTGGGAATATTCCCTATGGTCTCTGTCTCGAGTTAGACCAACCCCAGTTGGCTCCAGTTAACCTTAATCAAGGGAAACACAAAGGGCGACGAGAAAAGCACACAAGACACACAAGACAATTAACAAAAAGGTCGCTGCGCGGTTTCGGTATATCACCGAAAGCAAAATTTCCACCGGCCCAGGGAGCCTCGAGGTCTCCCTGCGGTGGACAGACTCCGTCCAGAGCCGAGGCACCTCTGGAACGGACAGACGGATATAACCCTCGGACAGATGAGGGGCACCGAAAAATCGGGCCCCTCGACACCCTGGAGCGTCCCCCAGGGCTGGCAGGGGAGAAGTCCGAGCTCGTCAGCTCCTTCTCAAGCTGCCTACAGAATACAGACCAACAACGCACGCTGTTGTACAGTCCTATTCTGCTACCCGCAGAACAGGCAGGACAGAGGCCTCACAAGACGAGAGACAAACAAGGACGTGAGAAAGGAGACAAAGACACAGTTATTAAAAGTTAAATGCTGGCCAGCTTACCTCCCGGTGGGAGTCAGTTGGATCCGTGGGCAGGAGTCCGATGATCTCGGTGGAACCTCCAAATGAAAGACCCGCGGATCCCCTTACCCAAGAATCCAACACTGCCACTGGATGCAATCAGCAAGAGGTTCTTTATTGTTACGCAGGCGCCTGCGGGTGGTCAGCGCGCGCCTGCGGGTGGTCAGCGCGCGCCTGCGGGTGGTCAGCAGCTCCTGCTAGCTGAGCACACCAGGCTGGGGTGGTGCAGGATTTTTATAGACAGGTACAAACAAGTCCCGGATGGGACGGGGCCGATTGGCTGACAATTTGAACATTTGAAAAAAGGCATACTTGGTGTTAGTGGATTGGCCCTGGAAGACCCCCTCGCGCGAAGAGAAAGGCGGGAAGGGGAAACAAAGAGGGGAAGTTTTAATCTTATTACTTCAGCAGAAAGACATCCTGTCTATGTGACTATGCAGCCCCCTTGCCTACGTGACCATGCCCCGGCTATTAGGAGAGGGTATCTTGTTCAAACAGGAGTCAAGTGTCATGCCCTAAAAGCCAAGCGGTTACAGAAAGGCAAAAGAGCAGTTACATTGAGTTCAACCCTGGGGGAAGGGTCTTTTCATTGCAAGGGGAGGAGGGGTACTTTTACACAACAAAAGAGCAGTTAATTACTTAACGACGAGGGGGGGGGGTCTTTCAATATTACTTCAGACTACACTGGTAAATGAAATACTTGGCTTTGTAGAACTTTTATTTTAATGGGTGAGACAATTCAAAGCTATAAACCTTAATAAAAATTGCATAGTGCATTCAAAAAGGATGAGTACAATGGGGAAAAAGAAAAACTCGATCAGGGTGAGAAAAATCAAGGTTGCTAGGCAGGGGATGGGGAGTTAAAATTTTTAATAGGAAGATCAGGGTAGTTACAATGAAGCTGACAATTGAACAAAGGTATGGAAAGGTGATGAATTTGCCCAGAACTATCAGCAATAAGGTCACTCCAGACAAAGGAATTGGCTATCTTGAAGGCCATAAGGTTGGATCATGCCTGGCATATCTGAGGAATAGCAAGGAGGCCACTGTGAGTGACTGAAGAGTAGCAGGGAAAGAGGTCACAGAGGTTAAATGAGTGGCTAGATCATGTAAAAGCTTAGAAGTCATTGTAAAACTCTGGCTTTTATATTTGGAAAATTACTGTGTGATAGAATTTCTGCTAATAACTGAGAGTTCAATTGTCCATAAAATTTCAAGGACTCTTATTCTAGTAAGACAGAATGAAGAGAAAGAGTTCATATTTTCACATGGTGTAACAAATGCTCAGAGATGCAAGTGTAGGAAGCTATAGGATCACAGAAGAAGGCACTAAAATCACACCAATATATTTGATGACTGTGACTATATATAAATTTGTATTTTCTAGATTTTTTATAGTCATGGAATCACACTGTATATACTATTCATTGCCTGGCTTTTCTTTTCTCAGCATCATTACTTTGAGAATCTCCAATTGTAAATAGTTCATTTTGATGTTGAATAGTAATCTCTTTAATGAATAGATCATAATTTTTCTTTGCTCTATGGATGGACATTGATGAACATTTCCACTGTTTTCAATTCTTAAAAATAAAGCTGCTATGAAATTCATATACAAGTCCCTGTATGAACATAGGGCTTGTTTCTCTTGGTTAAATGCCTAGAAGTAAAATGGCTATTTTTGTAACTGCAACATATTTTGCATTTAAAAAAATTTTCAAACTATTTTCCAAAGTGGTTGTATCATGATATATGCCAACAACAGTTTAGATTTTTTGTTGCTTCTCAATCTAGCTCAGACCAAGTACAATTAGCCTTTATAATTTTAGCCATTCTAATAGATATGTAAGCATGTCTCATTATGATTTTAATTTGTATTTCTTTAATGTCTAAATGTTGAGAAATTTGTCATGTGCCTATAAGCCATCCATATACTTTTGGTGACATGTCTCTTCCATTATTTCCTTCACATGTAAAATTGGATACTCTGTTTGGTTATTAGTAAGGTTTTTTTATTTTTATTCATATTTAAATAATCAGAGTAGATGTCCATTATCAGATATGTAATTTGGAAATCGCTTGTCCATCTTTACAGTTTCTCAATGGAGCTTTGATAGCTGTGTCTTTCAAGAAATATGCTACTTCTTTCCTGGTACACGGAGGTATGACTAGAACATTATCAATGTTGACCTTTGCAAAGAAAATCATGGCTTAAGATATATGTAGTCTGCAGTTGTTGGGAGTGTTCACCATCCTTGCCTCTAACTCATCTCTCACTGCCCACACATTCAGATATAGGGGAATATTGATTGACAAAATATTAATTGCCAAATAACACTAGTTAGAGAATAAGAAAAATGCAGGCACCTGATTATATAATATTACATAAATAAAATGTGTTTTTATAAGTGCTATTGGAAGTAAATTCCTCAATACTTTAATCACACAGAATGATGGAATCCTAGATTTTTTTTTCTTGTATTTACTAAGAAAATGATCATGCCTCAAGTATATTAAAATGGAATAGGGAAAATTAAAAATTGTTTTAAGATGATTTGCGTGTGTTGTGCGTATGTGAGAGAGAAAGTGAGAGAGAAAGAGAAAGAAAAAGAGAAAGGGAAAGACAGAGAGGTGGCTGCAGTGAATTGATGAGTTGGAGGATAGATTTTAAAGTTTTGTCTTTTGCTTTCTACATTTCTTTTTCCTTAGGTACAAGAGAACAATCAGTAATATCTCAGAAGCCTGCTGGTAACATCAGCAGAAAGAATTAGAGGTTCCCAGAAAATTAAGATGACATATAGTTTTCCTGACATAAGAAAATCATTTTTTGTCCCCAGCTATTTTCAATGATCTATACCCCACCTGTGTACTTGCCCAAGCACACTTCTTCCAAAACTTCCTGGGAGGTTCTTACAAAGAAATGCAAAAACCTCACTCCTTAAGGATTTTGAGGGAACAAGGCAATGGGAAAACTAACAGTCACCACCAGACCAGGAAATAGCCTAAGCTATTGAGACAATAAATCAGTGGCAAAACTCCTAGTGCTATTTCAAAAGCAATCAAGGCCTTGCATTCCTTGTCCCAGAAAATGAGCCCAAGACCCCATCTAGTTTCTATCTGCTCTTGAAGCCTGCAGAGTCCCTTTCCCTTGTCCAACAGTTACCTCTGCTTTATTCTACCGTTGAAGTTTCTGCCCTCGGTGGAATACAAGCTTCATTCAGGTGAACATGCAATACATATTGCACAAATACATATGTGGATGTGCATGCATCCACAACCTTATGACCAACCATACACGGAATAATAAAACTCTCCCTTCTGAGTATTCATCTTAAATACTAAATAAAAATCTCTCTCCTGTTCAAACAGTCAAGGCTTTGGAACTTATTCCCTGTGATCTCCTTGTATGTTGTAAACAAAGATTCCTTTGTTTGACAACTCCACCTGTTTCTGTGATTCACCAAAGACTGACCTCAGTTAGGTCAGTTGCTGTAATGGCTTTCACTACTCTGATTCTACCTCTGCAAGTCTCCAAATTTAACTATTTTTTCTCCCAATTCTGCATGTTCTTGGCTTTAAACTGCAACTCTGAAGAGAAGATTTGCTTGTTTAAAAAAAAAAAATCAAGAAAAGGTAGTAGTAGTTAACATTGTTACTTTGAACTTCCTGCCCTAAGGGGCTCTCCTGTTCTTTCTCTTTGACTTCCTGGACTAAAACGACAGAAATTTGGCAATACATCACTCCCCAATCCAGATTACTGCCAGAACAGTTTATACTCTTAGAAAAATATTAGTTTAAAAGATCACATAATTAAATACTTAAGCATGTAGTGTAATATAGTGGTTTACAAGAAATATATTTTGGTCATCTGAATATTTGGTTTTCAACCATGGCTACTGACTCACAGCTCCTAAAACTCTTGGGATTTCCTGTGATAAGGGTGAGAGAGGTGTGTTTTGTTCTGTTAATGAAGTGACCTTCAGACCTCACTCAAGGCAAGGGCTGTTTGCCTGAAGGACCAACCACTTGGTGAAAGCCTTCACAACTTTTTGCCTCCCCTTCCTCCCAATACAGGATTATCTGGGGAGGGAAGAGGATCTGGAGATTAGATCAGCAAATGACAATGATTTAGTCAGTCATGACTATGTCATGAAGCCTCCACAGAAAAGCTGAAAGGACTGGGTTCAGAAAGCTTTTAGTTTGTGAAATGTATGAAAAGGCAGGAAGAGTGGCAGTCTTACAGAAGGTAATAGAAGCTCTGTGCCCATTCTCCATACCTTGCCCTGTGCACTTCTTTATCTATCTATTGATTTAAATCTTCTATTATATCTTTTAATAAGCTGGCAAACATAAAGTAAGTATTTTTCTGAGTTTTGTGAGTCCCTGTAGCAAATTAAAAGAACGTAAGAAGTAGGCCACTGGGACCTCCAACCTGTAGTTGCTCAGTCACAAGCACAGGTAATAACCTGGGGCCTACAGTGAGACTGGCATCTGAGGTGGGGTTGGAGATAGTCTTGGAGGACTGATCCATTAACTGATGAAATCTTACACTATGTTCAGGTAGATAGTGTCAGAATTTAGTTGAATTCTTGGAGATCCTGCTGTTGTCTGAAAATTATTTGGCATTGTTGGTATGATGTCCTAAAACCCAAAAAGATATAGCTACCTCAAAATAAGAATACGGTTGACAGCTTACATATAATAAGTGAGTATTTCAGGGATTTAAAATATACCCAATAAATAATGTAAGGAAATAAGGAAAGATTTTGAAATAAAAACAAGAATAAGAACCTAGTGGTACTAATAGATTAAATATATGTAATCTAGTTGAATTAAGAATACAATGGATAGAATACATAATGGATTCAATAGAGATAAGAAGTCACTTAAGGATATAGTCATCTGGATACCAGCAAAGCATTAAAATTATCAATATAAAAGAGGTGTAAGATGTAGGTGATGTGTGTGGAACAAAAGCTAGAGAAGAAATTAGATTTCCTTACTACTCATAGCCTGTTGACAAGTCCTTGAAGCTCCTCTGGGGACTCAGCTGCTTCCATGTGGACACATCCACTCAGGGCAAAAAGCATTCTTAGTCCACCCCCCAGGATACTGAAAATCTACTTTCACATGTAAAAATTACTTTGGAAACTTCTTTATCTCTACTCCCCACCCCTGCCCTCAAGATATACATTGGCAATCATCTCCCAAGCATATACCCACTGATACACATCAGAAGAGTCTCTTCCCTGAGTTTTTACTAAATAGTAATAAATGACCTTTCCCTAACAATAGCTAGCCCCCTCAAGGTCCTGGAAACCTTGTTTATAAAATACCTTGGAGGCTTGTGCTATCCCTAACCTCCTCCCAAATTGAAAGTATATAATCAGCCACTCTTCATGACCCTCTCTCTCTACTCCAAATAAATAAATAAATATTTTTAAATAAAATAAAATAAATGACTTTTTTTAAATGAAAGAAGAAAAAGGAAAGAAATATTTGAATATTAATGTACATCTATTTCTCAAGCATAAAATAGTCAAGACACTGGATTAAAACTTACATACAAGAAAAGAAAGAAAATATTCATAACTAGAGTTGACTCTATGAATCCCAAACTAGGGCATACATACCAAAGACACACAAAAAAAATCACAAGTGTTAGAGAGAAAAAAAATAATTCATTAATAAAGAAACAAGAATCAGACTGACAGAAATTTTTTAAATAACATCAGATATAAAAAAGAATGAAGTAATAGCTTTATTATCTTGAAAAAAAATCACAAATGGAAACATTTAGATCCTTATAAAATGTCATTGGCATAGGAAGGCATAATAAAAAAAAATATTTTCAGGAATACAGACCACAGATAATTTGCCTTAATTTGTGTAGGCAGCACTTAAATACTAATATTATTTTAACAGTTAAAATATACTCTATGATCTTTGAGGTTGGGGAAAAGAGGATGACCAAGTCATCTTGAAATAATTCAGTTTTATGAAAAAAGTAAAAAGATCAAAAAAAAGACTTGTAGAAAAGAGAGATAAAACATATGCATAATAAAAATAAATAAATAAATAAACAGCTGGAGTGCCTGGGTGACTTAGTCGGTTCAAGTGTCTGCCTTCAGCTCAGGTGATGATCCCAGGGTCCTGGTATTGAGCCCTGCATCAGGCTCCCTGCTCAGTGGAGAGTCTGCTTCTCCCTCCCATTGAGAAAAAAAATTTGACTTATTTATTTGAGAGAGATAATCTTTAAATTTTACTTATTTATTTGAGAGAGAGTGAGAAAAGAAAAACATGCACACAGCAGAGGGAATAACAGAGGGAGAGGGAGAAGCACGCCACTGAGCAGGGAACCCCCTGCGGGGCTCTATCCCAGGACCCGGGTATTATGACCTGAGCTGTAGGTAGACACTTAACTCAGGTACCCCAATAAATACAATCTTTTAAAAAAAATAAATAATAATAAAAATAAATAATATTTCAGATAGTATGATTTTTTTAATGTAAGACTTGGTATAAAAACAGGATGACATACTTGTCTAATTATAGCAAAGACTTTGATAAGTTTAGATGCAGTAGTACATAAAAAATTTAACTTCTTTCATTAACTGATAATTTAATTAGATTAAATTAAGAGACATCAAAATTTAGAGAATCTAATAGTCCTGATCTATTAATAAATGTAGCCATCCTAACCCCAAAACAAGAGTCTTCAGTAAGTATATAAGCATAAGTTGAACATTTACACAAACAGGCCATTATTTAGGCCAGAAGTATATGCCAATAAATTCCTAGAGTTAAATATCAGGCTATATTTTCCAAGAATAAGGCAATAAAATTAGAAAACAATGACCAAAATATTAAATTCATATAATTGGAAGTTAACTTCATACCTAAAAAGAAATAATACAGCTAATTCAGAAATTTTTAGAATTACAGTACTTTGGTAATATCAACTCTCAAAATGAGTAACGGACAGGTGGGGCTAGCAAGAGACTCGTGGGAGGATTAAATCATGGGCCCCTGTATCTCAGGTGCAGTAGAAGCAGTGGATTTGGAATTTCAGTTTTTCCACAACGTTCCACCACAAGCTGGTTAGAACTGTGCAAAAGCAGGAAGGGAAGCCCCAGTAAAGTGGACTGGGGATGCCAGAAGGGGAGGCTGGAAGGGGGCGCCTGGTGCTCAGTGCCCATTACAGACCCCACATTGCAATCCCCCACAGGAGAGACTCACCAATTTTAGGCCCCACAGGGGAAGCTGGAGGTTCATCTCCTGACTTTTTGTAGGAGCTTTGCAGCTCAGCTGGTGAGAATTCTCCATCACCCTGCCTTTCTCCAAGGGACTTTCCTTCAAGCACCCTTCCCAACTTCTTCCTCCTCCATGAAATAATGTTCCTCTCCTTTGGTTCTCGCACTTGCCTGTGATGGGACCTTAGCTTGCTCAGCCCAGACTGCCATTCTCTGCTCTTCCCAATTAAACCCATGCTGCTGGTCAAATAACTGGCAGATTAAGTTTAAGGCCAATCGAACTAATAAATTCAAGAACTTGCAAGGAACAAAATCAATATGCACAAATTAGTGGCACTCCTAGGTGCTCGGAAGGACCCATCAGAAAGAGACTGCTGAGAACGATCTCATTTACACCTGCATCCAAGATAGCAAGATACCCAGGAGGCCCCTGAACCAAGAAAGTGACAGCCCTGCAACAATGACGACAGACAGGGAGGGGTACACACGGAGATGGGGAGGCACTGTGCTCAGAGAAGAACCCACACTGGGAAAATACCTACTCTCCCCAAAACCGGCTACAGAGTCCTCACTTTGACTCCCGAATTTCCGGACTAGGCGCAAGCCTGGAGTGGGTGTGGACACGGGAAGGACCCCGCAGGGCTGAGGTGGGGAGAGCACGAGCACCAAAGCAGGGGGACGCTCCCTGACTGCAGACCATCTGAGGAGCCCAAGGAACCGAATCCGAGAGCACACAAACACAGACAAGGACCAAGGATCACCGGAGCCCAGAAAGGGGGGACCCCACAGCCCCGCGCACAGCACAGCAGGAGGCCACGTCTCCTCACACAAAACGACGGAAGCCCCAGTGTCTACACAGGGCGCCCTTTCTCTGTGGGGTCCTGAGACCACGAACCCCTTGACAGTCCACTAAGGGACTTCTCCTCACCTCCTCCAGCGTCTGGTCCTTAGGAGGTTGGACTGCTGCCAGTGTGGGCGCGTCCTCCACAACGGGTCCGGTCAGTGTGGATGCAGAGCCACACCCTCCTCAGCTTGTCCTGTCAGGGTGGGAGGCGCCCCACATTCTCCAGAAGTCTCCACAGTGGGTCCTGAAAAGGCAGGGCTCAGGTCACAGCTGTGGCTGTGCAGCCTGGGCTCAGGGCGGGTGCTGGGGTCTGGCGCCCTCTGCAGGCGGTGCAAGGCAAGCAGGACTGTGGGAGCTCACCCTTCAGTGGAAGGTCCTGCTCCCTCCCCGGGTCCAGCTGATGCCATTTCATTCCGGAAATTCAAGCTGCATGGAGCCCAATACCCCCCAACTTCCCCCCAAATAGCTAAGGAACAATGAATTGGAAACAATGTGGAATTACAACAGTCCTTGACCCAAACAGTGTCACTGAACATGGCCCTGATGCAGACCCACACTCTGACCTCAACTTGGTCTCAAGCCTGGACCCTACCCTAATCCAAGACCCTAACCCTAGCCCCCAACCCAAACAATGTTCACAAGAATCAAGAGGTAGAAACTGCAAATATCCATCAATGGCAAGTGCCTAAGCAAAGTGTGGTGAAGGGTTTGAATTTGGGTTCAGGTTCAGGTTTGAGTCAGAGTTCTAATCAGGCTTTGGGTTTAGTGTTAGGGTGAGGGTTTAGAGTGAAGGACAAGGGAACAGAGTTATAGTTTAGGGCTTTAAGTTTATGATTTAGGCTTTAAGACTCAGGGCTTATGGGATAAAGTTCAAGGTCAAATTTGGGGTTTGACTTCATGCTGAGATTTGGGTTCAGGTTTCATGACTTGGAGGTCTGGTTTAGGGTTTGGGTTCTTGGTTCAGGGCTTGGATCCAGGGCTCAGGTACAGGCTTTGGGTTCCATTCCAGGTTTGGGATTCAGGGTTCTAGTTTGGGCTTTAAGGTCAGCTTAGGTTTCAGTGTTGGTAGGGTTTAAGGTTAGGTTTAGGGATGACACATTTTCTTCAGTTGTCATCATGGACAAAATAATTCTATCTGAAGTTTCTAAGTCAGAAATGTATTTCATCTGGGGGCGCCTGGGTGGCTCCGTGTGTTAAGCCTCTGCCTTGGGCTCAGGTCATGATCTCAGGGTCCTGGGATCGAGCCCTTCATCAGGCTCTCTGCTTGGCGGGGAGCCTGCTTCCCCATCTTTCTCTCTGCCTGCCTCTCTGCCTACTTGTGATCTCTGTCTGTCAAATAAATAGAATTAGTAAAAGCTATTATATGATCTTTTACAAACCATTTCCTATCTTTGCATTCTCATGTGCCAAGACAGACAGGGATTATTTAAAACCCTGAAGAGAGTGCTCTTGCTTTTAAATTGCCTGTAACCTTCGTGTAATAGATTTATGATTGATGATAGATTTAGTTAAAATATAACTATTTAAAATATTTACTCTCAGTAAACGATTTCAACCTATGCTCACTTAAGTAACTTGGTGCATAATCCCTTTTCTATTAAACCATAGTGCAAGGACCAATGCCGCGTTTCCGAGAGAACCCCAAGCTATTTTTCTAGAATGGCCATATGCATATATATCAGGCGTCCTGTTTTCACTCCCTTTGTGGAGCACCTACCCTGGAGGTCATGTAATAACCAATGACCAAAAAAACAAACCAAAAACCCAAACATCCAGGTTGAAGTGCCATCCCTGCCTGGAGTGGAGGAGACTGCTCAGACAGATCCCAGGCAGGCCTCTCAGCCCAGGCCTGTGCTGGGGAAGCTGGTTCCTGGCTTTGGGCGCAATCTGGAAGCCAGCAAACTGACCCAAGAGTGCAGCTGGCCTTTAGGACTGATGATCTTTTCGCAGCCAGGCTGCCCGTGGACACCCGCTCAGAAAGCCAGGCTATGAGTCTGCCCAGCGCAGGCGCTGGCAATGGGGCAGCATGCTAGGGCATAGCCCTGCACCCCAGCCAGGGTTCAGGCCCCTGGAGTGAGGGGGCAGGGCCGGCGCAGAGAAGGGTCTTTGCTAATTTCCAAAGCTGGAAGTGAGCTCTCAGAGGACTCAGGAGGGAGGGGGGCGTGGGCGGGGCGGGGGGGGGGCCAGGAGAAGGGGCTTTGCTAATTGCCCAGGCGGGAAGGAGGGGCACACAGCTCCAGGGTGCTGTGCTGCAGCCCATTCGGGACTGCAGGACCCACCATACTCGCTGCCCCTGCGCTCCCACGCTCCAGCTTAGCCCCAGAGGCCACGGTGTCCCGTTCTCATTCCTGCTGCCTGCTGCCCCTCCCTGCCCCATGGCTTCTCTGGAGGACCCTCTGCTCACAGGTAAAGTGACACCTCGACGCGCCCTCACCTGAAGCAGAAAACGCAGGACAGGAGCGGGGGGGGGGGGGGGGGTGGAGTGGTCGGGCCCAGGCTTCCGGCAACCCCAGGGCACCAGGACCACCCAGGACGCCGCGCCACACCCCCTACGCAGGGGGTCGTGCCAGGACAGCGCCACAGGAGGTACCCCCCCCCTGCCAGCGGGCAGGCTAGCCCTCATAGTTCGGCACCCCCACGTGCATGTCAGAGCCTCCTGCCATTCCCAGGGCACCCAGAACCCAGAGAGTGAGGCCTTGGGTGCTTTCTAGTGACAGATTCAAGGCAATTCTTCGACTTTGGGACTTCAGAGTTAACATAGTTTTCATTTGTGATTATTATTTTTGTGTGGGGGCCGTCGCTTTTCTTTTGACCTATGCTTGTTTTCACTCCCGGTTCTGAAGAAGCCCCTAAATCCTAACCCTGTTGAGGACTCCGAAAGCTCTCAGAGCAGCAGTGCTGGGGGACAGTGTGGACACATGGTTTGGTTTCTCCTCTGGCCTGCTTCTGTGGCAGCCCCGCTCTGTCCTCCTCAGCCTTCAGAGCAATATCTGAACAAGTGGAGAAGCGACCAGGGGGTCAGGAAGGTGGCCACCGAAGAGTGACTTCTCTGGAGGTTGGCTGAGCAAGCAAGTGAGCATGTTAGTCCAGCTCTGCCTGCATTCAGTATGGAGCTGAACAGGGGCCAGGGAAGGGGAGGAGGAGCAGAGAGCAGGGACAAAGGGACCAAAGAGGAGATTCAGATGAAGGGAAGTAATGGGGAGGAAAGAGAAGAAACTCTAGAAGACAGGTATGTAGAAAGGAAAAGGGATGAAGTGGGCATTGGGAAAGGGCACCACCAGGGAAGGAGAGAGGGGAAGAAAAGAGGGAGGAAAGAGGAGAGGGGAAAGGGAGAAGGGAGGAGTCAGCATGCCAGGGCTCCCCCTGCATCTGAAGAAGAGGTGGCTGGTCCAGCTTGTCAAACAGGGTGCTCACTCTTTGGCCCCAGTTTCTGCTCCCAGTGCTACTGGGCTTTTCAAGGAAGGCAGGCTGTCCCTTGGGACCTACTGGAGACCACTGGAGCCCACAGGAGGGTGGGAGAAATAAGATGCCACCGGGTCCTGTCCTGAGCTTCTCCCAGCCACCAGCCTCACCACATGGTGCAAGAGGGACCCCAGAACAAAGGACGGACACAGGCCAGCATGTCTGCTGGTGGCCCTGGGCACTTAGCTCATCGCAGTGAACCACACCGCCTCCTCAACCCACGTTTTAAAGCCTCCTTTTTCGTTTCTGGCTTTCATGTCTGTAGGAACATGAGCCAGATCTAACTCCTCTCCGACAGACAATTCTGACTCACCCCGTGTCAGATTTTTATGAGTGGCTGTGATAGAGTAAGATAGCAATGCTCCAACAAACGGACTGTTTCCTCCCACTTGACCTCAACAGTCTTATACATTTTCTTAGCGAAAACATCTTGTCTCCTTCCATTAAGCTCATAACGTGGTCTAGGAGTATACATGCGCCTTCCTTAGATGCGAAGCGATACAGAGGTCCTTTTTTTTTTTTTTTAAATTTTACAAGGTAAAGTCAGTGAACACATCCAACTTGACGAATACGTCTCTAAAATGTCAATCCAGGCAAAGCTATTTCTGCCTACAGTTTCGAGCCTACGTGGTGACATTTTTAAAATGCTTTCAGTCCCTCAGTGAGGCTCTTAGAAGCTAGCCAGGGCTTACTACGTGCCAGGCACTGTGTCAGGTGTTGGAGCTAAAGGGAAGGAGAGCTTGGAGGCTGGCTGGGGAGGGACATCCATGACACAAGCACAGCTAGAAACGGAGGCCAGTGCTAGAAAAGAGAGAGCAGGCTGCATGGAGAGTGTGTACCATGGGGCTTGTGAGCTCACGAATAAGTGGGAGTAACTGGAGTGGGGAGATGTGGGAGAGAAGAGGGTCTTCCCATCAATGGGAATCACCTGTGCTTGGAGGCAGGTGCCATGAGAGGTCTCCACAGGAAGAAGGAGGCAGTGTGGTTGAAGGGCAGAGAGATGGGGCAGAACAGGCATCAGTCAGTTGGAGGGGTATGAATAGACTGATGGGAGGATTATGGGTGCCTTTGGAGGACTGAGAATTTGTTAGAAGATCAGTGCAGATTTCTATGGAGACAAATGCCAGGAACTGATAGGTCTTTGAAAGGTCACTCTGGCTGCCTTTTGGCAAAGGGGTTGGTAAAAGGCACTTGCAGGTGTGAACACACCAGGTGGGAGGTGAGTGCAGGAAATCGGGTGAGGGAGCATGGGAACTTGGTCCCGGGGTATATAAGGGAGAATAGCCTTTAAGGAGTTCCACAAATTGGCACCAGCTGTGGCTTCATTACAGAGCTGGAAGGGGGAGGTGGGTGTGTCCTGGAGGTTACAGAAATTACATGAGAAAGGGAAGTCTTTTTAGATCTCTTTTTCAACTAGAGGAACTCTCACCTTATTGATAGAATTCCAGAGTGGGAACCAATGATATGAGGACATCTTTGAAATGTCTGAATATGTTCTTCGACATCTTTGCAAGTGACGAGGAGACCTTGACCTTAGGAGGCCTTGGCCCTCTTTGTAGCCAGAAAGATTTCACCTACAGATTTGGGTTCTCCCTTTTAAAGTCAAGGAGTCAGGGGCGCCTGGGTGGCTCAGTGGTTAAGCCGCTGCCTTCGGCTCAGGTCATGATCCCAGGACCCTGGGATCGAGCCCCGCATCCGGCTCTCTGCTCAGCAGGGAGCCTGCTTCCTCCTCTCTCTCTCTCTGCCTGCCTCTCTGCCTACTTACGATCTCTATCTGTCAAATAAATAAATAAAATCTTTAAAAAAAAAATAAATAAAGTCAAGGAGTCAGTCCTTCCAAAGGACACCTCCTATCATTTTACCTTCTCATCATACCTCACGTGCTGGCATCTCCAAGACCCTCTGTTCCAGGTTGAGAGTATCCACTTTGGCCGGGCTGGTCTTGCAAAGAACACCACAACAGGAAATCTAGAGCCTATAGTGCTATTAATAACATCATCTAAGACTGTGTTTGCTACCCTCTTGGCCTCTTCCCACCATGACTCACTGAAGCTTTTTACACATTGTATCCATTATGCTATAGTTTCCAAAGCTCATCTTCTCTAGTGCCATTAGTTTTTAGGGGACCAGGCAAACCTTAAACTTGTCCCCCTTAATTGGATCCCTGTGCCCCCACAATCTCTTTGAATGCCTTTCACCATGATTCTTGAATGAGATCTGAGACCACTGCTGGTACCTAACACTTCTTGGCACCTTGTCTGCTAGGTTCTTGGAAGAGGAGGTGGCTATGGAGGTGAGTGGGGATGGGAGTGGGAGGATTTCTCCCTTCACTTCCCTTTTTGTGTTTTCAAATAATGGGTTTTGAGGGGGAGGGAAAGGTTAACCAGACCATTTATTTTCCATCTCCCATCGATAAAATGTCACACAGGAGAGAGGTGGCAGAAACGCACTTTCAGGTTAATTTTTTTACAAGGAAGATTGACTTATGAACCTACTTTGTTATTCCCTTTCATTCAATTTCCCTGTACCTCCTTTTCTATGAAGTGTAACGGTAACCCATTATTATTTTTATTGTTGGCACGTGCTTTGTGAACCATAAAGTGTACGCTATAAATGGGAGCGCTTTTCTTTTTTTTTTTTTTTTTGTAGTTTACGAAAAACTAATATTTTTTAAATTAATTTTTAATTTATTTTCAGCATAACAGTATTCATTCTTTTTGCACCACACCCAGTGCTCCATGCAAGCAGTGCCCTCTATGATACCCAACACCTGGTACCCCAACCTCCAAATCCCCCGCCCCTTCAAAACCCTCAGATTGTTTTTCAGAGTCCATAGTCTCTCATGATTCAGCTCCCCTTCCAATTTCCCCCACCTCCCTTCTCGTCTCTAACTCCCCATGTCCATGAAAAACTAATTTAAAAACATTCATCCACCAGAGTACCCAAAGGGCTCCCATATAAACTATCTGTCGTTACATTATGTCCCGATGTGGAGCTCGATCCCAGGATCCTGAGATCATGACCTGAACTGAAGGCAGAGGCTTTAACACACTGAGCCACCAGCCCCAATGTATTCTCTTCAGTACCAGAATTTGTAACCAATTGACAGATGAAAAAGGAGGCAGTCAAGTGAAAATCAATAGGTCTTAGACCTGCAAGAAATTTGAATTAGATGAATTCAGCTACTCAGGCACTGTTTCACATTTTCAGATCTCTGCAGAAAAGGGGTTAACCTTTTTACAGCATGTAAAAGAGAAGACTATAACACATACTATGTGTAAGCATGTAAATATCAAAAAATATCCCATTAGTTGCTAAGACACACAGGGCCTATATTTTCTCTCAAATTCATGAATATGTAGGAGCAATAAGTGAGAAGTGAATGTATACTTTTCACTTCGAAGTCTTTTAGAAATCTAAAATATGACTTTCTATGGTTTGTGTCTCCATATTCCTTTATTGCCAGTTTGAACAAATCCACATGCTTTGATTCAAAGGTAATAAATTCCTCTTATTTGGAAACATGATGTTTATTTTTATTCTCTCACCCTTAGCAGGTGGTTTCATTTTAGCACACTTCAGAGTTATAATTTCATGCTTATTAAAAACATTTATTATGATCTACATAGATGAATGAAACTTTTATTTTATTAAATTATTTGACAAAAAATCTGTTATTTTTAAAAATGTATTTCCTTTAGGGTTATTTTAGAGCGTTCAGAGAGGATCTAGGAGTGTGGTATTATGTAGTTTTTAAGTAGGTATGAAATGGTTATTTATAGGATTGTTTCTTTAAGGCTTATGTATATTGTCCATTATATGCTATAAAATATTTTGAAAGTAAATTTAAGGTATGTTTTACATAGTTTATTTTTTGGAAATAAATATTGAAATGACTTGTGAAATTCAGTATATTCTCAACATTAATTTATTTTGAAATTTACCAGTTGTCTACTGAACTATTATATGGCAGATATTACTTCAGACTACACTGGTAAATGAAATACTTGGCTTTGTAGAACTTTTATTTTAATGGGTGAGACAATTCAAAGCTATAAACCTTAATAAAAATTGCATAGTGCATTCAAAAAGGATGAGTACAATGGGGAAAAAGAAAAACTCGATCAGGGTGAGAAAAATCAAGGTTGCTAGGCAGGGGATGGGGAGTTAAAATTTTTAATAGGAAGATCAGGGTAGTTACAATGAAGCTGACAATTGAACAAAGGTATGGAAAGGTGATGAATTTGCGCAGAACTATCAGCAATAAGGTCACTCCAGACAAAGGAATTGGCTATCTTGAAGGCCATAAGGTTGGATCATGCCTGGCATATCTGAGGAATAGCAAGGAGGCCAC
This sequence comes from Mustela nivalis, assembly GCF_964662115.1. NCBI lineage: Eukaryota > Metazoa > Chordata > Mammalia > Carnivora > Mustelidae > Mustela > Mustela nivalis. The sequence goes on along the minus strand of NW_028136402.1, from coordinate 1,098,543 downwards.
TGTGAGTGACTGAAGAGTAGCAGGGAAAGAGGTCACAGAGGTTAAATGAGTGGCTAGATCATGTAAAAGCTTAGAAGTCATTGTAAAACTCTGGCTTTTATATTTGGAAAATTACTGTGTGATAGAATTTCTGCTAATAACTGAGAGTTCAATTGTCCATAAAATTTCAAGGACTCTTATTCTAGTAAGACAGAATGAAGAGAAAGAGTTCATATTTTCACATGGTGTAACAAATGCTCAGAGATGCAAGTGTAGGAAGCTATAGGATCACAGAAGAAGGCACTAAAATCACACCAATATATTTGATGACTGTGACTATATATAAATTTGTATTTTCTAGATTTTTTATAGTCATGGAATCACACTGTATATACTATTCATTGCCTGGCTTTTCTTTTCTCAGCATCATTACTTTGAGAATCTCCAATTGTAAATAGTTCATTTTGATGTTGAATAGTAATCTCTTTAATGAATAGATCATAATTTTTCTTTGCTCTATGGATGGACATTGATGAACATTTCCACTGTTTTCAATTCTTAAAAATAAAGCTGCTATGAAATTCATATACAAGTCCCTGTATGAACATAGGGCTTGTTTCTCTTGGTTAAATGCCTAGAAGTAAAATGGCTATTTTTGTAACTGCAACATATTTTGCATTTAAAAAAATTTTCAAACTATTTTCCAAAGTGGTTGTATCATGATATATGCCAACAACAGTTTAGATTTTTTGTTGCTTCTCAATCTAGCTCAGACCAAGTACAATTAGCCTTTATAATTTTAGCCATTCTAATAGATATGTAAGCATGTCTCATTATGATTTTAATTTGTATTTCTTTAATGTCTAAATGTTGAGAAATTTGTCATGTGCCTATAAGCCATCCATATACTTTTGGTGACATGTCTCTTCCATTATTTCCTTCACATGTAAAATTGGATACTCTGTTTGGTTATTAGTAAGGTTTTTTTATTTTTATTCATATTTAAATAATCAGAGTAGATGTCCATTATCAGATATGTAATTTGGAAATCGCTTGTCCATCTTTACAGTTTCTCAATGGAGCTTTGATAGCTGTGTCTTTCAAGAAATATGCTACTTCTTTCCTGGTACACGGAGGTATGACTAGAACATTATCAATGTTGACCTTTGCAAAGAAAATCATGGCTTAAGATATATGTAGTCTGCAGTTGTTGGGAGTGTTCACCATCCTTGCCTCTAACTCATCTCTCACTGCCCACACATTCAGATATAGGGGAATATTGATTGACAAAATATTAATTGCCAAATAACACTAGTTAGAGAATAAGAAAAATGCAGGCACCTGATTATATAATATTACATAAATAAAATGTGTTTTTATAAGTGCTATTGGAAGTAAATTCCTCAATACTTTAATCACACAGAATGATGGAATCCTAGATTTTTTTTTCTTGTATTTACTAAGAAAATGATCATGCCTCAAGTATATTAAAATGGAATAGGGAAAATTAAAAATTGTTTTAAGATGATTTGCGTGTGTTGTGCGTATGTGAGAGAGAAAGTGAGAGAGAAAGAGAAAGAAAAAGAGAAAGGGAAAGACAGAGAGGTGGCTGCAGTGAATTGATGAGTTGGAGGATAGATTTTAAAGTTTTGTCTTTTGCTTTCTACATTTCTTTTTCCTTAGGTACAAGAGAACAATCAGTAATATCTCAGAAGCCTGCTGGTAACATCAGCAGAAAGAATTAGAGGTTCCCAGAAAATTAAGATGACATATAGTTTTCCTGACATAAGAAAATCATTTTTTGTCCCCAGCTATTTTCAATGATCTATACCCCACCTGTGTACTTGCCCAAGCACACTTCTTCCAAAACTTCCTGGGAGGTTCTTACAAAGAAATGCAAAAACCTCACTCCTTAAGGATTTTGAGGGAACAAGGCAATGGGAAAACTAACAGTCACCACCAGACCAGGAAATAGCCTAAGCTATTGAGACAATAAATCAGTGGCAAAACTCCTAGTGCTATTTCAAAAGCAATCAAGGCCTTGCATTCCTTGTCCCAGAAAATGAGCCCAAGACCCCATCTAGTTTCTATCTGCTCTTGAAGCCTGCAGAGTCCCTTTCCCTTGTCCAACAGTTACCTCTGCTTTATTCTACCGTTGAAGTTTCTGCCCTCGGTGGAATACAAGCTTCATTCAGGTGAACATGCAATACATATTGCACAAATACATATGTGGATGTGCATGCATCCACAACCTTATGACCAACCATACACGGAATAATAAAACTCTCCCTTCTGAGTATTCATCTTAAATACTAAATAAAAATCTCTCTCCTGTTCAAACAGTCAAGGCTTTGGAACTTATTCCCTGTGATCTCCTTGTATGTTGTAAACAAAGATTCCTTTGTTTGACAACTCCACCTGTTTCTGTGATTCACCAAAGACTGACCTCAGTTAGGTCAGTTGCTGTAATGGCTTTCACTACTCTGATTCTACCTCTGCAAGTCTCCAAATTTAACTATTTTTTCTCCCAATTCTGCATGTTCTTGGCTTTAAACTGCAACTCTGAAGAGAAGATTTGCTTGTTTAAAAAAAAAAAATCAAGAAAAGGTAGTAGTAGTTAACATTGTTACTTTGAACTTCCTGCCCTAAGGGGCTCTCCTGTTCTTTCTCTTTGACTTCCTGGACTAAAACGACAGAAATTTGGCAATACATCACTCCCCAATCCAGATTACTGCCAGAACAGTTTATACTCTTAGAAAAATATTAGTTTAAAAGATCACATAATTAAATACTTAAGCATGTAGTGTAATATAGTGGTTTACAAGAAATATATTTTGGTCATCTGAATATTTGGTTTTCAACCATGGCTACTGACTCACAGCTCCTAAAACTCTTGGGATTTCCTGTGATAAGGGTGAGAGAGGTGTGTTTTGTTCTGTTAATGAAGTGACCTTCAGACCTCACTCAAGGCAAGGGCTGTTTGCCTGAAGGACCAACCACTTGGTGAAAGCCTTCACAACTTTTTGCCTCCCCTTCCTCCCAATACAGGATTATCTGGGGAGGGAAGAGGATCTGGAGATTAGATCAGCAAATGACAATGATTTAGTCAGTCATGACTATGTCATGAAGCCTCCACAGAAAAGCTGAAAGGACTGGGTTCAGAAAGCTTTTAGTTTGTGAAATGTATGAAAAGGCAGGAAGAGTGGCAGTCTTACAGAAGGTAATAGAAGCTCTGTGCCCATTCTCCATACCTTGCCCTGTGCACTTCTTTATCTATCTATTGATTTAAATCTTCTATTATATCTTTTAATAAGCTGGCAAACATAAAGTAAGTATTTTTCTGAGTTTTGTGAGTCCCTGTAGCAAATTAAAAGAACGTAAGAAGTAGGCCACTGGGACCTCCAACCTGTAGTTGCTCAGTCACAAGCACAGGTAATAACCTGGGGCCTACAGTGAGACTGGCATCTGAGGTGGGGTTGGAGATAGTCTTGGAGGACTGATCCATTAACTGATGAAATCTTACACTATGTTCAGGTAGATAGTGTCAGAATTTAGTTGAATTCTTGGAGATCCTGCTGTTGTCTGAAAATTATTTGGCATTGTTGGTATGATGTCCTAAAACCCAAAAAGATATAGCTACCTCAAAATAAGAATACGGTTGACAGCTTACATATAATAAGTGAGTATTTCAGGGATTTAAAATATACCCAATAAATAATGTAAGGAAATAAGGAAAGATTTTGAAATAAAAACAAGAATAAGAACCTAGTGGTACTAATAGATTAAATATATGTAATCTAGTTGAATTAAGAATACAATGGATAGAATACATAATGGATTCAATAGAGATAAGAAGTCACTTAAGGATATAGTCATCTGGATACCAGCAAAGCATTAAAATTATCAATATAAAAGAGGTGTAAGATGTAGGTGATGTGTGTGGAACAAAAGCTAGAGAAGAAATTAGATTTCCTTACTACTCATAGCCTGTTGACAAGTCCTTGAAGCTCCTCTGGGGACTCAGCTGCTTCCATGTGGACACATCCACTCAGGGCAAAAAGCATTCTTAGTCCACCCCCCAGGATACTGAAAATCTACTTTCACATGTAAAAATTACTTTGGAAACTTCTTTATCTCTACTCCCCACCCCTGCCCTCAAGATATACATTGGCAATCATCTCCCAAGCATATACCCACTGATACACATCAGAAGAGTCTCTTCCCTGAGTTTTTACTAAATAGTAATAAATGACCTTTCCCTAACAATAGCTAGCCCCCTCAAGGTCCTGGAAACCTTGTTTATAAAATACCTTGGAGGCTTGTGCTATCCCTAACCTCCTCCCAAATTGAAAGTATATAATCAGCCACTCTTCATGACCCTCTCTCTCTACTCCAAATAAATAAATAAATATTTTTAAATAAAATAAAATAAATGACTTTTTTTAAATGAAAGAAGAAAAAGGAAAGAAATATTTGAATATTAATGTACATCTATTTCTCAAGCATAAAATAGTCAAGACACTGGATTAAAACTTACATACAAGAAAAGAAAGAAAATATTCATAACTAGAGTTGACTCTATGAATCCCAAACTAGGGCATACATACCAAAGACACACAAAAAAAATCACAAGTGTTAGAGAGAAAAAAAATAATTCATTAATAAAGAAACAAGAATCAGACTGACAGAAATTTTTTAAATAACATCAGATATAAAAAAGAATGAAGTAATAGCTTTATTATCTTGAAAAAAAATCACAAATGGAAACATTTAGATCCTTATAAAATGTCATTGGCATAGGAAGGCATAATAAAAAAAAATATTTTCAGGAATACAGACCACAGATAATTTGCCTTAATTTGTGTAGGCAGCACTTAAATACTAATATTATTTTAACAGTTAAAATATACTCTATGATCTTTGAGGTTGGGGAAAAGAGGATGACCAAGTCATCTTGAAATAATTCAGTTTTATGAAAAAAGTAAAAAGATCAAAAAAAAGACTTGTAGAAAAGAGAGATAAAACATATGCATAATAAAAATAAATAAATAAATAAACAGCTGGAGTGCCTGGGTGACTTAGTCGGTTCAAGTGTCTGCCTTCAGCTCAGGTGATGATCCCAGGGTCCTGGTATTGAGCCCTGCATCAGGCTCCCTGCTCAGTGGAGAGTCTGCTTCTCCCTCCCATTGAGAAAAAAAATTTGACTTATTTATTTGAGAGAGATAATCTTTAAATTTTACTTATTTATTTGAGAGAGAGTGAGAAAAGAAAAACATGCACACAGCAGAGGGAATAACAGAGGGAGAGGGAGAAGCACGCCACTGAGCAGGGAACCCCCTGCGGGGCTCTATCCCAGGACCCGGGTATTATGACCTGAGCTGTAGGTAGACACTTAACTCAGGTACCCCAATAAATACAATCTTTTAAAAAAAATAAATAATAATAAAAATAAATAATATTTCAGATAGTATGATTTTTTTAATGTAAGACTTGGTATAAAAACAGGATGACATACTTGTCTAATTATAGCAAAGACTTTGATAAGTTTAGATGCAGTAGTACATAAAAAATTTAACTTCTTTCATTAACTGATAATTTAATTAGATTAAATTAAGAGACATCAAAATTTAGAGAATCTAATAGTCCTGATCTATTAATAAATGTAGCCATCCTAACCCCAAAACAAGAGTCTTCAGTAAGTATATAAGCATAAGTTGAACATTTACACAAACAGGCCATTATTTAGGCCAGAAGTATATGCCAATAAATTCCTAGAGTTAAATATCAGGCTATATTTTCCAAGAATAAGGCAATAAAATTAGAAAACAATGACCAAAATATTAAATTCATATAATTGGAAGTTAACTTCATACCTAAAAAGAAATAATACAGCTAATTCAGAAATTTTTAGAATTACAGTACTTTGGTAATATCAACTCTCAAAATGAGTAACGGACAGGTGGGGCTAGCAAGAGACTCGTGGGAGGATTAAATCATGGGCCCCTGTATCTCAGGTGCAGTAGAAGCAGTGGATTTGGAATTTCAGTTTTTCCACAACGTTCCACCACAAGCTGGTTAGAACTGTGCAAAAGCAGGAAGGGAAGCCCCAGTAAAGTGGACTGGGGATGCCAGAAGGGGAGGCTGGAAGGGGGCGCCTGGTGCTCAGTGCCCATTACAGACCCCACATTGCAATCCCCCACAGGAGAGACTCACCAATTTTAGGCCCCACAGGGGAAGCTGGAGGTTCATCTCCTGACTTTTTGTAGGAGCTTTGCAGCTCAGCTGGTGAGAATTCTCCATCACCCTGCCTTTCTCCAAGGGACTTTCCTTCAAGCACCCTTCCCAACTTCTTCCTCCTCCATGAAATAATGTTCCTCTCCTTTGGTTCTCGCACTTGCCTGTGATGGGACCTTAGCTTGCTCAGCCCAGACTGCCATTCTCTGCTCTTCCCAATTAAACCCATGCTGCTGGTCAAATAACTGGCAGATTAAGTTTAAGGCCAATCGAACTAATAAATTCAAGAACTTGCAAGGAACAAAATCAATATGCACAAATTAGTGGCACTCCTAGGTGCTCGGAAGGACCCATCAGAAAGAGACTGCTGAGAACGATCTCATTTACACCTGCATCCAAGATAGCAAGATACCCAGGAGGCCCCTGAACCAAGAAAGTGACAGCCCTGCAACAATGACGACAGACAGGGAGGGGTACACACGGAGATGGGGAGGCACTGTGCTCAGAGAAGAACCCACACTGGGAAAATACCTACTCTCCCCAAAACCGGCTACAGAGTCCTCACTTTGACTCCCGAATTTCCGGACTAGGCGCAAGCCTGGAGTGGGTGTGGACACGGGAAGGACCCCGCAGGGCTGAGGTGGGGAGAGCACGAGCACCAAAGCAGGGGGACGCTCCCTGACTGCAGACCATCTGAGGAGCCCAAGGAACCGAATCCGAGAGCACACAAACACAGACAAGGACCAAGGATCACCGGAGCCCAGAAAGGGGGGACCCCACAGCCCCGCGCACAGCACAGCAGGAGGCCACGTCTCCTCACACAAAACGACGGAAGCCCCAGTGTCTACACAGGGCGCCCTTTCTCTGTGGGGTCCTGAGACCACGAACCCCTTGACAGTCCACTAAGGGACTTCTCCTCACCTCCTCCAGCGTCTGGTCCTTAGGAGGTTGGACTGCTGCCAGTGTGGGCGCGTCCTCCACAACGGGTCCGGTCAGTGTGGATGCAGAGCCACACCCTCCTCAGCTTGTCCTGTCAGGGTGGGAGGCGCCCCACATTCTCCAGAAGTCTCCACAGTGGGTCCTGAAAAGGCAGGGCTCAGGTCACAGCTGTGGCTGTGCAGCCTGGGCTCAGGGCGGGTGCTGGGGTCTGGCGCCCTCTGCAGGCGGTGCAAGGCAAGCAGGACTGTGGGAGCTCACCCTTCAGTGGAAGGTCCTGCTCCCTCCCCGGGTCCAGCTGATGCCATTTCATTCCGGAAATTCAAGCTGCATGGAGCCCAATACCCCCCAACTTCCCCCCAAATAGCTAAGGAACAATGAATTGGAAACAATGTGGAATTACAACAGTCCTTGACCCAAACAGTGTCACTGAACATGGCCCTGATGCAGACCCACACTCTGACCTCAACTTGGTCTCAAGCCTGGACCCTACCCTAATCCAAGACCCTAACCCTAGCCCCCAACCCAAACAATGTTCACAAGAATCAAGAGGTAGAAACTGCAAATATCCATCAATGGCAAGTGCCTAAGCAAAGTGTGGTGAAGGGTTTGAATTTGGGTTCAGGTTCAGGTTTGAGTCAGAGTTCTAATCAGGCTTTGGGTTTAGTGTTAGGGTGAGGGTTTAGAGTGAAGGACAAGGGAACAGAGTTATAGTTTAGGGCTTTAAGTTTATGATTTAGGCTTTAAGACTCAGGGCTTATGGGATAAAGTTCAAGGTCAAATTTGGGGTTTGACTTCATGCTGAGATTTGGGTTCAGGTTTCATGACTTGGAGGTCTGGTTTAGGGTTTGGGTTCTTGGTTCAGGGCTTGGATCCAGGGCTCAGGTACAGGCTTTGGGTTCCATTCCAGGTTTGGGATTCAGGGTTCTAGTTTGGGCTTTAAGGTCAGCTTAGGTTTCAGTGTTGGTAGGGTTTAAGGTTAGGTTTAGGGATGACACATTTTCTTCAGTTGTCATCATGGACAAAATAATTCTATCTGAAGTTTCTAAGTCAGAAATGTATTTCATCTGGGGGCGCCTGGGTGGCTCCGTGTGTTAAGCCTCTGCCTTGGGCTCAGGTCATGATCTCAGGGTCCTGGGATCGAGCCCTTCATCAGGCTCTCTGCTTGGCGGGGAGCCTGCTTCCCCATCTTTCTCTCTGCCTGCCTCTCTGCCTACTTGTGATCTCTGTCTGTCAAATAAATAGAATTAGTAAAAGCTATTATATGATCTTTTACAAACCATTTCCTATCTTTGCATTCTCATGTGCCAAGACAGACAGGGATTATTTAAAACCCTGAAGAGAGTGCTCTTGCTTTTAAATTGCCTGTAACCTTCGTGTAATAGATTTATGATTGATGATAGATTTAGTTAAAATATAACTATTTAAAATATTTACTCTCAGTAAACGATTTCAACCTATGCTCACTTAAGTAACTTGGTGCATAATCCCTTTTCTATTAAACCATAGTGCAAGGACCAATGCCGCGTTTCCGAGAGAACCCCAAGCTATTTTTCTAGAATGGCCATATGCATATATATCAGGCGTCCTGTTTTCACTCCCTTTGTGGAGCACCTACCCTGGAGGTCATGTAATAACCAATGACCAAAAAAACAAACCAAAAACCCAAACATCCAGGTTGAAGTGCCATCCCTGCCTGGAGTGGAGGAGACTGCTCAGACAGATCCCAGGCAGGCCTCTCAGCCCAGGCCTGTGCTGGGGAAGCTGGTTCCTGGCTTTGGGCGCAATCTGGAAGCCAGCAAACTGACCCAAGAGTGCAGCTGGCCTTTAGGACTGATGATCTTTTCGCAGCCAGGCTGCCCGTGGACACCCGCTCAGAAAGCCAGGCTATGAGTCTGCCCAGCGCAGGCGCTGGCAATGGGGCAGCATGCTAGGGCATAGCCCTGCACCCCAGCCAGGGTTCAGGCCCCTGGAGTGAGGGGGCAGGGCCGGCGCAGAGAAGGGTCTTTGCTAATTTCCAAAGCTGGAAGTGAGCTCTCAGAGGACTCAGGAGGGAGGGGGGCGTGGGCGGGGCGGGGGGGGGGCCAGGAGAAGGGGCTTTGCTAATTGCCCAGGCGGGAAGGAGGGGCACACAGCTCCAGGGTGCTGTGCTGCAGCCCATTCGGGACTGCAGGACCCACCATACTCGCTGCCCCTGCGCTCCCACGCTCCAGCTTAGCCCCAGAGGCCACGGTGTCCCGTTCTCATTCCTGCTGCCTGCTGCCCCTCCCTGCCCCATGGCTTCTCTGGAGGACCCTCTGCTCACAGGTAAAGTGACACCTCGACGCGCCCTCACCTGAAGCAGAAAACGCAGGACAGGAGCGGGGGGGGGGGGGGGGGTGGAGTGGTCGGGCCCAGGCTTCCGGCAACCCCAGGGCACCAGGACCACCCAGGACGCCGCGCCACACCCCCTACGCAGGGGGTCGTGCCAGGACAGCGCCACAGGAGGTACCCCCCCCCTGCCAGCGGGCAGGCTAGCCCTCATAGTTCGGCACCCCCACGTGCATGTCAGAGCCTCCTGCCATTCCCAGGGCACCCAGAACCCAGAGAGTGAGGCCTTGGGTGCTTTCTAGTGACAGATTCAAGGCAATTCTTCGACTTTGGGACTTCAGAGTTAACATAGTTTTCATTTGTGATTATTATTTTTGTGTGGGGGCCGTCGCTTTTCTTTTGACCTATGCTTGTTTTCACTCCCGGTTCTGAAGAAGCCCCTAAATCCTAACCCTGTTGAGGACTCCGAAAGCTCTCAGAGCAGCAGTGCTGGGGGACAGTGTGGACACATGGTTTGGTTTCTCCTCTGGCCTGCTTCTGTGGCAGCCCCGCTCTGTCCTCCTCAGCCTTCAGAGCAATATCTGAACAAGTGGAGAAGCGACCAGGGGGTCAGGAAGGTGGCCACCGAAGAGTGACTTCTCTGGAGGTTGGCTGAGCAAGCAAGTGAGCATGTTAGTCCAGCTCTGCCTGCATTCAGTATGGAGCTGAACAGGGGCCAGGGAAGGGGAGGAGGAGCAGAGAGCAGGGACAAAGGGACCAAAGAGGAGATTCAGATGAAGGGAAGTAATGGGGAGGAAAGAGAAGAAACTCTAGAAGACAGGTATGTAGAAAGGAAAAGGGATGAAGTGGGCATTGGGAAAGGGCACCACCAGGGAAGGAGAGAGGGGAAGAAAAGAGGGAGGAAAGAGGAGAGGGGAAAGGGAGAAGGGAGGAGTCAGCATGCCAGGGCTCCCCCTGCATCTGAAGAAGAGGTGGCTGGTCCAGCTTGTCAAACAGGGTGCTCACTCTTTGGCCCCAGTTTCTGCTCCCAGTGCTACTGGGCTTTTCAAGGAAGGCAGGCTGTCCCTTGGGACCTACTGGAGACCACTGGAGCCCACAGGAGGGTGGGAGAAATAAGATGCCACCGGGTCCTGTCCTGAGCTTCTCCCAGCCACCAGCCTCACCACATGGTGCAAGAGGGACCCCAGAACAAAGGACGGACACAGGCCAGCATGTCTGCTGGTGGCCCTGGGCACTTAGCTCATCGCAGTGAACCACACCGCCTCCTCAACCCACGTTTTAAAGCCTCCTTTTTCGTTTCTGGCTTTCATGTCTGTAGGAACATGAGCCAGATCTAACTCCTCTCCGACAGACAATTCTGACTCACCCCGTGTCAGATTTTTATGAGTGGCTGTGATAGAGTAAGATAGCAATGCTCCAACAAACGGACTGTTTCCTCCCACTTGACCTCAACAGTCTTATACATTTTCTTAGCGAAAACATCTTGTCTCCTTCCATTAAGCTCATAACGTGGTCTAGGAGTATACATGCGCCTTCCTTAGATGCGAAGCGATACAGAGGTCCTTTTTTTTTTTTTTTAAATTTTACAAGGTAAAGTCAGTGAACACATCCAACTTGACGAATACGTCTCTAAAATGTCAATCCAGGCAAAGCTATTTCTGCCTACAGTTTCGAGCCTACGTGGTGACATTTTTAAAATGCTTTCAGTCCCTCAGTGAGGCTCTTAGAAGCTAGCCAGGGCTTACTACGTGCCAGGCACTGTGTCAGGTGTTGGAGCTAAAGGGAAGGAGAGCTTGGAGGCTGGCTGGGGAGGGACATCCATGACACAAGCACAGCTAGAAACGGAGGCCAGTGCTAGAAAAGAGAGAGCAGGCTGCATGGAGAGTGTGTACCATGGGGCTTGTGAGCTCACGAATAAGTGGGAGTAACTGGAGTGGGGAGATGTGGGAGAGAAGAGGGTCTTCCCATCAATGGGAATCACCTGTGCTTGGAGGCAGGTGCCATGAGAGGTCTCCACAGGAAGAAGGAGGCAGTGTGGTTGAAGGGCAGAGAGATGGGGCAGAACAGGCATCAGTCAGTTGGAGGGGTATGAATAGACTGATGGGAGGATTATGGGTGCCTTTGGAGGACTGAGAATTTGTTAGAAGATCAGTGCAGATTTCTATGGAGACAAATGCCAGGAACTGATAGGTCTTTGAAAGGTCACTCTGGCTGCCTTTTGGCAAAGGGGTTGGTAAAAGGCACTTGCAGGTGTGAACACACCAGGTGGGAGGTGAGTGCAGGAAATCGGGTGAGGGAGCATGGGAACTTGGTCCCGGGGTATATAAGGGAGAATAGCCTTTAAGGAGTTCCACAAATTGGCACCAGCTGTGGCTTCATTACAGAGCTGGAAGGGGGAGGTGGGTGTGTCCTGGAGGTTACAGAAATTACATGAGAAAGGGAAGTCTTTTTAGATCTCTTTTTCAACTAGAGGAACTCTCACCTTATTGATAGAATTCCAGAGTGGGAACCAATGATATGAGGACATCTTTGAAATGTCTGAATATGTTCTTCGACATCTTTGCAAGTGACGAGGAGACCTTGACCTTAGGAGGCCTTGGCCCTCTTTGTAGCCAGAAAGATTTCACCTACAGATTTGGGTTCTCCCTTTTAAAGTCAAGGAGTCAGGGGCGCCTGGGTGGCTCAGTGGTTAAGCCGCTGCCTTCGGCTCAGGTCATGATCCCAGGACCCTGGGATCGAGCCCCGCATCCGGCTCTCTGCTCAGCAGGGAGCCTGCTTCCTCCTCTCTCTCTCTCTGCCTGCCTCTCTGCCTACTTACGATCTCTATCTGTCAAATAAATAAATAAAATCTTTAAAAAAAAAATAAATAAAGTCAAGGAGTCAGTCCTTCCAAAGGACACCTCCTATCATTTTACCTTCTCATCATACCTCACGTGCTGGCATCTCCAAGACCCTCTGTTCCAGGTTGAGAGTATCCACTTTGGCCGGGCTGGTCTTGCAAAGAACACCACAACAGGAAATCTAGAGCCTATAGTGCTATTAATAACATCATCTAAGACTGTGTTTGCTACCCTCTTGGCCTCTTCCCACCATGACTCACTGAAGCTTTTTACACATTGTATCCATTATGCTATAGTTTCCAAAGCTCATCTTCTCTAGTGCCATTAGTTTTTAGGGGACCAGGCAAACCTTAAACTTGTCCCCCTTAATTGGATCCCTGTGCCCCCACAATCTCTTTGAATGCCTTTCACCATGATTCTTGAATGAGATCTGAGACCACTGCTGGTACCTAACACTTCTTGGCACCTTGTCTGCTAGGTTCTTGGAAGAGGAGGTGGCTATGGAGGTGAGTGGGGATGGGAGTGGGAGGATTTCTCCCTTCACTTCCCTTTTTGTGTTTTCAAATAATGGGTTTTGAGGGGGAGGGAAAGGTTAACCAGACCATTTATTTTCCATCTCCCATCGATAAAATGTCACACAGGAGAGAGGTGGCAGAAACGCACTTTCAGGTTAATTTTTTTACAAGGAAGATTGACTTATGAACCTACTTTGTTATTCCCTTTCATTCAATTTCCCTGTACCTCCTTTTCTATGAAGTGTAACGGTAACCCATTATTATTTTTATTGTTGGCACGTGCTTTGTGAACCATAAAGTGTACGCTATAAATGGGAGCGCTTTTCTTTTTTTTTTTTTTTTTGTAGTTTACGAAAAACTAATATTTTTTAAATTAATTTTTAATTTATTTTCAGCATAACAGTATTCATTCTTTTTGCACCACACCCAGTGCTCCATGCAAGCAGTGCCCTCTATGATACCCAACACCTGGTACCCCAACCTCCAAATCCCCCGCCCCTTCAAAACCCTCAGATTGTTTTTCAGAGTCCATAGTCTCTCATGATTCAGCTCCCCTTCCAATTTCCCCCACCTCCCTTCTCGTCTCTAACTCCCCATGTCCATGAAAAACTAATTTAAAAACATTCATCCACCAGAGTACCCAAAGGGCTCCCATATAAACTATCTGTCGTTACATTATGTCCCGATGTGGAGCTCGATCCCAGGATCCTGAGATCATGACCTGAACTGAAGGCAGAGGCTTTAACACACTGAGCCACCAGCCCCAATGTATTCTCTTCAGTACCAGAATTTGTAACCAATTGACAGATGAAAAAGGAGGCAGTCAAGTGAAAATCAATAGGTCTTAGACCTGCAAGAAATTTGAATTAGATGAATTCAGCTACTCAGGCACTGTTTCACATTTTCAGATCTCTGCAGAAAAGGGGTTAACCTTTTTACAGCATGTAAAAGAGAAGACTATAACACATACTATGTGTAAGCATGTAAATATCAAAAAATATCCCATTAGTTGCTAAGACACACAGGGCCTATATTTTCTCTCAAATTCATGAATATGTAGGAGCAATAAGTGAGAAGTGAATGTATACTTTTCACTTCGAAGTCTTTTAGAAATCTAAAATATGACTTTCTATGGTTTGTGTCTCCATATTCCTTTATTGCCAGTTTGAACAAATCCACATGCTTTGATTCAAAGGTAATAAATTCCTCTTATTTGGAAACATGATGTTTATTTTTATTCTCTCACCCTTAGCAGGTGGTTTCATTTTAGCACACTTCAGAGTTATAATTTCATGCTTATTAAAAACATTTATTATGATCTACATAGATGAATGAAACTTTTATTTTATTAAATTATTTGACAAAAAATCTGTTATTTTTAAAAATGTATTTCCTTTAGGGTTATTTTAGAGCGTTCAGAGAGGATCTAGGAGTGTGGTATTATGTAGTTTTTAAGTAGGTATGAAATGGTTATTTATAGGATTGTTTCTTTAAGGCTTATGTATATTGTCCATTATATGCTATAAAATATTTTGAAAGTAAATTTAAGGTATGTTTTACATAGTTTATTTTTTGGAAATAAATATTGAAATGACTTGTGAAATTCAGTATATTCTCAACATTAATTTATTTTGAAATTTACCAGTTGTCTACTGAACTATTATATGGCAGATATTACTTCAGACTACACTGGTAAATGAAATACTTGGCTTTGTAGAACTTTTATTTTAATGGGTGAGACAATTCAAAGCTATAAACCTTAATAAAAATTGCATAGTGCATTCAAAAAGGATGAGTACAATGGGGAAAAAGAAAAACTCGATCAGGGTGAGAAAAATCAAGGTTGCTAGGCAGGGGATGGGGAGTTAAAATTTTTAATAGGAAGATCAGGGTAGTTACAATGAAGCTGACAATTGAACAAAGGTATGGAAAGGTGATGAATTTGCGCAGAACTATCAGCAATAAGGTCACTCCAGACAAAGGAATTGGCTATCTTGAAGGCCATAAGGTTGGATCATGCCTGGCATATCTGAGGAATAGCAAGGAGGCCACTGTGAGTGACTGAAGAGTAGCAGGGAAAGAGGTCACAGAGGTTAAATGAGTGGCTAGATCATGTAAAAGCTTAGAAGTCATTGTAAAACTCTGGCTTTTATATTTGGAAAATTACTGTGTGATAGAATTTCTGCTAATAACTGAGAGTTCAATTGTCCATAAAATTTCAAGGACTCTTATTCTAGTAAGACAGAATGAAGAGAAAGAGTTCATATTTTCACATGGTGTAACAAATGCTCAGAGATGCAAGTGTAGGAAGCTATAGGATCACAGAAGAAGGCACTAAAATCACACCAATATATTTGATGACTGTGACTATATATAAATTTGTATTTTCTAGATTTTTTATAGTCATGGAATCACACTGTATATACTATTCATTGCCTGGCTTTTCTTTTCTCAGCATCATTACTTTGAGAATCTCCAATTGTAAATAGTTCATTTTGATGTTGAATAGTAATCTCTTTAATGAATAGATCATAATTTTTCTTTGCTCTATGGATGGACATTGATGAACATTTCCACTGTTTTCAATTCTTAAAAATAAAGCTGCTATGAAATTCATATACAAGTCCCTGTATGAACATAGGGCTTGTTTCTCTTGGTTAAATGCCTAGAAGTAAAATGGCTATTTTTGTAACTGCAACATATTTTGCATTTAAAAAAATTTTCAAACTATTTTCCAAAGTGGTTGTATCATGATATATGCCAACAACAGTTTAGATTTTTTGTTGCTTCTCAATCTAGCTCAGACCAAGTACAATTAGCCTTTATAATTTTAGCCATTCTAATAGATATGTAAGCATGTCTCATTATGATTTTAATTTGTATTTCTTTAATGTCTAAATGTTGAGAAATTTGTCATGTGCCTATAAGCCATCCATATACTTTTGGTGACATGTCTCTTCCATTATTTCCTTCACATGTAAAATTGGATACTCTGTTTGGTTATTAGTAAGGTTTTTTTATTTTTATTCATATTTAAATAATCAGAGTAGATGTCCATTATCAGATATGTAATTTGGAAATCGCTTGTCCATCTTTACAGTTTCTCAATGGAGCTTTGATAGCTGTGTCTTTCAAGAAATATGCTACTTCTTTCCTGGTACACGGAGGTATGACTAGAACATTATCAATGTTGACCTTTGCAAAGAAAATCATGGCTTAAGATATATGTAGTCTGCAGTTGTTGGGAGTGTTCACCATCCTTGCCTCTAACTCATCTCTCACTGCCCACACATTCAGATATAGGGGAATATTGATTGACAAAATATTAATTGCCAAATAACACTAGTTAGAGAATAAGAAAAATGCAGGCACCTGATTATATAATATTACATAAATAAAATGTGTTTTTATAAGTGCTATTGGAAGTAAATTCCTCAATACTTTAATCACACAGAATGATGGAATCCTAGATTTTTTTTTCTTGTATTTACTAAGAAAATGATCATGCCTCAAGTATATTAAAATGGAATAGGGAAAATTAAAAATTGTTTTAAGATGATTTGCGTGTGTTGTGCGTATGTGAGAGAGAAAGTGAGAGAGAAAGAGAAAGAAAAAGAGAAAGGGAAAGACAGAGAGGTGGCTGCAGTGAATTGATGAGTTGGAGGATAGATTTTAAAGTTTTGTCTTTTGCTTTCTACATTTCTTTTTCCTTAGGTACAAGAGAACAATCAGTAATATCTCAGAAGCCTGCTGGTAACATCAGCAGAAAGAATTAGAGGTTCCCAGAAAATTAAGATGACATATAGTTTTCCTGACATAAGAAAATCATTTTTTGTCCCCAGCTATTTTCAATGATCTATACCCCACCTGTGTACTTGCCCAAGCACACTTCTTCCAAAACTTCCTGGGAGGTTCTTACAAAGAAATGCAAAAACCTCACTCCTTAAGGATTTTGAGGGAACAAGGCAATGGGAAAACTAACAGTCACCACCAGACCAGGAAATAGCCTAAGCTATTGAGACAATAAATCAGTGGCAAAACTCCTAGTGCTATTTCAAAAGCAATCAAGGCCTTGCATTCCTTGTCCCAGAAAATGAGCCCAAGACCCCATCTAGTTTCTATCTGCTCTTGAAGCCTGCAGAGTCCCTTTCCCTTGTCCAACAGTTACCTCTGCTTTATTCTAACGTTGAAGTTTCTGCCCTCGGTGGAATACAAGCTTCATTCAGGTGAACATGCAATACATATTGCACAAATACATATGTGGATGTGCATGCATCCACAACCTTATGACCAACCATACACGGAATAATAAAACTCTCCCTTCTGAGTATTCATCTTAAATACTAAATAAAAATCTCTCTCCTGTTCAAACAGTCAAGGCTTTGGAACTTATTCCCTGTGATCTCCTTGTATGTTGTAAACAAAGATTCCTTTGTTTGACAACTCCACCTGTTTCTGTGATTCACCAAAGACTGACCTCAGTTAGGTCAGTTGCTGTAATGGCTTTCACTACTCTGATTCTACCTCTGCAAGTCTCCAAATTTAACTATTTTTTCTCCCAATTCTGCATGTTCTTGGCTTTAAACTGCAACTCTGAAGAGAAGATTTGCTTGTTTAAAAAAAAAAAAATCAAGAAAAGGTAGTAGTAGTTAACATTGTTACTTTGAACTTCCTGCCCTAAGGGGCTCTCCTGTTCTTTCTCTTTGACTTCCTGGACTAAAACGACAGAAATTTGGCAATACATCACTCCCCAATCCAGATTACTGCCAGAACAGTTTATACTCTTAGAAAAATATTAGTTTAAAAGATCACATAATTAAATACTTAAGCATGTAGTGTAATATAGTGGTTTACAAGAAATATATTTTGGTCATCTGAATATTTGGTTTTCAACCATGGCTACTGACTCACAGCTCCTAAAACTCTTGGGATTTCCTGTGATAAGGGTGAGAGAGGTGTGTTTTGTTCTGTTAATGAAGTGACCTTCAGACCTCACTCAAGGCAAGGGCTGTTTGCCTGAAGGACCAACCACTTGGTGAAAGCCTTCACAACTTTTTGCCTCCCCTTCCTCCCAATACAGGATTATCTGGGGAGGGAAGAGGATCTGGAGATTAGATCAGCAAATGACAATGATTTAGTCAGTCATGACTATGTCATGAAGCCTCCACAGAAAAGCTGAAAGGACTGGGTTCAGAAAGCTTTTAGTTTGTGAAATGTATGAAAAGGCAGGAAGAGTGGCAGTCTTACAGAAGGTAATAGAAGCTCTGTGCCCATTCTCCATACCTTGCCCTGTGCACTTCTTTATCTATCTATTGATTTAAATCTTCTATTATATCTTTTAATAAGCTGGCAAACATAAAGTAAGTATTTTTCTGAGTTTTGTGAGTCCCTGTAGCAAATTAAAAGAACGTAAGAAGTAGGCCACTGGGACCTCCAACCTGTAGTTGCTCAGTCACAAGCACAGGTAATAACCTGGGGCCTACAGTGAGACTGGCATCTGAGGTGGGGTTGGAGATAGTCTTGGAGGACTGATCCATTAACTGATGAAATCTTACACTATGTTCAGGTAGATAGTGTCAGAATTTAGTTGAATTCTTGGAGATCCTGCTGTTGTCTGAAAATTATTTGGCATTGTTGGTATGATGTCCTAAAACCCAAAAAGATATAGCTACCTCAAAATAAGAATACGGTTGACAGCTTACATATAATAAGTGAGTATTTCAGGGATTTAAAATATACCCAATAAATAATGTAAGGAAATAAGGAAAGATTTTGAAATAAAAACAAGAATAAGAACCTAGTGGTACTAATAGATTAAATATATGTAATCTAGTTGAATTAAGAATACAATGGATAGAATACATAATGGATTCAATAGAGATAAGAAGTCACTTAAGGATATAGTCATCTGGATACCAGCAAAGCATTAAAATTATCAATATAAAAGAGGTGTAAGATGTAGGTGATGTGTGTGGAACAAAAGCTAGAGAAGAAATTAGATTTCCTTACTACTCATAGCCTGTTGACAAGTCCTTGAAGCTCCTCTGGGGACTCAGCTGCTTCCATGTGGACACATCCACTCAGGGCAAAAAGCATTCTTAGTCCACCCCCCAGGATACTGAAAATCTACTTTCACATGTAAAAATTACTTTGGAAACTTCTTTATCTCTACTCCCCACCCCTGCCCTCAAGATATACATTGGCAATCATCTCCCAAGCATATACCCACTGATACACATCAGAAGAGTCTCTTCCCTGAGTTTTTACTAAATAGTAATAAATGACCTTTCCCTAACAATAGCTAGCCCCCTCAAGGTCCTGGAAACCTTGTTTATAAAATACCTTGGAGGCTTGTGCTATCCCTAACCTCCTCCCAAATTGAAAGTATATAATCAGCCACTCTTCATGACCCTCTCTCTCTACTCCAAATAAATAAATAAATATTTTTAAATAAAATAAAATAAATGACTTTTTTTAAATGAAAGAAGAAAAAGGAAAGAAATATTTGAATATTAATGTACATCTATTTCTCAAGCATAAAATAGTCAAGACACTGGATTAAAACTTACATACAAGAAAAGAAAGAAAATATTCATAACTAGAGTTGACTCTATGAATCCCAAACTAGGGCATACATACCAAAGACACACAAAAAAAATCACAAGTGTTAGAGAGAAAAAAAATAATTCATTAATAAAGAAACAAGAATCAGACTGACAGAAATTTTTTAAATAACATCAGATATAAAAAAGAATGAAGTAATAGCTTTATTATCTTGAAAAAAAATCACAAATGGAAACATTTAGATCCTTATAAAATGTCATTGGCATAGGAAGGCATAATAAAAAAAAATATTTTCAGGAATACAGACCACAGATAATTTGCCTTAATTTGTGTAGGCAGCACTTAAATACTAATATTATTTTAACAGTTAAAATATACTCTATGATCTTTGAGGTTGGGGAAAAGAGGATGACCAAGTCATCTTGAAATAATTCAGTTTTATGAAAAAAGTAAAAAGATCAAAAAAAAGACTTGTAGAAAAGAGAGATAAAACATATGCATAATAAAAATAAATAAATAAATAAACAGCTGGAGTGCCTGGGTGACTTAGTCGGTTCAAGTGTCTGCCTTCAGCTCAGGTGATGATCCCAGGGTCCTGGTATTGAGCCCTGCATCAGGCTCCCTGCTCAGTGGAGAGTCTGCTTCTCCCTCCCATTGAGAAAAAAAATTTGACTTATTTATTTGAGAGAGATAATCTTTAAATTTTACTTATTTATTTGAGAGAGAGTGAGAAAAGAAAAACATGCACACAGCAGAGGGAATAACAGAGGGAGAGGGAGAAGCACGCCACTGAGCAGGGAACCCCCTGCGGGGCTCTATCCCAGGACCCGGGTATTATGACCTGAGCTGTAGGTAGACACTTAACTCAGGTACCCCAATAAATACAATCTTTTAAAAAAAATAAATAATAATAAAAATAAATAATATTTCAGATAGTATGATTTTTTTAATGTAAGACTTGGTATAAAAACAGGATGACATACTTGTCTAATTATAGCAAAGACTTTGATAAGTTTAGATGCAGTAGTACATAAAAAATTTAACTTCTTTCATTAACTGATAATTTAATTAGATTAAATTAAGAGACATCAAAATTTAGAGAATCTAATAGTCCTGATCTATTAATAAATGTAGCCATCCTGACCCCAAAACAAGAGTCTTCAGTAAGTATATAAGCATAAGTTGAACATTTACACAAACAGGCCATTATTTAGGCCAGAAGTATATGCCAATAAATTCCTAGAGTTAAATATCAGGCTATATTTTCCAAGAATAAGGCAATAAAATTAGAAAACAATGACCAAAATATTAAATTCATATAATTGGAAGTTAACTTCATACCTAAAAAGAAATAATACAGCTAATTCAGAAATTTTTAGAATTACAGTACTTTGGTAATATCAACTCTCAAAATGAGTAACGGACAGGTGGGGCTAGCAAGAGACTCGTGGGAGGATTAAATCATGGGCCCCTGTATCTCAGGTGCAGTAGAAGCAGTGGATTTGGAATTTCAGTTTTTCCACAACGTTCCACCACAAGCTGGTTAGAACTGTGCAAAAGCAGGAAGGGAAGCCCCAGTAAAGTGGACTGGGGATGCCAGAAGGGGAGGCTGGAAGGGGGCGCCTGGTGCTCAGTGCCCATTACAGACCCCACATTGCAATCCCCCACAGGAGAGACTCACCAATTTTAGGCCCCACAGGGGAAGCTGGAGGTTCATCTCCTGACTTTTTGTAGGAGCTTTGCAGCTCAGCTGGTGAGAATTCTCCATCACCCTGCCTTTCTCCAAGGGACTTTCCTTCAAGCACCCTTCCCAACTTCTTCCTCCTCCATGAAATAATGTTCCTCTCCTTTGGTTCTCGCACTTGCCTGTGATGGGACCTTAGCTTGCTCAGCCCAGACTGCCATTCTCTGCTCTTCCCAATTAAACCCATGCTGCTGGTCAAATAACTGGCAGATTAAGTTTAAGGCCAATCGAACTAATAAATTCAAGAACTTGCAAGGAACAAAATCAATATGCACAAATTAGTGGCACTCCTAGGTGCTCGGAAGGACCCATCAGAAAGAGACTGCTGAGAACGATCTCATTTACACCTGCATCCAAGATAGCAAGATACCCAGGAGGCCCCTGAACCAAGAAAGTGACAGCCCTGCAACAATGACGACAGACAGGGAGGGGTACACACGGAGATGGGGAGGCACTGTGCTCAGAGAAGAACCCACACTGGGAAAATACCTACTCTCCCCAAAACCGGCTACAGAGTCCTCACTTTGACTCCCGAATTTCCGGACTAGGCGCAAGCCTGGAGTGGGTGTGGACACGGGAAGGACCCCGCAGGGCTGAGGTGGGGAGAGCACGAGCACCAAAGCAGGGGGACGCTCCCTGACTGCAGACCATCTGAGGAGCCCAAGGAACCGAATCCGAGAGCACACAAACACAGACAAGGACCAAGGATCACCGGAGCCCAGAAAGGGGGGACCCCACAGCCCCGCGCACAGCACAGCAGGAGGCCACGTCTCCTCACACAAAACGACGGAAGCCCCAGTGTCTACACAGGGCGCCCTTTCTCTGTGGGGTCCTGAGACCACGAACCCCTTGACAGTCCACTAAGGGACTTCTCCTCACCTCCTCCAGCGTCTGGTCCTTAGGAGGTTGGACTGCTGCCAGTGTGGGCGCGTCCTCCACAACGGGTCCGGTCAGTGTGGATGCAGAGCCACACCCTCCTCAGCTTGTCCTGTCAGGGTGGGAGGCGCCCCACATTCTCCAGAAGTCTCCACAGTGGGTCCTGAAAAGGCAGGGCTCAGGTCACAGCTGTGGCTGTGCAGCCTGGGCTCAGGGCGGGTGCTGGGGTCTGGCGCCCTCTGCAGGCGGTGCAAGGCAAGCAGGACTGTGGGAGCTCACCCTTCAGTGGAAGGTCCTGCTCCCTCCCCGGGTCCAGCTGATGCCATTTCATTCCGGAAATTCAAGCTGCATGGAGCCCAATACCCCCCAACTTCCCCCCAAATAGCTAAGGAACAATGAATTGGAAACAATGTGGAATTACAACAGTCCTTGACCCAAACAGTGTCACTGAACATGGCCCTGATGCAGACCCACACTCTGACCTCAACTTGGTCTCAAGCCTGGACCCTACCCTAATCCAAGACCCTAACCCTAGCCCCCAACCCAAACAATGTTCACAAGAATCAAGAGGTAGAAACTGCAAATATCCATCAATGGCAAGTGCCTAAGCAAAGTGTGGTGAAGGGTTTGAATTTGGGTTCAGGTTCAGGTTTGAGTCAGAGTTCTAATCAGGCTTTGGGTTTAGTGTTAGGGTGAGGGTTTAGAGTGAAGGACAAGGGAACAGAGTTATAGTTTAGGGCTTTAAGTTTATGATTTAGGCTTTAAGACTCAGGGCTTATGGGATAAAGTTCAAGGTCAAATTTGGGGTTTGACTTCATGCTGAGATTTGGGTTCAGGTTTCATGACTTGGAGGTCTGGTTTAGGGTTTGGGTTCGTGGTTCAGGGCTTGGATCCAGGGCTCAGGTACAGGCTTTGGGTTCCATTCCAGGTTTGGGATTCAGGGTTCTAGTTTGGGCTTTAAGGTCAGCTTAGGTTTCAGTGTTGGTAGGGTTTAAGGTTAGGTTTAGGGATGACACATTTTCTTCAGTTGTCATCATGGACAAAATAATTCTATCTGAAGTTTCTAAGTCAGAAATGTATTTCATCTGGGGGCGCCTGGGTGGCTCCGTGTGTTAAGCCTCTGCCTTGGGCTCAGGTCATGATCTCAGGGTCCTGGGATCGAGCCCTTCATCAGGCTCTCTGCTTGGCGGGGAGCCTGCTTCCCCATCTTTCTCTCTGCCTGCCTCTCTGCCTACTTGTGATCTCTGTCTGTCAAATAAATAGAATTAGTAAAAGCTATTATATGATCTTTTACAAACCATTTCCTATCTTTGCATTCTCATGTGCCAAGACAGACAGGGATTATTTAAAACCCTGAAGAGAGTGCTCTTGCTTTTAAATTGCCTGTAACCTTCGTGTAATAGATTTATGATTGATGATAGATTTAGTTAAAATATAACTATTTAAAATATTTACTCTCAGTAAACGATTTCAACCTATGCTCACTTAAGTAACTTGGTGCATAATCCCTTTTCTATTAAACCATAGTGCAAGGACCAATGCCGCGTTTCCGAGAGAACCCCAAGCTATTTTTCTAGAATGGCCATATGCATATATATCAGGCGTCCTGTTTTCACTCCCTTTGTGGAGCACCTACCCTGGAGGTCATGTAATAACCAATGACCAAAAAAACAAACCAAAAACCCAAACATCCAGGTTGAAGTGCCATCCCTGCCTGGAGTGGAGGAGACTGCTCAGACAGATCCCAGGCAGGCCTCTCAGCCCAGGCCTGTGCTGGGGAAGCTGGTTCCTGGCTTTGGGCGCAATCTGGAAGCCAGCAAACTGACCCAAGAGTGCAGCTGGCCTTTAGGACTGATGATCTTTTCGCAGCCAGGCTGCCCGTGGACACCCGCTCAGAAAGCCAGGCTATGAGTCTGCCCAGCGCAGGCGCTGGCAATGGGGCAGCATGCTAGGGCATAGCCCTGCACCCCAGCCAGGGTTCAGGCCCCTGGAGTGAGGGGGCAGGGCCGGCGCAGAGAAGGGTCTTTGCTAATTTCCAAAGCTGGAAGTGAGCTCTCAGAGGACTCAGGAGGGAGGGGGGCGTGGGCGGGGCGGGGGGGGGGCCAGGAGAAGGGGCTTTGCTAATTGCCCAGGCGGGAAGGAGGGGCACACAGCTCCAGGGTGCTGTGCTGCAGCCCATTCAGGACTGCAGGACCCACCATACTCGCTGCCCCTGCGCTCCCACGCTCCAGCTTAGCCCCAGAGGCCACGGTGTCCCGTTCTCATTCCTGCTGCCTGCTGCCCCTCCCTGCCCCATGGCTTCTCTGGAGGACCCTCTGCTCACAGGTAAAGTGACACCTCGACGCGCCCTCACCTGAAGCAGAAAACGCAGGACAGGAGCGGGGGGGGGGGGGGGGGGGGGTGGAGTGGTCGGGCCCAGGCTTCCGGCAACCCCAGGGCACCAGGACCACCCAGGACGCCGCGCCACACCCCCTACGCAGGGGGTCGTGCCAGGACAGCGCCACAGGAGGTACCCCCCCCCTGCCAGCGGGCAGGCTAGCCCTCATAGTTCGGCACCCCCACGTGCATGTCAGAGCCTCCTGCCATTCCCAGGGCACCCAGAACCCAGAGAGTGAGGCCTTGGGTGCTTTCTAGTGACAGATTCAAGGCAATTCTTCGACTTTGGGACTTCAGAGTTAACATAGTTTTCATTTGTGATTATTATTTTTGTGTGGGGGCCGTCGCTTTTCTTTTGACCTATGCTTGTTTTCACTCCCGGTTCTGAAGAAGCCCCTAAATCCTAACCCTGTTGAGGACTCCGAAAGCTCTCAGAGCAGCAGTGCTGGGGGACAGTGTGGACACATGGTTTGGTTTCTCCTCTGGCCTGCTTCTGTGGCAGCCCCGCTCTGTCCTCCTCAGACTTCAGAGCAATATCTGAACAAGTGGAGAAGCGACCAGGGGGTCAGGAAGGTGGCCACCGAAGAGTGACTTCTCTGGAGGTTGGCTGAGCAAGCAAGTGAGCATGTTAGTCCAGCTCTGCCTGCATTCAGTATGGAGCTGAACAGGGGCCAGGGAAGGGGAGGAGGAGCAGAGAGCAGGGACAAAGGGACCAAAGAGGAGATTCAGATGAAGGGAAGTAATGGGGAGGAAAGAGAAGAAACTCTAGAAGACAGGTATGTAGAAAGGAAAAGGGATGAAGTGGGCATTGGGAAAGGGCACCACCAGGGAAGGAGAGAGGGGAAGAAAAGAGGGAGGAAAGAGGAGAGGGGAAAGGGAGAAGGGAGGAGTCAGCATGCCAGGGCTCCCCCTGCATCTGAAGAAGAGGTGGCTGGTCCAGCTTGTCAAACAGGGTGCTCACTCTTTGGCCCCAGTTTCTGCTCCCAGTGCTACTGGGCTTTTCAAGGAAGGCAGGCTGTCCCTTGGGACCTACTGGAGACCACTGGAGCCCACAGGAGGGTGGGAGAAATAAGATGCCACCGGGTCCTGTCCTGAGCTTCTCCCAGCCACCAGCCTCACCACATGGTGCAAGAGGGACCCCAGAACAAAGGACGGACACAGGCCAGCATGTCTGCTGGTGGCCCTGGGCACTTAGCTCATCGCAGTGAACCACACCGCCTCCTCAACCCACGTTTTAAAGCCTCCTTTTTCGTTTCTGGCTTTCATGTCTGTAGGAACATGAGCCAGATCTAACTCCTCTCCGACAGACAATTCTGACTCACCCCGTGTCAGATTTTTATGAGTGGCTGTGATAGAGTAAGATAGCAATGCTCCAACAAACGGACTGTTTCCTCCCACTTGACCTCAACAGTCTTATACATTTTCTTAGCGAAAACATCTTGTCTCCTTCCATTAAGCTCATAACGTGGTCTAGGAGTATACATGCGCCTTCCTTAGATGCGAAGCGATACAGAGGTCCTTTTTTTTTTTTTTTTAATTTTACAAGTTAAAGTCAGTGAACACATCCAACTTGACGAATACGTCTCTAAAATGTCAATCCAGGCAAAGCTATTTCTGCCTACAGTTTCGAGCCTACGTGGTGACATTTTTAAAATGCTTTCAGTCCCTCAGTGAGGCTCTTAGAAGCTAGCCAGGGCTTACTACGTGCCAGGCACTGTGTCAGGTGTTGGAGCTAAAGGGAAGGAGAGCTTGGAGGCTGGCTGGGGAGGGACATCCATGACACAAGCACAGCTAGAAACGGAGGCCAGTGCTAGAAAAGAGAGAGCAGGCTGCATGGAGAGTGTGTACCATGGGGCTTGTGAGCTCACGAATAAGTGGGAGTAACTGGAGTGGGGAGATGGGGGAGAGAAGAGGGTCTTCCCATCAATGGGAATCACCTGTGCTTGGAGGCAGGTGCCATGAGAGGTCTCCACAGGAAGAAGGAGGCAGTGTGGTTGAAGGGCAGAGAGATGGGGCAGAACAGGCATCAGTCAGTTGGAGGGGTATGAATAGACTGATGGGAGGATTATGGGTGCCTTTGGAGGACTGAGAATTTGTTAGAAGATCAGTGCAGATTTCTATGGAGACAAATGCCAGGAACTGATAGGTCTTTGAAAGGTCACTCTGGCTGCCTTTTGGCAAAGGGGTTGGTAAAAGGCACTTGCAGGTGTGAACACACCAGGTGGGAGGTGAGTGCAGGAAATCGGGTGAGGGAGCATGGGAACTTGGTCCCGGGGTATATAAGGGAGAATAGCCTTTAAGGAGTTCCACAAATTGGCACCAGCTGTGGCTTCATTACAGAGCTGGAAGGGGGAGGTGGGTGTGTCCTGGAGGTTACAGAAATTACATGAGAAAGGGAAGTCTTTTTAGATCTCTTTTTCAACTAGAGGAACTCTCACCTTATTGATAGAATTCCAGAGTGGGAACCAATGATATGAGGACATCTTTGAAATGTCTGAATATGTTCTTCGACATCTTTGCAAGTGACGAGGAGACCTTGACCTTAGGAGGCCTTGGCCCTCTTTGTAGCCAGAAAGATTTCACCTACAGATTTGGGTTCTCCCTTTTAAAGTCAAGGAGTCAGGGGCGCCTGGGTGGCTCAGTGGTTAAGCCGCTGCCTTCGGCTCAGGTCATGATCCCAGGACCCTGGGATCGAGCCCCGCATCCGGCTCTCTGCTCAGCAGGGAGCCTGCTTCCTCCTCTCTCTCTCTCTGCCTGCCTCTCTGCCTACTTACGATCTCTATCTGTCAAATAAATAAATAAAATCTTTAAAAAAAAAATAAATAAAGTCAAGGAGTCAGTCCTTCCAAAGGACACCTCCTATCATTTTACCTTCTCATCATACCTCACGTGCTGGCATCTCCAAGACCCTCTGTTCCAGGTTGAGAGTATCCACTTTGGCCGGGCTGGTCTTGCAAAGAACACCACAACAGGAAATCTAGAGCCTATAGTGCTATTAATAACATCATCTAAGACTGTGTTTGCTACCCTCTTGGCCTCTTCCCACCATGACTCACTGAAGCTTTTTACACATTGTATCCATTATGCTATAGTTTCCAAAGCTCATCTTCTCTAGTGCCATTAGTTTTTAGGGGACCAGGCAAACCTTAAACTTGTCCCCCTTAATTGGATCCCTGTGCCCCCACAATCTCTTTGAATGCCTTTCACCATGATTCTTGAATGAGATCTGAGACCACTGCTGGTACCTAACACTTCTTGGCACCTTGTCTGCTAGGTTCTTGGAAGAGGAGGTGGCTATGGAGGTGAGTGGGGATGGGAGTGGGAGGATTTCTCCCTTCACTTCCCTTTTTGTGTTTTCAAATAATGGGTTTTGAGGGGGAGGGAAAGGTTAACCAGACCATTTATTTTCCATCTCCCATCGATAAAATGTCACACAGGAGAGAGGTGGCAGAAACGCACTTTCAGGTTAATTTTTTTACAAGGAAGATTGACTTATGAACCTACTTTGTTATTCCCTTTCATTCAATTTCCCTGTACCTCCTTTTCTATGAAGTGTAACGGTAACCCATTATTATTTTTATTGTTGGCACGTGCTTTGTGAACCATAAAGTGTACGCTATAAATGGGAGCGCTTTTCTTTTTTTTTTTTTTTTTGTAGTTTACGAAAAACTAATATTTTTTAAATTAATTTTTAATTTATTTTCAGCATAACAGTATTCATTCTTTTTGCACCACACCCAGTGCTCCATGCAAGCAGTGCCCTCTATGATACCCAACACCTGGTACCCCAACCTCCAAATCCCCCGCCCCTTCAAAACCCTCAGATTGTTTTTCAGAGTCCATAGTCTCTCATGATTCAGCTCCCCTTCCAATTTCCCCCACCTCCCTTCTCGTCTCTAACTCCCCATGTCCATGAAAAACTAATTTAAAAACATTCATCCACCAGAGTACCCAAAGGGCTCCCATATAAACTATCTGTCGTTACATTATGTCCCGATGTGGAGCTCGATCCCAGGATCCTGAGATCATGACCTGAACTGAAGGCAGAGGCTTTAACACACTGAGCCACCAGCCCCAATGTATTCTCTTCAGTACCAGAATTTGTAACCAATTGACAGATGAAAAAGGAGGCAGTCAAGTGAAAATCAATAGGTCTTAGACCTGCAAGAAATTTGAATTAGATAAATTCAGCTACTCAGGCACTGTTTCACATTTTCAGATCTCTGCAGAAAAGGGGTTAACCTTTTTACAGCATGTAAAAGAGAAGACTATAACACATACTATGTGTAAGCATGTAAATATCAAAAAATATCCCATTAGTTGCTAAGACACACAGGGCCTATATTTTCTCTCAAATTCATGAATATGTAGGAGCAATAAGTGAGAAGTGAATGTATACTTTTCACTTCGAAGTCTTTTAGAAATCTAAAATATGACTTTCTATGGTTTGTGTCTCCATATTCCTTTATTGCCAGTTTGAACAAATCCACATGCTTTGATTCAAAGGTAATAAATTCCTCTTATTTGGAAACATGATGTTTATTTTTATTCTCTCACCCTTAGCAGGTGGTTTCATTTTAGCACACTTCAGAGTTATAATTTCATGCTTATTAAAAACATTTATTATGATCTACATAGATGAATGAAACTTTTATTTTATTAAATTATTTGACAAAAAATCTGTTATTTTTAAAAATGTATTTCCTTTAGGGTTATTTTAGAGCGTTCAGAGAGGATCTAGGAGTGTGGTATTATGTAGTTTTTAAGTAGGTATGAAATGGTTATTTATAGGATTGTTTCTTTAAGGCTTATGTATATTGTCCATTATATGCTATAAAATATTTTGAAAGTAAATTTAAGGTATGTTTTACATAGTTTATTTTTTGGAAATAAATATTGAAATGACTTGTGAAATTCAGTATATTCTCAACATTAATTTATTTTGAAATTTACCAGTTGTCTACTGAACTATTATATGGCAGATATTACTTCAGACTACACTGGTAAATGAAATACTTGGCTTTGTAGAACTTTTATTTTAATGGGTGAGACAATTCAAAGCTATAAACCTTAATAAAAATTGCATAGTGCATTCAAAAAGGATGAGTACAATGGGGAAAAAGAAAAACTCGATCAGGGTGAGAAAAATCAAGGTTGCTAGGCAGGGGATGGGGAGTTAAAATTTTTAATAGGAAGATCAGGGTAGTTACAATGAAGCTGACAATTGAACAAAGGTATGGAAAGGTGATGAATTTGCCCAGAACTATCAGCAATAAGGTCACTCCAGACAAAGGAATTGGCTATCTTGAAGGCCATAAGGTTGGATCATGCCTGGCATATCTGAGGAATAGCAAGGAGGCCACTGTGAGTGACTGAAGAGTAGCAGGGAAAGAGGTCACAGAGGTTAAATGAGTGGCTAGATCATGTAAAAGCTTAGAAGTCATTGTAAAACTCTGGCTTTTATATTTGGAAAATTACTGTGTGATAGAATTTCTGCTAATAACTGAGAGTTCAATTGTCCATAAAATTTCAAGGACTCTTATTCTAGTAAGACAGAATGAAGAGAAAGAGTTCATATTTTCACATGGTGTAACAAATGCTCAGAGATGCAAGTGTAGGAAGCTATAGGATCACAGAAGAAGGCACTAAAATCACACCAATATATTTGATGACTGTGACTATATATAAATTTGTATTTTCTAGATTTTTTATAGTCATGGAATCACACTGTATATACTATTCATTGCCTGGCTTTTCTTTTCTCAGCATCATTACTTTGAGAATCTCCAATTGTAAATAGTTCATTTTGATGTTGAATAGTAATCTCTTTAATGAATAGATCATAATTTTTCTTTGCTCTATGGATGGACATTGATGAACATTTCCACTGTTTTCAATTCTTAAAAATAAAGCTGCTATGAAATTCATATACAAGTCCCTGTATGAACATAGGGCTTGTTTCTCTTGGTTAAATGCCTAGAAGTAAAATGGCTATTTTTGTAACTGCAACATATTTTGCATTTAAAAAAATTTTCAAACTATTTTCCAAAGTGGTTGTATCATGATATATGCCAACAACAGTTTAGATTTTTTGTTGCTTCTCAATCTAGCTCAGACCAAGTACAATTAGCCTTTATAATTTTAGCCATTCTAATAGATATGTAAGCATGTCTCATTATGATTTTAATTTGTATTTCTTTAATGTCTAAATGTTGAGAAATTTGTCATGTGCCTATAAGCCATCCATATACTTTTGGTGACATGTCTCTTCCATTATTTCCTTCACATGTAAAATTGGATACTCTGTTTGGTTATTAGTAAGGTTTTTTTATTTTTATTCATATTTAAATAATCAGAGTAGATGTCCATTATCAGATATGTAATTTGGAAATCGCTTGTCCATCTTTACAGTTTCTCAATGGAGCTTTGATAGCTGTGTCTTTCAAGAAATATGCTACTTCTTTCCTGGTACACGGAGGTATGACTAGAACATTATCAATGTTGACCTTTGCAAAGAAAATCATGGCTTAAGATATATGTAGTCTGCAGTTGTTGGGAGTGTTCACCATCCTTGCCTCTAACTCATCTCTCACTGCCCACACATTCAGATATAGGGGAATATTGATTGACAAAATATTAATTGCCAAATAACACTAGTTGGAGAATAAGAAAAATGCAGGCACCTGATTATATAATATTACATAAATAAAATGTGTTTTTATAAGTGCTATTGGAAGTAAATTCCTCAATACTTTAATCACACAGAATGATGGAATCCTAGATTTTTTTTTCTTGTATTTACTAAGAAAATGATCATGCCTCAAGTATATTAAAATGGAATAGGGAAAATTAAAAATTGTTTTAAGATGATTTGCGTGTGTTGTGCGTATGTGAGAGAGAAAGTGAGAGAGAAAGAGAAAGAAAAAGAGAAAGGGAAAGACAGAGAGGTGGCTGCAGTGAATTGATGAGTTGGAGGATAGATTTTAAAGTTTTGTCTTTTGCTTTCTACATTTCTTTTTCCTTAGGTACAAGAGAACAATCAGTAATATCTCAGAAGCCTGCTGGTAACATCAGCAGAAAGAATTAGAGGTTCCCAGAAAATTAAGATGACATATAGTTTTCCTGACATAAGAAAATCATTTTTTGTCCCCAGCTATTTTCAATGATCTATACCCCACCTGTGTACTTGCCCAAGCACACTTCTTCCAAAACTTCCTGGGAGGTTCTTACAAAGAAATGCAAAAACCTCACTCCTTAAGGATTTTGAGGGAACAAGGCAATGGGAAAACTAACAGTCACCACCAGACCAGGAAATAGCCTAAGCTATTGAGACAATAAATCAGTGGCAAAACTCCTAGTGCTATTTCAAAAGCAATCAAGGCCTTGCATTCCTTGTCCCAGAAAATGAGCCCAAGACCCCATCTAGTTTCTATCTGCTCTTGAAGCCTGCAGAGTCCCTTTCCCTTGTCCAACAGTTACCTCTGCTTTATTCTACCGTTGAAGTTTCTGCCCTCGGTGGAATACAAGCTTCATTCAGGTGAACATGCAATACATATTGCACAAATACATATGTGGATGTGCATGCATCCACAACCTTATGACCAACCATACACGGAATAATAAAACTCTCCCTTCTGAGTATTCATCTTAAATACTAAATAAAAATCTCTCTCCTGTTCAAACAGTCAAGGCTTTGGAACTTATTCCCTGTGATCTCCTTGTATGTTGTAAACAAAGATTCCTTTGTTTGACAACTCCACCTGTTTCTGTGATTCACCAAAGACTGACCTCAGTTAGGTCAGTTGCTGTAATGGCTTTCACTACTCTGATTCTACCTCTGCAAGTCTCCAAATTTAACTATTTTTTCTCCCAATTCTGCATGTTCTTGGCTTTAAACTGCAACTCTGAAGAGAAGATTTGCTTGTTTAAAAAAAAAAAATCAAGAAAAGGTAGTAGTAGTTAACATTGTTACTTTGAACTTCCTGCCCTACGGGGCTCTCCTGTTCTTTCTCTTTGACTTCCTGGACTAAAACGACAGAAATTTGGCAATACATCACTCCCCAATCCAGATTACTGCCAGAACAGTTTATACTCTTAGAAAAATATTAGTTTAAAAGATCACATAATTAAATACTTAAGCATGTAGTGTAATATAGTGGTTTACAAGAAATATATTTTGGTCATCTGAATATTTGGTTTTCAACCATGGCTACTGACTCACAGCTCCTAAAACTCTTGGGATTTCCTGTGATAAGGGTGAGAGAGGTGTGTTTTGTTCTGTTAATGAAGTGACCTTCAGACCTCACTCAAGGCAAGGGCTGTTTGCCTGAAGGACCAACCACTTGGTGAAAGCCTTCACAACTTTTTGCCTCCCCTTCCTCCCAATACAGGATTATCTGGGGAGGGAAGAGGATCTGGAGATTAGATCAGCAAATGACAATGATTTAGTCAGTCATGACTATGTCATGAAGCCTCCACAGAAAAGCTGAAAGGACTGGGTTCAGAAAGCTTTTAGTTTGTGAAATGTATGAAAAGGCAGGAAGAGTGGCAGTCTTACAGAAGGTAATAGAAGCTCTGTGCCCATTCTCCATACCTTGCCCTGTGCACTTCTTTATCTATCTATTGATTTAAATCTTCTATTATATCTTTTAATAAGCTGGCAAACATAAAGTAAGTATTTTTCTGAGTTTTGTGAGTCCCTGTAGCAAATTAAAAGAACGTAAGAAGTAGGCCACTGGGACCTCCAACCTGTAGTTGCTCAGTCACAAGCACAGGTAATAACCTGGGGCCTACAGTGAGACTGGCATCTGAGGTGGGGTTGGAGATAGTCTTGGAGGACTGATCCATTAACTGATGAAATCTTACACTATGTTCAGGTAGATAGTGTCAGAATTTAGTTGAATTCTTGGAGATCCTGCTGTTGTCTGAAAATTATTTGGCATTGTTGGTATGATGTCCTAAAACCCAAAAAGATATAGCTACCTCAAAATAAGAATACGGTTGACAGCTTACATATAATAAGTGAGTATTTCAGGGATTTAAAATATACCCAATAAATAATGTAAGGAAATAAGGAAAGATTTTGAAATAAAAACAAGAATAAGAACCTAGTGGTACTAATAGATTAAATATATGTAATCTAGTTGAATTAAGAATACAATGGATAGAATACATAATGGATTCAATAGAGATAAGAAGTCACTTAAGGATATAGTCATCTGGATACCAGCAAAGCATTAAAATTATCAATATAAAAGAGGTGTAAGATGTAGGTGATGTGTGTGGAACAAAAGCTAGAGAAGAAATTAGATTTCCTTACTACTCATAGCCTGTTGACAAGTCCTTGAAGCTCCTCTGGGGACTCAGCTGCTTCCATGTGGACACATCCACTCAGGGCAAAAAGCATTCTTAGTCCACCCCCCAGGATACTGAAAATCTACTTTCACATGTAAAAATTACTTTGGAAACTTCTTTATCTCTACTCCCCACCCCTGCCCTCAAGATATACATTGGCAATCATCTCCCAAGCATATACCCACTGATACACATCAGAAGAGTCTCTTCCCTGAGTTTTTACTAAATAGTAATAAATGACCTTTCCCTAACAATAGCTAGCCCCCTCAAGGTCCTGGAAACCTTGTTTATAAAATACCTTGGAGGCTTGTGCTATCCCTAACCTCCTCCCAAATTGAAAGTATATAATCAGCCACTCTTCATGACCCTCTCTCTCTACTCCAAATAAATAAATAAATATTTTTAAATAAAATAAAATAAATGACTTTTTTTAAATGAAAGAAGAAAAAGGAAAGAAATATTTGAATATTAATGTACATCTATTTCTCAAGCATAAAATAGTCAAGACACTGGATTAAAACTTACATACAAGAAAAGAAAGAAAATATTCATAACTAGAGTTGACTCTATGAATCCCAAACTAGGGCATACATACCAAAGACACACAAAAAAAATCACAAGTGTTAGAGAGAAAAAAAATAATTCATTAATAAAGAAACAAGAATCAGACTGACAGAAATTTTTTAAATAACATCAGATATAAAAAAGAATGAAGTAATAGCTTTATTATCTTGAAAAAAAATCACAAATGGAAACATTTAGATCCTTATAAAATGTCATTGGCATAGGAAGGCATAATAAAAAAAAATATTTTCAGGAATACAGACCACAGATAATTTGCCTTAATTTGTGTAGGCAGCACTTAAATACTAATATTATTTTAACAGTTAAAATATACTCTATGATCTTTGAGGTTGGGGAAAAGAGGATGACCAAGTCATCTTGAAATAATTCAGTTTTATGAAAAAAGTAAAAAGATCAAAAAAAAGACTTGTAGAAAAGAGAGATAAAACATATGCATAATAAAAATAAATAAATAAATAAACAGCTGGAGTGCCTGGGTGACTTAGTCGGTTCAAGTGTCTGCCTTCAGCTCAGGTGATGATCCCAGGGTCCTGGTATTGAGCCCTGCATCAGGCTCCCTGCTCAGTGGAGAGTCTGCTTCTCCCTCCCATTGAGAAAAAAAATTTGACTTATTTATTTGAGAGAGATAATCTTTAAATTTTACTTATTTATTTGAGAGAGAGTGAGAAAAGAAAAACATGCACACAGCAGAGGGAATAACAGAGGGAGAGGGAGAAGCACGCCACTGAGCAGGGAACCCCCTGCGGGGCTCTATCCCAGGACCCGGGTATTATGACCTGAGCTGTAGGTAGACACTTAACTCAGGTACCCCAATAAATACAATCTTTAAAAAAAAATAAATAATAATAAAAATAAATAATATTTCAGATAGTATGATTTTTTTAATGTAAGACTTGGTATAAAAACAGGATGACATACTTGTCTAATTATAGCAAAGACTTTGATAAGTTTAGATGCAGTAGTACATAAAAAATTTAACTTCTTTCATTAACTGATAATTTAATTAGATTAAATTAAGAGACATCAAAATTTAGAGAATCTAATAGTCCTGATCTATTAATAAATGTAGCCATCCTGACCCCAAAACAAGAGTCTTCAGTAAGTATATAAGCATAAGTTGAACATTTACACAAACAGGCCATTATTTAGGCCAGAAGTATATGCCAATAAATTCCTAGAGTTAAATATCAGGCTATATTTTCCAAGAATAAGGCAATAAAATTAGAAAACAATGACCAAAATATTAAATTCATATAATTGGAAGTTAACTTCATACCTAAAAAGAAATAATACAGCTAATTCAGAAATTTTTAGAATTACAGTACTTTGGTAATATCAACTCTCAAAATGAGTAACGGACAGGTGGGGCTAGCAAGAGACTCGTGGGAGGATTAAATCATGGGCCCCTGTATCTCATGTGCAGTAGAAGCAGTGGATTTGGAATTTCAGTTTTTCCACAACGTTCCACCACAAGCTGGTTAGAACTGTGCAAAAGCAGGAAGGGAAGCCCCAGTAAAGTGGACTGGGGATGCCAGAAGGGGAGGCTGGAAGGGGGCGCCTGGTGCTCAGTGCCCATTACAGACCCCACATTGCAATCCCCCACAGGAGAGACTCACCAATTTTAGGCCCCACAGGGGAAGCTGGAGGTTCATCTCCTGACTTTTTGTAGGAGCTTTGCAGCTCAGCTGGTGAGAATTCTCCATCACCCTGCCTTTCTCCAAGGGACTTTCCTTCAAGCACCCTTCCCAACTTCTTCCTCCTCCATGAAATAATGTTCCTCTCCTTTGGTTCTCGCACTTGCCTGTGATGGGACCTTAGCTTGCTCAGCCCAGACTGCCATTCTCTGCTCTTCCCAATTAAACCCATGCTGCTGGTCAAATAACTGGCAGATTAAGTTTAAGGCCAATCGAACTAATAAATTCAAGAACTTGCAAGGAACAAAATCAATATGCACAAATTAGTGGCACTCCTAGGTGCTCGGAAGGACCCATCAGAAAGAGACTGCTGAGAACGATCTCATTTACACCTGCATCCAAGATAGCAAGATACCCAGGAGGCCCCTGAACCAAGAAAGTGACAGCCCTGCAACAATGACGACAGACAGGGAGGGGTACACACGGAGATGGGGAGGCACTGTGCTCAGAGAAGAACCCACACTGGGAAAATACCTACTCTCCCCAAAACCGGCTACAGAGTCCTCACTTTGACTCCCGAATTTCCGGACTAGGCGCAAGCCTGGAGTGGGTGTGGACACGGGAAGGACCCCGCAGGGCTGAGGTGGGGAGAGCACGAGCACCAAAGCAGGGGGACGCTCCCTGACTGCAGACCATCTGAGGAGCCCAAGGAACCGAATCCGAGAGCACACAAACACAGACAAGGACCAAGGATCACCGGAGCCCAGAAAGGGGGGACCCCACAGCCCCGCGCACAGCACAGCAGGAGGCCACGTCTCCTCACACAAAACGACGGAAGCCCCAGTGTCTACACAGGGCGCCCTTTCTCTGTGGGGTCCTGAGACCACGAACCCCTTGACAGTCCACTAAGGGACTTCTCCTCACCTCCTCCAGCGTCTGGTCCTTAGGAGGTTGGACTGCTGCCAGTGTGGGCGCGTCCTCCACAACGGGTCCGGTCAGTGTGGATGCAGAGCCACACCCTCCTCAGCTTGTCCTGTCAGGGTGGGAGGCGCCCCACATTCTCCAGAAGTCTCCACAGTGGGTCCTGAAAAGGCAGGGCTCAGGTCACAGCTGTGGCTGTGCAGCCTGGGCTCAGGGCGGGTGCTGGGGTCTGGCGCCCTCTGCAGGCGGTGCAAGGCAAGCAGGACTGTGGGAGCTCACCCTTCAGTGGAAGGTCCTGCTCCCTCCCCGGGTCCAGCTGATGCCATTTCATTCCGGAAATTCAAGCTGCATGGAGCCCAATACCCCCCAACTTCCCCCCAAATAGCTAAGGAACAATGAATTGGAAACAATGTGGAATTACAACAGTCCTTGACCCAAACAGTGTCACTGAACATGGCCCTGATGCAGACCCACACTCTGACCTCAACTTGGTCTCAAGCCTGGACCCTACCCTAATCCAAGACCCTAACCCTAGCCCCCAACCCAAACAATGTTCACAAGAATCAAGAGGTAGAAACTGCAAATATCCATCAATGGCAAGTGCCTAAGCAAAGTGTGGTGAAGGGTTTGAATTTGGGTTCAGGTTCAGGTTTGAGTCAGAGTTCTAATCAGGCTTTGGGTTTAGTGTTAGGGTGAGGGTTTAGAGTGAAGGACAAGGGAACAGAGTTATAGTTTAGGGCTTTAAGTTTATGATTTAGGCTTTAAGACTCAGGGCTTATGGGATAAAGTTCAAGGTCAAATTTGGGGTTTGACTTCATGCTGAGATTTGGGTTCAGGTTTCATGACTTGGAGGTCTGGTTTAGGGTTTGGGTTCGTGGTTCAGGGCTTGGATCCAGGGCTCAGGTACAGGCTTTGGGTTCCATTCCAGGTTTGGGATTCAGGGTTCTAGTTTGGGCTTTAAGGTCAGCTTAGGTTTCAGTGTTGGTAGGGTTTAAGGTTAGGTTTAGGGATGACACATTTTCTTCAGTTG
Source organism: Mustela nivalis (assembly GCF_964662115.1). Lineage (NCBI taxonomy): Eukaryota > Metazoa > Chordata > Mammalia > Carnivora > Mustelidae > Mustela > Mustela nivalis. The sequence goes on along the minus strand of NW_028136402.1, from coordinate 1,060,645 downwards.
TCATCATGGACAAAATAATTCTATCTGAAGTTTCTAAGTCAGAAATGTATTTCATCTGGGGGCGCCTGGGTGGCTCCGTGTGTTAAGCCTCTGCCTTGGGCTCAGGTCATGATCTCAGGGTCCTGGGATCGAGCCCTTCATCAGGCTCTCTGCTTGGCGGGGAGCCTGCTTCCCCATCTTTCTCTCTGCCTGCCTCTCTGCCTACTTGTGATCTCTGTCTGTCAAATAAATAGAATTAGTAAAAGCTATTATATGATCTTTTACAAACCATTTCCTATCTTTGCATTCTCATGTGCCAAGACAGACAGGGATTATTTAAAACCCTGAAGAGAGTGCTCTTGCTTTTAAATTGCCTGTAACCTTCGTGTAATAGATTTATGATTGATGATAGATTTAGTTAAAATATAACTATTTAAAATATTTACTCTCAGTAAACGATTTCAACCTATGCTCACTTAAGTAACTTGGTGCATAATCCCTTTTCTATTAAACCATAGTGCAAGGACCAATGCCGCGTTTCCGAGAGAACCCCAAGCTATTTTTCTAGAATGGCCATATGCATATATATCAGGCGTCCTGTTTTCACTCCCTTTGTGGAGCACCTACCCTGGAGGTCATGTAATAACCAATGACCAAAAAAACAAACCAAAAACCCAAACATCCAGGTTGAAGTGCCATCCCTGCCTGGAGTGGAGGAGACTGCTCAGACAGATCCCAGGCAGGCCTCTCAGCCCAGGCCTGTGCTGGGGAAGCTGGTTCCTGGCTTTGGGCGCAATCTGGAAGCCAGCAAACTGACCCAAGAGTGCAGCTGGCCTTTAGGACTGATGATCTTTTCGCAGCCAGGCTGCCCGTGGACACCCGCTCAGAAAGCCAGGCTATGAGTCTGCCCAGCGCAGGCGCTGGCAATGGGGCAGCATGCTAGGGCATAGCCCTGCACCCCAGCCAGGGTTCAGGCCCCTGGAGTGAGGGGGCAGGGCCGGCGCAGAGAAGGGTCTTTGCTAATTTCCAAAGCTGGAAGTGAGCTCTCAGAGGACTCAGGAGGGAGGGGGGCGTGGGCGGGGCGGGGGGGGGCCAGGAGAAGGGGCTTTGCTAATTGCCCAGGCGGGAAGGAGGGGCACACAGCTCCAGGGTGCTGTGCTGCAGCCCATTCGGGACTGCAGGACCCACCATACTCGCTGCCCCTGCGCTCCCACGCTCCAGCTTAGCCCCAGAGGCCACGGTGTCCCGTTCTCATTCCTGCTGCCTGCTGCCCCTCCCTGCCCCATGGCTTCTCTGGAGGACCCTCTGCTCACAGGTAAAGTGACACCTCGACGCGCCCTCACCTGAAGCAGAAAACGCAGGACAGGAGCGGGGGGGGGGGGGGGGGGGTGGAGTGGTCGGGCCCAGGCTTCCGGCAACCCCAGGGCACCCGGACCACCCAGGATGCCGCGCCACACCCCCTACGCAGGGGGTCGTGCCAGGACAGCGCCACAGGAGGTACCCCCCCCCTGCCAGCGGGCAGGCTAGCCCTCATAGTTCGGCACCCCCACGTGCATGTCAGAGCCTCCTGCCATTCCCAGGGCACCCAGAACCCAGAGAGTGAGGCCTTGGGTGCTTTCTAGTGACAGATTCAAGGCAATTCTTCGACTTTGGGACTTCAGAGTTAACATAGTTTTCATTTGTGATTATTATTTTTGTGTGGGGGCCGTCGCTTTTCTTTTGACCTATGCTTGTTTTCACTCCCGGTTCTGAAGAAGCCCCTAAATCCTAACCCTGTTGAGGACTCCGAAAGCTCTCAGAGCAGCAGTGCTGGGGGACAGTGTGGACACATGGTTTGGTTTCTCCTCTGGCCTGCTTCTGTGGCAGCCCCGCTCTGTCCTCCTCAGACTTCAGAGCAATATCTGAACAAGTGGAGAAGCGACCAGGGGGTCAGGAAGGTGGCCACCGAAGAGTGACTTCTCTGGAGGTTGGCTGAGCAAGCAAGTGAGCATGTTAGTCCAGCTCTGCCTGCATTCAGTATGGAGCTGAACAGGGGCCAGGGAAGGGGAGGAGGAGCAGAGAGCAGGGACAAAGGGACCAAAGAGGAGATTCAGATGAAGGGAAGTAATGGGGAGGAAAGAGAAGAAACTCTAGAAGACAGGTATGTAGAAAGGAAAAGGGATGAAGTGGGCATTGGGAAAGGGCACCACCAGGGAAGGAGAGAGGGGAAGAAAAGAGGGAGGAAAGAGGAGAGGGGAAAGGGAGAAGGGAGGAGTCAGCATGCCAGGGCTCCCCCTGCATCTGAAGAAGAGGTGGCTGGTCCAGCTTGTCAAACAGGGTGCTCACTCTTTGGCCCCAGTTTCTGCTCCCAGTGCTACTGGGCTTTTCAAGGAAGGCAGGCTGTCCCTTGGGACCTACTGGAGACCACTGGAGCCCACAGGAGGGTGGGAGAAATAAGATGCCACCGGGTCCTGTCCTGAGCTTCTCCCAGCCACCAGCCTCACCACATGGTGCAAGAGGGACCCCAGAACAAAGGACGGACACAGGCCAGCATGTCTGCTGGTGGCCCTGGGCACTTAGCTCATCGCAGTGAACCACACCGCCTCCTCAACCCACGTTTTAAAGCCTCCTTTTTCGTTTCTGGCTTTCATGTCTGTAGGAACATGAGCCAGATCTAACTCCTCTCCGACAGACAATTCTGACTCACCCCGTGTCAGATTTTTATGAGTGGCTGTGATAGAGTAAGATAGCAATGCTCCAACAAACGGACTGTTTCCTCCCACTTGACCTCAACAGTCTTATACATTTTCTTAGTGAAAACATCTTGTCTCCTTCCATTAAGCTCATAACGTGGTCTAGGAGTATACATGCGCCTTCCTTAGATGCGAAGCGATACAGAGGTCCTTTTTTTTTTTTAAATTTTACAAGGTAAAGTCAGTGAACACATCCAACTTGACGAATACGTCTCTAAAATGTCAATCCAGGCAAAGCTATTTCTGCCTACAGTTTCGAGCCTACGTGGTGACATTTTTAAAATGCTTTCAGTCCCTCAGTGAGGCTCTTAGAAGCTAGCCAGGGCTTACTACGTGCCAGGCACTGTGTCAGGTGTTGGAGCTAAAGGGAAGGAGAGCTTGGAGGCTGGCTGGGGAGGGACATCCATGACACAAGCACAGCTAGAAACGGAGGCCAGTGCTAGAAAAGAGAGAGCAGGCTGCATGGAGAGTGTGTACCATGGGGCTTGTGAGCTCACGAATAAGTGGGAGTAACTGGAGTGGGGAGATGTGGGAGAGAAGAGGGTCTTCCCATCAATGGGAATCACCTGTGCTTGGAGGCAGGTGCCATGAGAGGTCTCCACAGGAAGAAGGAGGCAGTGTGGTTGAAGGGCAGAGAGATGGGGCAGAACAGGCATCAGTCAGTTGGAGGGGTATGAATAGACTGATGGGAGGATTATGGGTGCCTTTGGAGGACTGAGAATTTGTTAGAAGATCAGTGCAGATTTCTATGGAGACAAATGCCAGGAACTGATAGGTCTTTGAAAGGTCACTCTGGCTGCCTTTTGGCAAAGGGGTTGGTAAAAGGCACTTGCAGGTGTGAACACACCAGGTGGGAGGTGAGTGCAGGAAATCGGGTGAGGGAGCATGGGAACTTGGTCCCGGGGTATATAAGGGAGAATAGCCTTTAAGGAGTTCCACAAATTGGCACCAGCTGTGGCTTCATTACAGAGCTGGAAGGGGGAGGTGGGTGTGTCCTGGAGGTTACAGAAATTACATGAGAAAGGGAAGTCTTTTTAGATCTCTTTTTCAACTAGAGGAACTCTCACCTTATTGATAGAATTCCAGAGTGGGAACCAATGATATGAGGACATCTTTGAAATGTCTGAATATGTTCTTCGACATCTTTGCAAGTGACGAGGAGACCTTGACCTTAGGAGGCCTTGGCCCTCTTTGTAGCCAGAAAGATTTCACCTACAGATTTGGGTTCTCCCTTTTAAAGTCAAGGAGTCAGGGGCGCCTGGGTGGCTCAGTGGTTAAGCCGCTGCCTTCGGCTCAGGTCATGATCCCAGGACCCTGGGATCGAGCCCCGCATCCGGCTCTCTGCTCAGCAGGGAGCCTGCTTCCTCCTCTCTCTCTCTCTGCCTGCCTCTCTGCCTGCCTCTCTGCCTACTTACGATCTCTATCTGTCAAATAAATAAATAAAATCTTTAAAAAAAAAATAAATAAAGTCAAGGAGTCAGTCCTTCCAAAGGACACCTCCTATCATTTTACCTTCTCATCATACCTCACGTGCTGGCATCTCCAAGACCCTCTGTTCCAGGTTGAGAGTATCCACTTTGGCCGGGCTGGTCTTGCAAAGAACACCACAACAGGAAATCTAGAGCCTATAGTGCTATTAATAACATCATCTAAGACTGTGTTTGCTACCCTCTTGGCCTCTTCCCACCATGACTCACTGAAGCTTTTTACACATTGTATCCATTATGCTATAGTTTCCAAAGCTCATCTTCTCTAGTGCCATTAGTTTTTAGGGGACCAGGCAAACCTTAAACTTGTCCCCCTTAATTGGATCCCTGTGCCCCCACAATCTCTTTGAATGCCTTTCACCATGATTCTTGAATGAGATCTGAGACCACTGCTGGTACCTAACACTTCTTGGCACCTTGTCTGCTAGGTTCTTGGAAGAGGAGGTGGCTATGGAGGTGAGTGGGGATGGGAGTGGGAGGATTTCTCCCTTCACTTCCCTTTTTGTGTTTTCAAATAATGGGTTTTGAGGGGGAGGGAAAGGTTAACCAGACCATTTATTTTCCATCTCCCATCGATAAAATGTCACACAGGAGAGAGGTGGCAGAAACGCACTTTCAGGTTAATTTTTTTACAAGGAAGATTGACTTATGAACCTACTTTGTTATTCCCTTTCATTCAATTTCCCTGTACCTCCTTTTCTATGAAGTGTAACGGTAACCCATTATTATTTTTATTGTTGGCACGTGCTTTGTGAACCATAAAGTGTACGCTATAAATGGGAGCGCTTTTCTTTTTTTTTTTTTTTTGTAGTTTACGAAAAACTAATATTTTTTAAATTAATTTTTAATTTATTTTCAGCATAACAGTATTCATTCTTTTTGCACCACACCCAGTGCTCCATGCAAGCAGTGCCCTCTATGATACCCAACACCTGGTACCCCAACCTCCAAATCCCCCGCCCCTTCAAAACCCTCAGATTGTTTTTCAGAGTCCATAGTCTCTCATGATTCAGCTCCCCTTCCAATTTCCCCCACCTCCCTTCTCGTCTCTAACTCCCCATGTCCATGAAAAACTAATTTAAAAACATTCATCCACCAGAGTACCCAAAGGGCTCCCATATAAACTATCTGTCGTTACATTATGTCCCGATGTGGAGCTCGATCCCAGGATCCTGAGATCATGACCTGAACTGAAGGCAGAGGCTTTAACACACTGAGCCACCAGCCCCAATGTATTCTCTTCAGTACCAGAATTTGTAACCAATTGACAGATGAAAAAGGAGGCAGTCAAGTGAAAAACAATAGGTCTTAGACCTGCAAGAAATTTGAATTAGATGAATTCAGCTACTCAGGCACTGTTTCACATTTTCAGATCTCTGCAGAAAAGGGGTTAACCTTTTTACAGCATGTAAAAGAGAAGACTATAACACATACTATGTGTAAGCATGTAAATATCAAAAAATATCCCATTAGTTGCTAAGACACACAGGGCCTATATTTTCTCTCAAATTCATGAATATGTAGGAGCAATAAGTGAGAAGTGAATGTATACTTTTCACTTCGAAGTCTTTTAGAAATCTAAAATATGACTTTCTATGGTTTGTGTCTCCATATTCCTTTATTGCCAGTTTGAACAAATCCACATGCTTTGATTCAAAGGTAATAAATTCCTCTTATTTGGAAACATGATGTTTATTTTTATTCTCTCACCCTTAGCAGGTGGTTTCATTTTAGCACACTTCAGAGTTATAATTTCATGCTTATTAAAAACATTTATTATGATCTACATAGATGAATGAAACTTTTATTTTATTAAATTATTTGACAAAAAATCTGTTATTTTTAAAAATGTATTTCCTTTAGGGTTATTTTAGAGCGTTCAGAGAGGATCTAGGAGTGTGGTATTATGTAGTTTTTAAGTAGGTATGAAATGGTTATTTATAGGATTGTTTCTTTAAGGCTTATGTATATTGTCCATTATATGCTATAAAATATTTTGAAAGTAAATTTAAGGTATGTTTTACATAGTTTATTTTTTGGAAATAAATATTGAAATGACTTGTGAAATTCAGTATATTCTCAACATTAATTTATTTTGAAATTTACCAGTTGTCTACTGAACTATTATATGGCAGATATTACTTCAGACTACACTGGTAAATGAAATACTTGGCTTTGTAGAACTTTTATTTTAATGGGTGAGACAATTCAAAGCTATAAACCTTAATAAAAATTGCATAGTGCATTCAAAAAGGATGAGTACAATGGGGAAAAAGAAAAACTCGATCAGGGTGAGAAAAATCAAGGTTGCTAGGCAGGGGATGGGGAGTTAAAATTTTTAATAGGAAGATCAGGGTAGTTACAATGAAGCTGACAATTGAACAAAGGTATGGAAAGGTGATGAATTTGCCCAGAACTATCAGCAATAAGGTCACTCCAGACAAAGGAATTGGCTATCTTGAAGGCCATAAGGTTGGATCATGCCTGGCATATCTGAGGAATAGCAAGGAGGCCACTGTGAGTGACTGAAGAGTAGCAGGGAAAGAGGTCACAGAGGTTAAATGAGTGGCTAGATCATGTAAAAGCTTAGAAGTCATTGTAAAACTCTGGCTTTTATATTTGGAAAATTACTGTGTGATAGAATTTCTGCTAATAACTGAGAGTTCAATTGTCCATAAAATTTCAAGGACTCTTATTCTAGTAAGACAGAATGAAGAGAAAGAGTTCATATTTTCACATGGTGTAACAAATGCTCAGAGATGCAAGTGTAGGAAGCTATAGGATCACAGAAGAAGGCACTAAAATCACACCAATATATTTGATGACTGTGACTATATATAAATTTGTATTTTCTAGATTTTTTATAGTCATGGAATCACACTGTATATACTATTCATTGCCTGGCTTTTCTTTTCTCAGCATCATTACTTTGAGAATCTCCAATTGTAAATAGTTCATTTTGATGTTGAATAGTAATCTCTTTAATGAATAGATCATAATTTTTCTTTGCTCTATGGATGGACATTGATGAACATTTCCACTGTTTTCAATTCTTAAAAATAAAGCTGCTATGAAATTCATATACAAGTCCCTGTATGAACATAGGGCTTGTTTCTCTTGGTTAAATGCCTAGAAGTAAAATGGCTATTTTTGTAACTGCAACATATTTTGCATTTAAAAAAATTTTCAAACTATTTTCCAAAGTGGTTGTATCATGATATATGCCAACAACAGTTTAGATTTTTTGTTGCTTCTCAATCTAGCTCAGACCAAGTACAATTAGCCTTTATAATTTTAGCCATTCTAATAGATATGTAAGCATGTCTCATTATGATTTTAATTTGTATTTCTTTAATGTCTAAATGTTGAGAAATTTGTCATGTGCCTATAAGCCATCCATATACTTTTGGTGACATGTCTCTTCCATTATTTCCTTCACATGTAAAATTGGATACTCTGTTTGGTTATTAGTAAGGTTTTTTTATTTTTATTCATATTTAAATAATCAGAGTAGATGTCCATTATCAGATATGTAATTTGGAAATCGCTTGTCCATCTTTACAGTTTCTCAATGGAGCTTTGATAGCTGTGTCTTTCAAGAAATATGCTACTTCTTTCCTGGTACACGGAGGTATGACTAGAACATTATCAATGTTGACCTTTGCAAAGAAAATCATGGCTTAAGATATATGTAGTCTGCAGTTGTTGGGAGTGTTCACCATCCTTGCCTCTAACTCATCTCTCACTGCCCACACATTCAGATATAGGGGAATATTGATTGACAAAATATTAATTGCCAAATAACACTAGTTGGAGAATAAGAAAAATGCAGGCACCTGATTATATAATATTACATAAATAAAATGTGTTTTTATAAGTGCTATTGGAAGTAAATTCCTCAATACTTTAATCACACAGAATGATGGAATCCTAGATTTTTTTTTCTTGTATTTACTAAGAAAATGATCATGCCTCAAGTATATTAAAATGGAATAGGGAAAATTAAAAATTGTTTTAAGATGATTTGCGTGTGTTGTGCGTATGTGAGAGAGAAAGTGAGAGAGAAAGAGAAAGAAAAAGAGAAAGGGAAAGACAGAGAGGTGGCTGCAGTGAATTGATGAGTTGGAGGATAGATTTTAAAGTTTTGTCTTTTGCTTTCTACATTTCTTTTTCCTTAGGTACAAGAGAACAATCAGTAATATCTCAGAAGCCTGCTGGTAACATCAGCAGAAAGAATTAGAGGTTCCCAGAAAATTAAGATGACATATAGTTTTCCTGACATAAGAAAATCATTTTTTGTCCCCAGCTATTTTCAATGATCTATACCCCACCTGTGTACTTGCCCAAGCACACTTCTTCCAAAACTTCCTGGGAGGTTCTTACAAAGAAATGCAAAAACCTCACTCCTTAAGGATTTTGAGGGAACAAGGCAATGGGAAAACTAACAGTCACCACCAGACCAGGAAATAGCCTAAGCTATTGAGACAATAAATCAGTGGCAAAACTCCTAGTGCTATTTCAAAAGCAATCAAGGCCTTGCATTCCTTGTCCCAGAAAATGAGCCCAAGACCCCATCTAGTTTCTATCTGCTCTTGAAGCCTGCAGAGTCCCTTTCCCTTGTCCAACAGTTACCTCTGCTTTATTCTACCGTTGAAGTTTCTGCCCTCGGTGGAATACAAGCTTCATTCAGGTGAACATGCAATACATATTGCACAAATACATATGTGGATGTGCATGCATCCACAACCTTATGACCAACCATACACGGAATAATAAAACTCTCCCTTCTGAGTATTCATCTTAAATACTAAATAAAAATCTCTCTCCTGTTCAAACAGTCAAGGCTTTGGAACTTATTCCCTGTGATCTCCTTGTATGTTGTAAACAAAGATTCCTTTGTTTGACAACTCCACCTGTTTCTGTGATTCACCAAAGACTGACCTCAGTTAGGTCAGTTGCTGTAATGGCTTTCACTACTCTGATTCTACCTCTGCAAGTCTCCAAATTTAACTATTTTTTCTCCCAATTCTGCATGTTCTTGGCTTTAAACTGCAACTCTGAAGAGAAGATTTGCTTGTTTAAAAAAAAAAAATCAAGAAAAGGTAGTAGTAGTTAACATTGTTACTTTGAACTTCCTGCCCTAAGGGGCTCTCCTGTTCTTTCTCTTTGACTTCCTGGACTAAAACGACAGAAATTTGGCAATACATCACTCCCCAATCCAGATTACTGCCAGAACAGTTTATACTCTTAGAAAAATATTAGTTTAAAAGATCACATAATTAAATACTTAAGCATGTAGTGTAATATAGTGGTTTACAAGAAATATATTTTGGTCATCTGAATATTTGGTTTTCAACCATGGCTACTGACTCACAGCTCCTAAAACTCTTGGGATTTCCTGTGATAAGGGTGAGAGAGGTGTGTTTTGTTCTGTTAATGAAGTGACCTTCAGACCTCACTCAAGGCAAGGGCTGTTTGCCTGAAGGACCAACCACTTGGTGAAAGCCTTCACAACTTTTTGTCTCCCCTTCCTCCCAATACAGGATTATCTGGGGAGGGAAGAGGATCTGGAGATTAGATCAGCAAATGACAATGATTTAGTCAGTCATGACTATGTCATGAAGCCTCCACAGAAAAGCTGAAAGGACTGGGTTCAGAAAGCTTTTAGTTTGTGAAATGTATGAAAAGGCAGGAAGAGTGGCAGTCTTACAGAAGGTAATAGAAGCTCTGTGCCCATTCTCCATACCTTGCCCTGTGCACTTCTTTATCTATCTATTGATTTAAATCTTCTATTATATCTTTTAATAAGCTGGCAAACATAAAGTAAGTATTTTTCTGAGTTTTGTGAGTCCCTGTAGCAAATTAAAAGAACGTAAGAAGTAGGCCACTGGGACCTCCAACCTGTAGTTGCTCAGTCACAAGCACAGGTAATAACCTGGGGCCTACAGTGAGACTGGCATCTGAGGTGGGGTTGGAGATAGTCTTGGAGGACTGATCCATTAACTGATGAAATCTTACACTATGTTCAGGTAGATAGTGTCAGAATTTAGTTGAATTCTTGGAGATCCTGCTGTTGTCTGAAAATTATTTGGCATTGTTGGTATGATGTCCTAAAACCCAAAAAGATATAGCTACCTCAAAATAAGAATACGGTTGACAGCTTATATATAATAAGTGAGTATTTCAGGGATTTAAAATATACCCAATAAATAATGTAAGGAAATAAGGAAAGATTTTGAAATAAAAACAAGAATAAGAACCTAGTGGTACTAATAGATTAAATATATGTAATCTAGTTGAATTAAGAATACAATGGATAGAATACATAATGGATTCAATAGAGATAAGAAGTCACTTAAGGATATAGTCATCTGGATACCAGCAAAGCATTAAAATTATCAATATAAAAGAGGTGTAAGATGTAGGTGATGTGTGTGGAACAAAAGCTAGAGAAGAAATTAGATTTCCTTACTACTCATAGCCTGTTGACAAGTCCTTGAAGCTCCTCTGGGGACTCAGCTGCTTCCATGTGGACACATCCACTCAGGGCAAAAAGCATTCTTAGTCCACCCCCCAGGATACTGAAAATCTACTTTCACATGTAAAAATTACTTTGGAAACTTCTTTATCTCTACTCCCCACCCCTGCCCTCAAGATATACATTGGCAATCATCTCCCAAGCATATACCCACTGATACACATCAGAAGAGTCTCTTCCCTGAGTTTTTACTAAATAGTAATAAATGACCTTTCCCTAACAATAGCTAGCCCCCTCAAGGTCCTGGAAACCTTGTTTATAAAATACCTTGGAGGCTTGTGCTATCCCTAACCTCCTCCCAAATTGAAAGTATATAATCAGCCACTCTTCATGACCCTCTCTCTCTACTCCAAATAAATAAATAAATATTTTTAAATAAAATAAAATAAATGACTTTTTTTAAATGAAAGAAGAAAAAGGAAAGAAATATTTGAATATTAATGTACATCTATTTCTCAAGCATAAAATAGTCAAGACACTGGATTAAAACTTACATACAAGAAAAGAAAGAAAATATTCATAACTAGAGTTGACTCTATGAATCCCAAACTAGGGCATACATACCAAAGACACACAAAAAAAATCACAAGTGTTAGAGAGAAAAAAAATAATTCATTAATAAAGAAACAAGAATCAGACTGACAGAAATTTTTTAAATAACATCAGATATAAAAAAGAATGAAGTAATAGCTTTATTATCTTGAAAAAAAATCACAAATGGAAACATTTAGATCCTTATAAAATGTCATTGGCATAGGAAGGCATAATAAAAAAAAATATTTTCAGGAATACAGACCACAGATAATTTGCCTTAATTTGTGTAGGCAGCACTTAAATACTAATATTATTTTAACAGTTAAAATATACTCTATGATCTTTGAGGTTGGGGAAAAGAGGATGACCAAGTCATCTTGAAATAATTCAGTTTTATGAAAAAAGTAAAAAGATCAAAAAAAAGACTTGTAGAAAAGAGAGATAAAACATATGCATAATAAAAATAAATAAATAAATAAACAGCTGGAGTGCCTGGGTGACTTAGTCGGTTCAAGTGTCTGCCTTCAGCTCAGGTGATGATCCCAGGGTCCTGGTATTGAGCCCTGCATCAGGCTCCCTGCTCAGTGGAGAGTCTGCTTCTCCCTCCCATTGAGAAAAAAAATTTGACTTATTTATTTGAGAGAGATAATCTTTAAATTTTACTTATTTATTTGAGAGAGAGTGAGAAAAGAAAAACATGCACACAGCAGAGGGAATAACAGAGGGAGAGGGAGAAGCACGCCACTGAGCAGGGAACCCCCTGCGGGGCTCTATCCCAGGACCCGGGTATTATGACCTGAGCTGTAGGTAGACACTTAACTCAGGTACCCCAATAAATACAATCTTTTAAAAAAAATAAATAATAATAAAAATAAATAATATTTCAGATAGTATGATTTTTTTAATGTAAGACTTGGTATAAAAACAGGATGACATACTTGTCTAATTATAGCAAAGACTTTGATAAGTTTAGATGCAGTAGTACATAAAAAATTTAACTTCTTTCATTAACTGATAATTTAATTAGATTAAATTAAGAGACATCAAAATTTAGAGAATCTAATAGTCCTGATCTATTAATAAATGTAGCCATCCTGACCCCAAAACAAGAGTCTTCAGTAAGTATATAAGCATAAGTTGAACATTTACACAAACAGGCCATTATTTAGGCCAGAAGTATATGCCAATAAATTCCTAGAGTTAAATATCAGGCTATATTTTCCAAGAATAAGGCAATAAAATTAGAAAACAATGACCAAAATATTAAATTCATATAATTGGAAGTTAACTTCATACCTAAAAAGAAATAATACAGCTAATTCAGAAATTTTTAGAATTACAGTACTTTGGTAATATCAACTCTCAAAATGAGTAACGGACAGGTGGGGCTAGCAAGAGACTCGTGGGAGGATTAAATCATGGGCCCCTGTATCTCATGTGCAGTAGAAGCAGTGGATTTGGAATTTCAGTTTTTCCACAACGTTCCACCACAAGCTGGTTAGAACTGTGCAAAAGCAGGAAGGGAAGCCCCAGTAAAGTGGACTGGGGATGCCAGAAGGGGAGGCTGGAAGGGGGCGCCTGGTGCTCAGTGCCCATTACAGACCCCACATTGCAATCCCCCACAGGAGAGACTCACCAATTTTAGGCCCCACAGGGGAAGCTGGAGGTTCATCTCCTGACTTTTTGTAGGAGCTTTGCAGCTCAGCTGGTGAGAATTCTCCATCACCCTGCCTTTCTCCAAGGGACTTTCCTTCAAGCACCCTTCCCAACTTCTTCCTCCTCCATGAAATAATGTTCCTCTCCTTTGGTTCTCGCACTTGCCTGTGATGGGACCTTAGCTTGCTCAGCCCAGACTGCCATTCTCTGCTCTTCCCAATTAAACCCATGCTGCTGGTCAAATAACTGGCAGATTAAGTTTAAGGCCAATCGAACTAATAAATTCAAGAACTTGCAAGGAACAAAATCAATATGCACAAATTAGTGGCACTCCTAGGTGCTCGGAAGGACCCATCAGAAAGAGACTGCTGAGAACGATCTCATTTACACCTGCATCCAAGATAGCAAGATACCCAGGAGGCCCCTGAACCAAGAAAGTGACAGCCCTGCAACAATGACGACAGACAGGGAGGGGTACACACGGAGATGGGGAGGCACTGTGCTCAGAGAAGAACCCACACTGGGAAAATACCTACTCTCCCCAAAACCGGCTACAGAGTCCTCACTTTGACTCCCGAATTTCCGGACTAGGCGCAAGCCTGGAGTGGGTGTGGACACGGGAAGGACCCCGCAGGGCTGAGGTGGGGAGAGCACGAGCACCAAAGCAGGGGGACGCTCCCTGACTGCAGACCATCTGAGGAGCCCAAGGAACCGAATCCGAGAGCACACAAACACAGACAAGGACCAAGGATCACCCGAGCCCAGAAAGGGGGGACCCCACAGCCCCGCGCACAGCACAGCAGGAGGCCACGTCTCCTCACACAAAACGACGGAAGCCCCAGTGTCTACACAGGGCGCCCTTTCTCTGTGGGGTCCTGAGACCACGAACCCCTTGACAGTCCACTAAGGGACTTCTCCTCACCTCCTCCAGCGTCTGGTCCTTAGGAGGTTGGACTGCTGCCAGTGTGGGCGCGTCCTCCACAACGGGTCCGGTCAGTGTGGATGCAGAGCCACACCCTCCTCAGCTTGTCCTGTCAGGGTGGGAGGCGCCCCACATTCTCCAGAAGTCTCCACAGTGGGTCCTGAAAAGGCAGGGCTCAGGTCACAGCTGTGGCTGTGCAGCCTGGGCTCAGGGCGGGTGCTGGGGTCTGGCGCCCTCTGCAGGCGGTGGAAGGCAGTGCAGGACTGTGGGAGCTCACCCTTCAGTGGAAGGTCCTGCTCCCTCCCCGGGTCCAGCTGATGCCATTTCATTCTGGAAATTCAAGCTGCATGGAGCCCAATACCCCCCAACTTCCCCCCAAATAGCTAAGGAACAATGAATTGGAAACAATGTGGAATTACAAAGTCCTTGACCCAAACAGTGTCACTGAACATGGCCCTGATGCAGACCCACACTCTGACCTCAACTTGGTCTCAAGCCTGGACCCTACCCTAATCCAAGACCCTAACCCTAGCCCCCAACCCAAACAATGTTCACAAGAATCAAGAGGTAGAAACTGCAAATATCCATCAATGGCAAGTGCCTAAGCAAAGTGTGGTGAAGGGTTTGAATTTGGGTTCAGGTTCAGGTTTGAGTCAGAGTTCTAATCAGGCTTTGGGTTTAGTGTTAGGGTGAGGGTTTAGAGTGAAGGACAAGGGAACAGAGTTATAGTTTAGGGCTTTAAGTTTATGATTTAGGCTTTAAGACTCAGGGCTTATGGGATAAAGTTCAAGGTCAAATTTGGGGTTTGACTTCATGCTGAGATTTGGGTTCAGGTTTCATGACTTGGAGGTCTGGTTTAGGGTTTGGGTTCTTGGTTCAGGGCTTGGATCCAGGGCTCAGGTACAGGCTTTGGGTTCCATTCCAGGTTTGGGATTCAGGGTTCTAGTTTGGGCTTTAAGGTCAGCTTAGGTTTCAGTGTTGGTAGGGTTTAAGGTTAGGTTTAGGGATGACACATTTTCTTCAGTTGTCATCATGGACAAAATAATTCTATCTGAAGTTTCTAAGTCAGAAATGTATTTCATCTGGGGGCGCCTGGGTGGCTCCGTGTGTTAAGCCTCTGCCTTGGGCTCAGGTCATGATCTCAGGGTCCTGGGATCGAGCCCTTCATCAGGCTCTCTGCTTGGCGGGGAGCCTGCTTCCCCATCTTTCTCTCTGCCTGCCTCTCTGCCTACTTGTGATCTCTGTCTGTCAAATAAATAGAATTAGTAAAAGCTATTATATGATCTTTTACAAACCATTTCCTATCTTTGCATTCTCATGTGCCAAGACAGACAGGGATTATTTAAAACCCTGAAGAGAGTGCTCTTGCTTTTAAATTGCCTGTAACCTTCGTGTAATAGATTTATGATTGATGATAGATTTAGTTAAAATATAACTATTTAAAATATTTACTCTCAGTAAACGATTTCAACCTATGCTCACTTAAGTAACTTGGTGCATAATCCCTTTTCTATTAAACCATAGTGCAAGGACCAATGCCGCGTTTCCGAGAGAACCCCAAGCTATTTTTCTAGAATGGCCATATGCATATATATCAGGCGTCCTGTTTTCACTCCCTTTGTGGAGCACCTACCCTGGAGGTCATGTAATAACCAATGACCAAAAAAACAAACCAAAAACCCAAACATCCAGGTTGAAGTGCCATCCCTGCCTGGAGTGGAGGAGACTGCTCAGACAGATCCCAGGCAGGCATCTCAGCCCAGGCCTGTGCTGGGGAAGCTGGTTCCTGGCTTTGGGCGCAATCTGGAAGCCAGCAAACTGACCCAAGAGTGCAGCTGGCCTTTAGGACTGATGATCTTTTCGCAGCCAGGCTGCCCGTGGACACCCGCTCAGAAAGCCAGGCTATGAGTCTGCCCAGCGCAGGCGCTGGCAATGGGGCAGCATGCTAGGGCATAGCCCTGCACCCCAGCCAGGGTTCAGGCCCCTGGAGTGAGGGGGCAGGGCCGGCGCAGAGAAGGGTCTTTGCTAATTTCCAAAGCTGGAAGTGAGCTCTCAGAGGACTCAGGAGGGAGGGGGGCGTGGGCGGGGCGGGGGGGGGGCCAGGAGAAGGGGCTTTGCTAATTGCCCAGGCGGGAAGGAGGGGCACACAGCTCCAGGGTGCTGTGCTGCAGCCCATTCAGGACTGCAGGACCCACCATACTCGCTGCCCCTGCGCTCCCACGCTCCAGCTTAGCCCCAGAGGCCACGGTGTCCCGTTCTCATTCCTGCTGCCTGCTGCCCCTCCCTGCCCCATGGCTTCTCTGGAGGACCCTCTGCTCACAGGTAAAGTGACACCTCGACGCGCCCTCACCTGAAGCAGAAAACGCAGGACAGGAGCGGGGGGGGGGGGGGGGGGGGTGGAGTGGTCGGGCCCAGGCTTCCGGCAACCCCAGGGCACCAGGACCACCCAGGACGCCGCGCCACACCCCCTACGCAGGGGGTCGTGCCAGGACAGCGCCACAGGAGGTACCCCCCCCCTGCCAGCGGGCAGGCTAGCCCTCATAGTTCGGCACCCCCACGTGCATGTCAGAGCCTCCTGCCATTCCCAGGGCACCCAGAACCCAGAGAGTGAGGCCTTGGGTGCTTTCTAGTGACAGATTCAAGGCAATTCTTCGACTTTGGGACTTCAGAGTTAACATAGTTTTCATTTGTGATTATTATTTTTGTGTGGGGGCCGTCGCTTTTCTTTTGACCTATGCTTGTTTTCACTCCCGGTTCTGAAGAAGCCCCTAAATCCTAACCCTGTTGAGGACTCCGAAAGCTCTCAGAGCAGCAGTGCTGGGGGACAGTGTGGACACATGGTTTGGTTTCTCCTCTGGCCTGCTTCTGTGGCAGCCCCGCTCTGTCCTCCTCAGACTTCAGAGCAATATCTGAACAAGTGGAGAAGCGACCAGGGGGTCAGGAAGGTGGCCACCGAAGAGTGACTTCTCTGGAGGTTGGCTGAGCAAGCAAGTGAGCATGTTAGTCCAGCTCTGCCTGCATTCAGTATGGAGCTGAACAGGGGCCAGGGAAGGGGAGGAGGAGCAGAGAGCAGGGACAAAGGGACCAAAGAGGAGATTCAGATGAAGGGAAGTAATGGGGAGGAAAGAGAAGAAACTCTAGAAGACAGGTATGTAGAAAGGAAAAGGGATGAAGTGGGCATTGGGAAAGGGCACCACCAGGGAAGGAGAGAGGGGAAGAAAAGAGGGAGGAAAGAGGAGAGGGGAAAGGGAGAAGGGAGGAGTCAGCATGCCAGGGCTCCCCCTGCATCTGAAGAAGAGGTGGCTGGTCCAGCTTGTCAAACAGGGTGCTCACTCTTTGGCCCCAGTTTCTGCTCCCAGTGCTACTGGGCTTTTCAAGGAAGGCAGGCTGTCCCTTGGGACCTACTGGAGACCACTGGAGCCCACAGGAGGGTGGGAGAAATAAGATGCCACCGGGTCCTGTCCTGAGCTTCTCCCAGCCACCAGCCTCACCACATGGTGCAAGAGGGACCCCAGAACAAAGGACGGACACAGGCCAGCATGTCTGCTGGTGGCCCTGGGCACTTAGCTCATCGCAGTGAACCACACCGCCTCCTCAACCCACGTTTTAAAGCCTCCTTTTTCGTTTCTGGCTTTCATGTCTGTAGGAACATGAGCCAGATCTAACTCCTCTCCGACAGACAATTCTGACTCACCCCGTGTCAGATTTTTATGAGTGGCTGTGATAGAGTAAGATAGCAATGCTCCAACAAACGGACTGTTTCCTCCCACTTGACCTCAACAGTCTTATACATTTTCTTAGTGAAAACATCTTGTCTCCTTCCATTAAGCTCATAACGTGGTCTAGGAGTATACATGCGCCTTCCTTAGATGCGAAGCGATACAGAGGTCCTTTTTTTTTTTTAAATTTTACAAGGTAAAGTCAGTGAACACATCCAACTTGACGAATACGTCTCTAAAATGTCAATCCAGGCAAAGCTATTTCTGCCTACAGTTTCGAGCCTACGTGGTGACATTTTTAAAATGCTTTCAGTCCCTCAGTGAGGCTCTTAGAAGCTAGCCAGGGCTTACTACGTGCCAGGCACTGTGTCAGGTGTTGGAGCTAAAGGGAAGGAGAGCTTGGAGGCTGGCTGGGGAGGGACATCCATGACACAAGCACAGCTAGAAACGGAGGCCAGTGCTAGAAAAGAGAGAGCAGGCTGCATGGAGAGTGTGTACCATGGGGCTTGTGAGCTCACGAATAAGTGGGAGTAACTGGAGTGGGGAGATGTGGGAGAGAAGAGGGTCTTCCCATCAATGGGAATCACCTGTGCTTGGAGGCAGGTGCCATGAGAGGTCTCCACAGGAAGAAGGAGGCAGTGTGGTTGAAGGGCAGAGAGATGGGGCAGAACAGGCATCAGTCAGTTGGAGGGGTATGAATAGACTGATGGGAGGATTATGGGTGCCTTTGGAGGACTGAGAATTTGTTAGAAGATCAGTGCAGATTTCTATGGAGACAAATGCCAGGAACTGATAGGTCTTTGAAAGGTCACTCTGGCTGCCTTTTGGCAAAGGGGTTGGTAAAAGGCACTTGCAGGTGTGAACACACCAGGTGGGAGGTGAGTGCAGGAAATCGGGTGAGGGAGCATGGGAACTTGGTCCCGGGGTATATAAGGGAGAATAGCCTTTAAGGAGTTCCACAAATTGGCACCAGCTGTGGCTTCATTACAGAGCTGGAAGGGGGAGGTGGGTGTGTCCTGGAGGTTACAGAAATTACATGAGAAAGGGAAGTCTTTTTAGATCTCTTTTTCAACTAGAGGAACTCTCACCTTATTGATAGAATTCCAGAGTGGGAACCAATGATATGAGGACATCTTTGAAATGTCTGAATATGTTCTTCGACATCTTTGCAAGTGACGAGGAGACCTTGACCTTAGGAGGCCTTGGCCCTCTTTGTAGCCAGAAAGATTTCACCTACAGATTTGGGTTCTCCCTTTTAAAGTCAAGGAGTCAGTCCTTCCAAAGGACACCTCCTATCATTTTACCCTCTCATCATACCTCACGTGCTGGCATCTCCAAGACCCTCTGTTCCAGGTTGAGAGTATCCACTTTGGCCGGGCTGGTCTTGCAAAGAACACCACAACAGGAAATCTAGAGCCTATAGTGCTATTAATAACATCATCTAAGACTGTGTTTGCTACCCTCTTGGCCTCTTCCCACCATGACTCACTGAAGCTTTTTACACATTGTATCCATTATGCTATAGTTCCCAAAGCTCATCTTCTCTAGTGCCATTAGTTTTTAGGGGACCAGGCAAACCTTAAACTTGTCCCCCTTAATTGGATCCCTGTGTCCCCACAATCTCTTTGAATGCCTTTCACCATGATTCTTGAATGAGATCTGAGACCACTGCTGGTACCTAACACTTCTTGGCACCTTGTCTGCTAGGTTCTTGGAAGAGGAGGTGGCTATGGAGGTGAGTGGGGATGGGAGTGGGAGGATTTCTCCCTTCACTTCCCTTTTTGTGTTTTCAAATAATGGGTTTTGAGGGGGAGGGAAAGGTTAACCAGACCATTTATTTTCCATCTCCCATCGATAAAATGTCACACAGGAGAGAGGTGGCAGAAACGCACTTTCAGGTTAATTTTTTTACAAGGAAGATTGACTTATGAACCTACTTTGTTATTCCCTTTCATTCAATTTCCCTGTACCTCCTTTTCTATGAAGTGTAACGGTAACCCATTATTATTTTTATTGTTGGCACGTGCTTTGTGAACCATAAAGTGTACGCTATAAATGGGAGCGCTTTTCTTTTTTTTTTTTTTTGTAGTTTACGAAAAACTAATATTTTTTAAATTAATTTTTAATTTATTTTCAGCATAACAGTATTCATTCTTTTTGCACCACACCCAGTGCTCCATGCAAGCAGTGCCCTCTATGATACCCAACACCTGGTACCCCAACCTCCAAATCCCCCGCCCCTTCAAAACCCTCAGATTGTTTTTCAGAGTCCATAGTCTCTCATGATTCAGCTCCCCTTCCAATTTCCCCCACCTCCCTTCTCGTCTCTAACTCCCCATGTCCATGAAAAACTAATTTAAAAACATTCATCCACCAGAGTACCCAAAGGGCTCCCATATAAACTATCTGTCGTTACATTATGTCCCGATGTGGAGCTCGATCCCAGGATCCTGAGATCATGACCTGAACTGAAGGCAGAGGCTTTAACACACTGAGCCACCAGCCCCAATGTATTCTCTTCAGTACCAGAATTTGTAACCAATTGACAGATGAAAAAGGAGGCAGTCAAGTGAAAAACAATAGGTCTTAGACCTGCAAGAAATTTGAATTAGATGAATTCAGCTACTCAGGCACTGTTTCACATTTTCAGATCTCTGCAGAAAAGGGGTTAACCTTTTTACAGCATGTAAAAGAGAAGACTATAACACATACTATGTGTAAGCATGTAAATATCAAAAAATATCCCATTAGTTGCTAAGACACACAGGGCCTATATTTTCTCTCAAATTCATGAATATGTAGGAGCAATAAGTGAGAAGTGAATGTATACTTTTCACTTCGAAGTCTTTTAGAAATCTAAAATATGACTTTCTATGGTTTGTGTCTCCATATTCCTTTATTGCCAGTTTGAACAAATCCACATGCTTTGATTCAAAGGTAATAAATTCCTCTTATTTGGAAACATGATGTTTATTTTTATTCTCTCACCCTTAGCAGGTGGTTTCATTTTAGCACACTTCAGAGTTATAATTTCATGCTTATTAAAAACATTTATTATGATCTACATAGATGAATGAAACTTTTATTTTATTAAATTATTTGACAAAAAATCTGTTATTTTTAAAAATGTATTTCCTTTAGGGTTATTTTAGAGCGTTCAGAGAGGATCTAGGAGTGTGGTATTATGTAGTTTTTAAGTAGGTATGAAATGGTTATTTATAGGATTGTTTCTTTAAGGCTTATGTATATTGTCCATTATATGCTATAAAATATTTTGAAAGTAAATTTAAGGTATGTTTTACATAGTTTATTTTTTGGAAATAAATATTGAAATGACTTGTGAAATTCAGTATATTCTCAACATTAATTTATTTTGAAATTTACCAGTTGTCTACTGAACTATTATATGGCAGATATTACTTCAGACTACACTGGTAAATGAAATACTTGGCTTTGTAGAACTTTTATTTTAATGGGTGAGACAATTCAAAGCTATAAACCTTAATAAAAATTGCATAGTGCATTCAAAAAGGATGAGTACAATGGGGAAAAAGAAAAACTCGATCAGGGTGAGAAAAATCAAGGTTGCTAGGCAGGGGATGGGGAGTTAAAATTTTTAATAGGAAGATCAGGGTAGTTACAATGAAGCTGACAATTGAACAAAGGTATGGAAAGGTGATGAATTTGCCCAGAACTATCAGCAATAAGGTCACTCCAGACAAAGGAATTGGCTATCTTGAAGGCCATAAGGTTGGATCATGCCTGGCATATCTGAGGAATAGCAAGGAGGCCACTGTGAGTGACTGAAGAGTAGCAGGGAAAGAGGTCACAGAGGTTAAATGAGTGGCTAGATCATGTAAAAGCTTAGAAGTCATTGTAAAACTCTGGCTTTTATATTTGGAAAATTACTGTGTGATAGAATTTCTGCTAATAACTGAGAGTTCAATTGTCCATAAAATTTCAAGGACTCTTATTCTAGTAAGACAGAATGAAGAGAAAGAGTTCATATTTTCACATGGTGTAACAAATGCTCAGAGATGCAAGTGTAGGAAGCTATAGGATCACAGAAGAAGGCACTAAAATCACACCAATATATTTGATGACTGTGACTATATATAAATTTGTATTTTCTAGATTTTTTATAGTCATGGAATCACACTGTATATACTATTCATTGCCTGGCTTTTCTTTTCTCAGCATCATTACTTTGAGAATCTCCAATTGTAAATAGTTCATTTTGATGTTGAATAGTAATCTCTTTAATGAATAGATCATAATTTTTCTTTGCTCTATGGATGGACATTGATGAACATTTCCACTGTTTTCAATTCTTAAAAATAAAGCTGCTATGAAATTCATATACAAGTCCCTGTATGAACATAGGGCTTGTTTCTCTTGGTTAAATGCCTAGAAGTAAAATGGCTATTTTTGTAACTGCAACATATTTTGCATTTAAAAAAATTTTCAAACTATTTTCCAAAGTGGTTGTATCATGATATATGCCAACAACAGTTTAGATTTTTTGTTGCTTCTCAATCTAGCTCAGACCAAGTACAATTAGCCTTTATAATTTTAGCCATTCTAATAGATATGTAAGCATGTCTCATTATGATTTTAATTTGTATTTCTTTAATGTCTAAATGTTGAGAAATTTGTCATGTGCCTATAAGCCATCCATATACTTTTGGTGACATGTCTCTTCCATTATTTCCTTCACATGTAAAATTGGATACTCTGTTTGGTTATTAGTAAGGTTTTTTTATTTTTATTCATATTTAAATAATCAGAGTAGATGTCCATTATCAGATATGTAATTTGGAAATCGCTTGTCCATCTTTACAGTTTCTCAATGGAGCTTTGATAGCTGTGTCTTTCAAGAAATATGCTACTTCTTTCCTGGTACACGGAGGTATGACTAGAACATTATCAATGTTGACCTTTGCAAAGAAAATCATGGCTTAAGATATATGTAGTCTGCAGTTGTTGGGAGTGTTCACCATCCTTGCCTCTAACTCATCTCTCACTGCCCACACATTCAGATATAGGGGAATATTGATTGACAAAATATTAATTGCCAAATAACACTAGTTGGAGAATAAGAAAAATGCAGGCACCTGATTATATAATATTACATAAATAAAATGTGTTTTTATAAGTGCTATTGGAAGTAAATTCCTCAATACTTTAATCACACAGAATGATGGAATCCTAGATTTTTTTTTCTTGTATTTACTAAGAAAATGATCATGCCTCAAGTATATTAAAATGGAATAGGGAAAATTAAAAATTGTTTTAAGATGATTTGCGTGTGTTGTGCGTATGTGAGAGAGAAAGTGAGAGAGAAAGAGAAAGAAAAAGAGAAAGGGAAAGACAGAGAGGTGGCTGCAGTGAATTGATGAGTTGGAGGATAGATTTTAAAGTTTTGTCTTTTGCTTTCTACATTTCTTTTTCCTTAGGTACAAGAGAACAATCAGTAATATCTCAGAAGCCTGCTGGTAACATCAGCAGAAAGAATTAGAGGTTCCCAGAAAATTAAGATGACATATAGTTTTCCTGACATAAGAAAATCATTTTTTGTCCCCAGCTATTTTCAATGATCTATACCCCACCTGTGTACTTGCCCAAGCACACTTCTTCCAAAACTTCCTGGGAGGTTCTTACAAAGAAATGCAAAAACCTCACTCCTTAAGGATTTTGAGGGAACAAGGCAATGGGAAAACTAACAGTCACCACCAGACCAGGAAATAGCCTAAGCTATTGAGACAATAAATCAGTGGCAAAACTCCTAGTGCTATTTCAAAAGCAATCAAGGCCTTGCATTCCTTGTCCCAGAAAATGAGCCCAAGACCCCATCTAGTTTCTATCTGCTCTTGAAGCCTGCAGAGTCCCTTTCCCTTGTCCAACAGTTACCTCTGCTTTATTCTACCGTTGAAGTTTCTGCCCTCGGTGGAATACAAGCTTCATTCAGGTGAACATGCAATACATATTGCACAAATACATATGTGGATGTGCATGCATCCACAACCTTATGACCAACCATACACGGAATAATAAAACTCTCCCTTCTGAGTATTCATCTTAAATACTAAATAAAAATCTCTCTCCTGTTCAAACAGTCAAGGCTTTGGAACTTATTCCCTGTGATCTCCTTGTATGTTGTAAACAAAGATTCCTTTGTTTGACAACTCCACCTGTTTCTGTGATTCACCAAAGACTGACCTCAGTTAGTTCAGTTGCTGTAATGGCTTTCACTACTCTGATTCTACCTCTGCAAGTCTCCAAATTTAACTATTTTTTCTCCCAATTCTGCATGTTCTTGGCTTTAAACTGCAACTCTGAAGAGAAGATTTGCTTGTTTAAAAAAAAAAAATCAAGAAAAGGTAGTAGTAGTTAACATTGTTACTTTGAACTTCCTGCCCTAAGGGGCTCTCCTGTTCTTTCTCTTTGACTTCCTGGACTAAAACGACAGAAATTTGGCAATACATCACTCCCCAATCCAGATTACTGCCAGAACAGTTTATACTCTTAGAAAAATATTAGTTTAAAAGATCACATAATTAAATACTTAAGCATGTAGTGTAATATAGTGGTTTACAAGAAATATATTTTGGTCATCTGAATATTTGGTTTTCAACCATGGCTACTGACTCACAGCTCCTAAAACTCTTGGGATTTCCTGTGATAAGGGTGAGAGAGGTGTGTTTTGTTCTGTTAATGAAGTGACCTTCAGACCTCACTCAAGGCAAGGGCTGTTTGCCTGAAGGACCAACCACTTGGTGAAAGCCTTCACAACTTTTTGCCTCCCCTTCCTCCCAATACAGGATTATCTGGGGAGGGAAGAGGATCTGGAGATTAGATCAGCAAATGACAATGATTTAGTCAGTCATGACTATGTCATGAAGCCTCCACAGAAAAGCTGAAAGGACTGGGTTCAGAAAGCTTTTAGTTTGTGAAATGTATGAAAAGGCAGGAAGAGTGGCAGTCTTACAGAAGGTAATAGAAGCTCTGTGCCCATTCTCCATACCTTGCCCTGTGCACTTCTTTATCTATCTATTGATTTAAATCTTCTATTATATCTTTTAATAAGTTGGCAAACATAAAGTAAGTATTTTTCTGAGTTTTGTGAGTCCCTGTAGCAAATTAAAAGAACGTAAGAAGTAGGCCACTGGGACCTCCAACCTGTAGTTGCTCAGTCACAAGCACAGGTAATAACCTGGGGCCTACAGTGAGACTGGCATCTGAGGTGGGGTTGGAGATAGTCTTGGAGGACTGATCCATTAACTGATGAAATCTTACACTATGTTCAGGTAGATAGTGTCAGAATTTAGTTGAATTCTTGGAGATCCTGCTGTTGTCTGAAAATTATTTGGCATTGTTGGTATGATGTCCTAAAACCCAAAAAGATATAGCTACCTCAAAATAAGAATACGGTTGACAGCTTACATATAATAAGTGAGTATTTCAGGGATTTAAAATATACCCAATAAATAATGTAAGGAAATAAGGAAAGATTTTGAAATAAAAACAAGAATAAGAACCTAGTGGTACTAATAGATTAAATATATGTAATCTAGTTGAATTAAGAATACAATGGATAGAATACATAATGGATTCAATAGAGATAAGAAGTCACTTAAGGATATAGTCATCTGGATACCAGCAAAGCATTAAAATTATCAATATAAAAGAGGTGTAAGATGTAGGTGATGTGTGTGGAACAAAAGCTAGAGAAGAAATTAGATTTCCTTACTACTCATAGCCTGTTGACAAGTCCTTGAAGCTCCTCTGGGGACTCAGCTGCTTCCATGTGGACACATCCACTCAGGGCAAAAAGCATTCTTAGTCCACCCCCCAGGATACTGAAAATCTACTTTCACATGTAAAAATTACTTTGGAAACTTCTTTATCTCTACTCCCCACCCCTGCCCTCAAGATATACATTGGCAATCATCTCCCAAGCATATACCCACTGATACACATCAGAAGAGTCTCTTCCCTGAGTTTTTACTAAATAGTAATAAATGACCTTTCCCTAACAATAGCTAGCCCCCTCAAGGTCCTGGAAACCTTGTTTATAAAATACCTTGGAGGCTTGTGCTATCCCTAACCTCCTCCCAAATTGAAAGTATATAATCAGCCACTCTTCATGACCCTCTCTCTCTACTCCAAATAAATAAATAAATATTTTTAAATAAAATAAAATAAATGACTTTTTTTAAATGAAAGAAGAAAAAGGAAAGAAATATTTGAATATTAATGTACATCTATTTCTCAAGCATAAAATAGTCAAGACACTGGATTAAAACTTACATACAAGAAAAGAAAGAAAATATTCATAACTAGAGTTGACTCTATGAATCCCAAACTAGGGCATACATACCAAAGACACACAAAAAAAATCACAAGTGTTAGAGAGAAAAAAAATAATTCATTAATAAAGAAACAAGAATCAGACTGACAGAAATTTTTTAAATAACATCAGATATAAAAAAGAATGAAGTAATAGCTTTATTATCTTGAAAAAAAATCACAAATGGAAACATTTAGATCCTTATAAAATGTCATTGGCATAGGAAGGCATAATAAAAAAAAATATTTTCAGGAATACAGACCACAGATAATTTGCCTTAATTTGTGTAGGCAGCACTTAAATACTAATATTATTTTAACAGTTAAAATATACTCTATGATCTTTGAGGTTGGGGAAAAGAGGATGACCAAGTCATCTTGAAATAATTCAGTTTTATGAAAAAAGTAAAAAGATCAAAAAAAAGACTTGTAGAAAAGAGAGATAAAACATATGCATAATAAAAATAAATAAATAAATTAACAGCTGGAGTGCCTGGGTGACTTAGTCGGTTCAAGTGTCTGCCTTCAGCTCAGGTGATGATCCCAGGGTCCTGGTATTGAGCCCTGCATCAGGCTCCCTGCTCAGTGGAGAGTCTGCTTCTCCCTCCCATTGAGAAAAAAAATTTGACTTATTTATTTGAGAGAGATAATCTTTAAATTTTACTTATTTATTTGAGAGAGAGTGAGAAAAGAAAAACATGCACACAGCAGAGGGAATAACAGAGGGAGAGGGAGAAGCACGCCACTGAGCAGGGAACCCCCTGCGGGGCTCTATCCCAGGACCCGGGTATTATGACCTGAGCTGTAGGTAGACACTTAACTCAGGTACCCCAATAAATACAATCTTTTAAAAAAAATAAATAATAATAAAAATAAATAATATTTCAGATAGTATGATTTTTTTAATGTGAGACTTGGTATAAAAACAGGATGACATACTTGTCTAATTATAGCAAAGACTTTGATAAGTTTAGATGCAGTAGTACATAAAAAATTTAACTTCTTTCATTAACTGATAATTTAATTAGATTAAATTAAGAGACATCAAAATTTAGAGAATCTAATAGTCCTGATCTATTAATAAATGTAGCCATCCTGACCCCAAAACAAGAGTCTTCAGTAAGTATATAAGCATAAGTTGAACATTTACACAAACAGGCCATTATTTAGGCCAGAAGTATATGCCAATAAATTCCTAGAGTTAAATATCAGGCTATATTTTCCAAGAATAAGGCAATAAAATTAGAAAACAATGACCAAAATATTAAATTCATATAATTGGAAGTTAACTTCATACCTAAAAAGAAATAATACAGCTAATTCAGAAATTTTTAGAATTACAGTACTTTGGTAATATCAACTCTCAAAATGAGTAACGGACAGGTGGGGCTAGCAAGAGACTCGTGGGAGGATTAAATCATGGGCCCCTGTATCTCATGTGCAGTAGAAGCAGTGGATTTGGAATTTCAGTTTTTCCACAACGTTCCACCACAAGCTGGTTAGAACTGTGCAAAAGCAGGAAGGGAAGCCCCAGTAAAGTGGACTGGGGATGCCAGAAGGGGAGGCTGGAAGGGGGCGCCTGGTGCTCAGTGCCCATTACAGACCCCACATTGCAATCCCCCACAGGAGAGACTCACCAATTTTAGGCCCCACAGGGGAAGCTGGAGGTTCATCTCCTGACTTTTTGTAGGAGCTTTGCAGCTCAGCTGGTGAGAATTCTCCATCACCCTGCCTTTCTCCAAGGGACTTTCCTTCAAGCACCCTTCCCAACTTCTTCCTCCTCCATGAAATAATGTTCCTCTCCTTTGGTTCTCGCACTTGCCTGTGATGGGACCTTAGCTTGCTCAGCCCAGACTGCCATTCTCTGCTCTTCCCAATTAAACCCATGCTGCTGGTCAAATAACTGGCAGATTAAGTTTAAGGCCAATCGAACTAATAAATTCAAGAACTTGCAAGGAACAAAATCAATATGCACAAATTAGTGGCACTCCTAGGTGCTCGGAAGGACCCATCAGAAAGAGACTGCTGAGAACGATCTCATTTACACCTGCATCCAAGATAGCAAGATACCCAGGAGGCCCCTGAACCAAGAAAGTGACAGCCCTGCAACAATGACGACAGACAGGGAGGGGTACACACGGAGATGGGGAGGCACTGTGCTCAGGGAAGAACCCACACTGGGAAAATACCTACTCTCCCCAAAACCGGCTACAGAGTCCTCACTTTGACTCCCGAATTTCCGGACTAGGCGCAAGCCTGGAGTGGGTGTGGACACGGGAAGGACCCCGCAGGGCTGAGGTGGGGAGAGCACGAGCACCAAAGCAGGGGGACGCTCCCTGACTGCAGACCATCTGAGGAGCCCAAGGAACCGAATCCGAGAGCACACAAACACAGACAAGGACCAAGGATCACCGGAGCCCAGAAAGGGGGGACCCCACAGCCCCGCGCACAGCACAGCAGGAGGCCACGTCTCCTCACACAAAACGACGGAAGCCCCAGTGTCTACACAGGGCGCCCTTTCTCTGTGGGGTCCTGAGACCACGAACCCCTTGACAGTCCACTAAGGGACTTCTCCTCACCTCCTCCAGCGTCTGGTCCTTAGGAGGTTGGACTGCTGCCAGTGTGGGCGCGTCCTCCACAACGGGTCCGGTCAGTGTGGATGCAGAGCCACACCCTCCTCAGCTTGTCCTGTCAGGGTGGGAGGCGCCCCACATTCTCCAGAAGTCTCCACAGTGGGTCCTGAAAAGGCAGGGCTCAGGTCACAGCTGTGGCTGTGCAGCCTGGGCTCAGGGCGGGTGCTGGGGTCTGGCGCCCTCTGCAGGCGGTGGAAGGCAGTGCAGGACTGTGGGAGCTCACCCTTCAGTGGAAGGTCCTGCTCCCTCCCCGGGTCCAGCTGATGCCATTTCATTCCGGAAATTCAAGCTGCATGGAGCCCAATACCCCCCAACTTCCCCCCAAATAGCTAAGGAACAATGAATTGGAAACAATGTGGAATTACAACAGTCCTTGACCCAAACAGTGTCACTGAACATGGCCCTGATGCAGACCCACACTCTGACCTCAACTTGGTCTCAAGCCTGGACCCTACCCTAATCCAAGACCCTAACCCTAGCCCCCAACCCAAACAATGTTCACAAGAATCAAGAGGTATAAACTGCAAATATCCATCAATGGCAAGTGCCTAAGCAAAGTGTGGTGAAGGGTTTGAATTTGGGTTCAGGTTCAGGTTTGAGTCAGAGTTCTAGATCAGGCTTTGGGTTTAGTGTTAGGGTGAGGGTTTAGAGTGAAGGACAAGGGAACAGAGTTATAGTTTAGGGCTTTAAGTTTATGATTTAGGCTTTAAGACTCAGGGCTTATGGGATAAAGTTCAAGGTCAAATTTGGGGTTTGACTTCATGCTGAGATTTGGGTTCAGGTTTCATGACTTGGAGGTCTGGTTTAGGGTTTGGGTTCTTGGTTCAGGGCTTGGATCCAGGGCTCAGGTACAGGCTTTGGGTTCCATTCCAGGTTTGGGATTCAGGGTTCTAGTTTGGGCTTTAAGGTCAGCTTAGGTTTCAGTGTTGGTAGGGTTTAAGGTTAGGTTTAGGGATGACACATTTTCTTCAGTTGTCATCATGGACAAAATAATTCTATCTGAAGTTTCTAAGTCAGAAATGTATTTCATCTGGGGGCGCCTGGGTGGCTCCGTGTGTTAAGCCTCTGCCTTGGGCTCAGGTCATGATCTCAGGGTCCTGGGATCGAGCCCTTCATCAGGCTCTCTGCTTGGCGGGGAGCCTGCTTCCCCATCTTTCTCTCTGCCTGCCTCTCTGCCTACTTGTGATCTCTGTCTGTCAAATAAATAGAATTAGTAAAAGCTATTATATGATCTTTTACAAACCATTTCCTATCTTTGCATTCTCATGTGCCAAGACAGACAGGGATTATTTAAAACCCTGAAGAGAGTGCTCTTGCTTTTAAATTGCCTGTAACCTTCGTGTAATAGATTTATGATTGATGATAGATTTAGTTAAAATATAACTATTTAAAATATTTACTCTCAGTAAACGATTTCAACCTATGCTCATTTAAGTAACTTGGTGCATAATCCCTTTTCTATTAAACCATAGTGCAAGGACCAATGCCGCGTTTCCGAGAGAACCCCAAGCTATTTTTCTAGAATGGCCATATGCATATATATCAGGCGTCCTGTTTTCACTCCCTTTGTGGAGCACCTACCCTGGAGGTCATGTAATAACCAATGACCAAAAAAACAAACCAAAAACCCAAACATCCAGGTTGAAGTGCCATCCCTGCCTGGAGTGGAGGAGACTGCTCAGACAGATCCCAGGCAGGCATCTCAGCCCAGGCCTGTGCTGGGGAAGCTGGTTCCTGGCTTTGGGCGCAATCTGGAAGCCAGCAAACTGACCCAAGAGTGCAGCTGGCCTTTAGGACTGATGATCTTTTCGCAGCCAGGCTGCCCGTGGACACCCGCTCAGAAAGCCAGGCTATGAGTCTGCCCAGCGCAGGCGCTGGCAATGGGGCAGCATGCTAGGGCATAGCCCTGCACCCCAGCCAGGGTTCAGGCCCCTGGAGTGAGGGGGCAGGGCCAGCGCAGAGAAGGGTCTTTGCTAATTTCCAAAGCTGGAAGTGAGCTCTCAGAGGACTCAGGAGGGAGGGGGGCGTGGGCGGGGCGGGGGGGGGGGCCAGGAGAAGGGGCTTTGCTAATTGCCCAGGCGGGAAGGAGGGGCACACAGCTCCAGGGTGCTGTGCTGCAGCCCATTCGGGACTGCAGGACCCACCATACTCGCTGCCCCTGCGCTCCCACGCTCCAGCTTAGCCCCAGAGGCCACGGTGTCCCGTTCTCATTCCTGCTGCCTGCTGCCCCTCCCTGCCCCATGGCTTCTCTGGAGGACCCTCTGCTCACAGGTAAAGTGACACCTCCACGAGCCCTCACCTGAAGCAGAAAACGCAGGACAGGAGCAGGGGGGGGGGGAAGGGTGGAGTGGTCGGGGCCCAGGCTTCCGGCAACCCCAGGGCACCAGGACCACCCAGGACGCCTCGCCACACCCCCTACGCAGTGGGTCTTGCCAGGACAGCGCCACAGGAGGTACCCCCCCCCTGCCAGCGGGCAGGCTAGCCCTCATAGTTCGGCACCCCCACGTGCATGTCAGAGCCTCCTGCCATTCCCAGGGCACCCAGAACCCAGAGAGTGAGGCCTTGGGTGCTTTCTAGTGACAGATTCAAGGCAATTCTTCGACTTTGGGACTTCAGAGTTAACATAGTTTTCATTTGTGATTATTATTTTTGTGTGGGGGCCGTCGCTTTTCTTTTGACCTATGCTTGTTTTCACTCCCGGTTCTGAAGAAGCCCCTAAATCCTAACCCTGTTGAGGACTCCGAAAGCTCTCAGAGCAGCAGTGCTGGGGGACAGTGTGGACACATGGTTTGGTTTCTCCTCTGGCCTGCTTCTGTGGCAGCCCCGCTCTGTCCTCCTCAGACTTTAGAGCAATATCTGAACAAGTGGAGAAGCGACCAGGGGGTCAGGAAGGTGGCCACCGAAGAGTGACTTCTCTGGAGGTTGGCTGAGCAAGCAAGTGAGCATGTTAGTCCAGCTCTGCCTGCATTCAGTATGGAGCTGAACAGGGGCCAGGGAAGGGGAGGAGGAGCAGAGAGCAGGGACAAAGGGACCAAAGAGGAGATTCAGATGAAGGGAAGTAATGGGGAGGAAAGAGAAGAAACTCTAGAAGACAGGTATGTAGAAAGGAAAAGGGATGAAGTGGGCATTGGGAAAGGGCACCACCAGGGAAGGAGAGAGGGGAAGAAAAGAGGGAGGAAAGAGGAGAGGGGAAAGGGAGAAGGGAGGAGTCAGCATGCCAGGGCTCCCCCTGCATCTGAAGAAGAGGTGGCTGGTCCAGCTTGTCAAACAGGGTGCTCACTCTTTGGCCCCAGTTTCTGCTCCCAGTGCTACTGGGCTTTTCAAGGAAGGCAGGCTGTCCCTTGGGACCTACTGGAGACCACTGGAGCCCACAGGAGGGTGGGAGAAATAAGATGCCACCGGGTCCTGTCCTGAGCTTCTCCCAGCCACCAGCCTCACCACATGGTGCAAGAGGGACCCCAGAACAAAGGACGGACACAGGCCAGCATGTCTGCTGGTGGCCCTGGGCACTTAGCTCATCGCAGTGAACCACACCGCCTCCTCAACCCACGCTTTTAAAGCCTCCTTTTTCGTTTCTGGCTTTCATGTCTGTAGGAACATGAGCCAGATCTAACTCCTCTCCGACAGACAATTCTGACTCACCCCGTGTCAGATTTTTATGAGTGGCTGTGATAGAGTAAGATAGCAATGCTCCAACAAACGGACTGTTTCCTCCCACTTGACCTCAACAGTCTTATACATTTTCTTAGCGAAAACATCTTGTCTCCTTCCATTAAGCTCATAACGTGGTCTAATAGTATACATGCGCCTTCCTTAGATGCGAAGCGATACAGAGGTCCTTTTTTTTTTTTTTAAATTTTACAAGGTAAAGTCAGTGAACACATCCAACTTGACGAATACGTCTCTAAAATGTCAATCCAGGCAAAGCTTTTTCTGCCTACAGTTTCGAGCCTACGTGGTGACATTTTTAAAATGCTTTCAGTCCCTCAGTGAGGCTCTTAGAAGCTAGCCAGGGCTTACTACGTGCCAGGCACTGTGTCAGGTGTTGGAGCTAAAGGGAAGGAGAGCTTGGAGGCTGGCTGGGGAGGGACATCCATGACACAAGCACAGCTAGAAACGGAGGCCAGTGCTAGAAAAGAGAGAGCAGGCTGCATGGAGAGTGTGTACCATGGGGCTTGTGAGCTCACGAATAAGTGGGAGTAACTGGAGTGGGGAGATGGGGGAGAGAAGAGGGTCTTCCCATCAATGGGAATCACCTGTGCTTGGAGGCAGGTGCCATGAGAGGTCTCCACAGGAAGAAGGAGGCAGTGTGGTTGAAGGGCAGAGAGATGGGGCAGAACAGGCATCAGTCAGTTGGAGGGGTATGAATAGACTGATGGGAGGATTATGGGTGCCTTTGGAGGACTGAGAATTTGTTAGAAGATCAGTGCAGATTTCTATGGAGACAAATGCCAGGAACTGATAGGTCTTTGAAAGGTCACTCTGGCTGCCTTTTGGCAAAGGGGTTGGTAAAAGGCACTTGCAGGTGTGAACACACCAGGTGGGAGGTGAGTGCAGGAAATCGGGTGAGGGAGCATGGGAACTTGGTCCCGGGGTATATAAGGGAGAATAGCCTTTAAGGAGTTCCACAAATTGGCACCAGCTGTGGCTTCATTACAGAGCTGGAAGGGGGAGGTGGGTGTGTCCTGGAGGTTACAGAAATTACATGAGAAAGGGAAGTCTTTTTAGATCTCTTTTTCAACTAGAGGAACTCTCACCTTATTGATAGAATTCCAGAGTGGGAACCAATGATATGAGGACATCTTTGAAATGTCTGAATATGTTCTTCGACATCTTTGCAAGTGACGAGGAGACCTTGACCTTAGGAGGCCTTGGCCCTCTTTGTAGCCAGAAAGATTTCACCTGCAGATTTGGGTTCTCCCTTTTAAAGTCAAGGAGTCAGTCCTTCCAAAGGACACCTCCTATCATTTTACCCTCTCATCATACCTCACGTGCTGGCATCTCCAAGACCCTCTGTTCCAGGTTGAGAGTATCCACTTTGGCCGGGCTGGTCTTGCCAAGAACACCACCACAG
Organism: Mustela nivalis; assembly: GCF_964662115.1. Taxonomy (NCBI): domain Eukaryota; kingdom Metazoa; phylum Chordata; class Mammalia; order Carnivora; family Mustelidae; genus Mustela; species Mustela nivalis. The sequence goes on along the minus strand of NW_028136402.1, from coordinate 1,027,022 downwards.
GAAATCTAGAGCCTGTAGTGCTATTAATAACATCATCTAAGACTGTGTTTGCTGCCCTCTTGGCCTCTTCCCACCATGACTCACTGAAGCTTTTAACACATTGTATCCATTAAGCTATAGTTCCCAAAGCTCATCTTCTCTAGTGCCATTAATTTTTAGGGGACCAGGCAAACCTTAAACTTGTCCCCCCCTAATTGGATCCCTGTTCCCCCACAATCTATTTGAAAGCCTTTCACCATGATTCTTGAATGAGATCTGAGACCACTGTTGGTACCTAACACTTCTTGGCACCTTGTCTGTTAGGTTCTTGGAAGAGGAGATGGCTATGGAGGTGAGTGGGAATGGGAGTGGGAGGATTTCTCCCTTCACTTCCCTTTTTGTGTTTTCAAATAATGGGTTTTGAGGGGGCGGGAAAGTTTAACCAGACCATTTATTTTCCATCTCCCATCGATAAAATGTTTACCACTCCACACTGGAAGAATTTATATCTTTCCTTTGAATCTACAGGAAAATCTCCCAAACCCAGACCACCACCATGTGGATTCAGCCATCTTCTGATTCACCTCCAGATTGTCTCCTCCTAACTGCTCAAGCCACTGGTTAAGGGCGAAATGTTCAATGCCCAAGCAATTAAGTGGGGAACACGTTTATCTAAGCAATTGCATGCAGCTCTCTATCTGCATACAGGGGGTCTCTCCCAAGCCTTTCCAACCTCAGCAAAAGAAGACAAAGCCCCAGCAGTCTGGGGTATATATCATTCATTCATTCCTGTGTTCAACACTCATGGCGGATCCCCAGCAAGACAGTGGGAGAGCAAGGACTGGAGAAATCCTGGAAGCTGAAGTCTGAGGAGGATTTCAAATTCAAGTCAGAGATGAAAGAAACATCTGGACTTGGTCCTCAGGTACATGCAGTATTCTGAACTGAGGCTAGAACCAGAGACCATTCTAATGAAAGGCCTCTACAGGTGGGCTCCAACTCAGTTTCGTGTATATTCATTCATGAAATAGCTCTTTGGGTCAACATGCAGAAGAAAACCATTTCAGAAAACTGACAAGGAGGAGAGTAAAGGGAAGCCAGAAGGCTTGTGAATGGGGAGAGAGGAGGACCCAGGGCAGGAAACCAAGAATCCCTCCCTGCCCTCCTTGCTGCCAGGGAGGTCTGAGGGACTAGTTTCCACCTGGGATCCCAAGTCCAGAACAAAAGCAGCGGGGCCACGGCGGGGGAGGGAAGGGGGTCCTCAGCACGGGCGCATGGGGCTGCGGAAAGATGGGGGCTAGCGTGCCTGCTGGCGGGGGGCACCTCGCAAGGCGCTGTCCCCAGCCCGACCTTATGAGGACCCGGGTTTGGCGCAGCGTCCGGGGTGGTCCCGGTGCCCTGGGGTTCGCGGGAGGCTGGGCCTCCACAACCCCCCTCTTCGCCCCCAGGTCGGGTCCGCGCTTTCTGCTCCAGGTGAGGGCGCGGCGCGGTGTCACTTTACCCCTGTGCAGAGGGTGGTCCGGAGAAGCCTTGGGGCGGGGAGGGGCAGCAGGCAGCAGGAGCGGGACAGCGGAGCCTCACATGGGAGCGTACGGGCAGCGAGTCCGGTGGGTCCTGCAGTCCCGACTGAGCCGCAGCACAGCACCGCGGCGCTGCCCGCCCCTCCTCCGCCAGCCCCTCCACCTCCTCCCAGACTCTCAGCCACATCCTCTGTGAGCTCACTTCCAGCTTAGGCAATTAGCAAAGCGCCTTCTCCCCGCCGCCCTCCACCCGCCCCCGCCCCCCTCCCTCCTGAGTCCTCCGCGAGCTCCCTTTTCGCTTTGGCAATTAGCAAAGCCCCTTCTCTGCCCCGCCCCCGCCCCCTCCCTCCTGAGGCCCCGCCCTGGCTGGGGCGCGGGGGAAGCCCCGGGGGCTGCAAGCTTGACCAGCGCTGGCGCTGGGCAGCCTCCTAGCCTGGCTCCTTGAGCAGGTGTCCACCCGCGGCCTGGCTGCAAAAAGATCATCAGTCCTGTTAACCCTGGCTGCACTCTTCCGTCAGTTTGCTGGCTTCCTGATTGCGCCCAAAGCCATGAACCAGCTTCCCCAGCACAGGCCTGGCCTGAGATGCCTGCCCAGGATCTGTTTGAGCAGTCTACTCATCTCCAGGCAGGGATGGCACTTCCACATGGATGTTTGGGTTTTTTTATTGTTTTTTGGTCATTGGTTATTATTACATGACCTCCAGGGTAGGTGCTCCACAAAGGGAGTGAAAACAGGATGCATGATATACCCCTCACCTCCCATGCTGTCTTTCTCTTAAATAATAAGCACTGCTGAACTATCTTAGATTCTGTACCTTCTCTCCAGCCATGAACCTATCACTGTCTTTAACTCTTGAAAACTTCATTAGACAAATTAATGTGGTGAAGGAAGCAATATGAGAAAGCCTATTAATCTGATGAGCATGGAACTGAACAAACCCTATAGATACTTTCCCTTTGATTTCTAGCCTATCAATACCTACAGTGAGTCACATACACTCAAGATTTTTGTTTTTATTGTATACTTCATATATTCATTGATTTTGGACTCGTTATCATTTCGTTGAAGTGTTAAACTATGGTAATAAACAAACTTTTAATTAACTTTTCCTCCTATGATACAAATATAACTTGCACTTGAGCTTTAGCTAATTTTATGTTCTAAAATTGCCAAAACAAAATGATCAAGGTTTCTAGATTATTTACTGTATTTTCTACTATATAATATTGTTCTATCTCTTCTGTATAAAGAAAATGAATGCTTGGGGCTCTTGGGTGGCTCAGTGTGTTAAAGCCTCTGCCTTCTGCTCAGGTCATGATCCCAGAGTCCTGGGATAGAGCCCCACATCAGGCTCTCTGCTCAGCAGGGACCCTGCTTCCCTTCCTTTCTCTCTGCCTGCCTCTCTGTCTACTTGTGATCTCTGTCTGTCAAATAAATAAATAAAATCTTTAAAAAAAGAAAATGAATGCTTGATAACTAAATGAATGCTTTACTGAACAAATTAAATATGGCAATAGCATTTTATTTTATCATGCTTCACATATTAAACAATAATATTATATCACTAGTCTACAAATAATCTACTCGCATAGTCATTTGGAAGCTTTTAGCAAAAGAATTCTTCCTCCTGATTGTAGTATAAAAGCCACAGAAATATACAGAAGACTCCTAGGATAGAAAGTTAAATCCAGTTATCCGTGATGCCTTGAGGAGGACCTGACCTATGTATGTCCTGGGATGCACTAGTAACTGTTACATGTGATAGGATTATATTTAATATATACAGTTTCATTTACTTCACAAAGGACATATAAATTTGAGAATAAAATATTTGATGAATCTATAAAGTCTATATCTATTTGTAACTAATGTGGTAGAATTAAGATGTTAATTTGAAAAAAAATTCATTGAACACATACACATATTCAATTGTTTTTATATATATAAACAGCATTATTTATTTATGTAAATAAATGCATTGTCTGTAAAATCCATTTACTTATCAATCATAAGGGTAATTTTAAGTACTAAGAATAAGAAATATGTGAAAAGATAAGTGTTCAAGAGTGCAGTTTGTGGTAATTAATACAATATGATAGGCTCATGAAAAAGATATATTACTTGAACTTAAAAGCTTCTATAATTAAGCGATGACCACTTGAAATTTGTAATTAGTCTTGCTGCAGTTTTTCCTTGCACTTATTGCCCTTCCCCAGAAGTTCATTAAGAATTTCTGTGAATGTCCTTATGTTTAATCTCATTCATAGATTCCACTGCTGCTCACAAAACAAAGCCAAAAAGAGAGGTAACTCTATGTGGCACTCCATCCACAAGCAATACATTCATAAATAATTAAAAAGCTCTCTACTTCATTTGTTACCCATTCAGCTGATAATTTAAATGAGTAACTGAGGCCATTTTATCAGCACTTTTAATAGAATGCGACTCAGAAACTTCACAGTGTTATTTAAGAAGAAATGCTCACGTGTTAAGGTTTTTATTTTTTTAAATCAACAAAATAATTTTCAAATATTAAAAGCAAATGTCTCCTTTTCCTCCAAGTTTCCTTGCTATGTCAAAGTTACAAATAAATACATTAAAATCGTATTTTGAGTAGTAGATAAAAACAAAAGTTTTGAAACTGTGGGTTCAGTGTCTGGGTTAACTTGTATAAATATCTGAACTCAATGTATTTAGACTTTATTAGATTTTTTTTAGACTATTTAAAAATACATGCTGAGATAATGACAACATTATTTTATTCATTTTAATAAATAAATTATTTTATTTAATTATGTTTAGATATTTATTTATTAAATTAATGATTTAATATTTAATAATCTAAATTTGAAATATTTTAAATTCTAAAAATATTTATGTAATTAAATTGATATATTTAATATAAATATTTAATAAATTATTTAATCATTATTATAATTATGCAATACATTATGTATTGTGTAATAATTGCATTTTAATAAATAAATAAATGTATTATTTACATTATTTTATTTTATTTTATTTTATTTTATTTACTTGACAAAGAGAGGGAGAACGCAAGCAAAGGGAGCTGCAGGCAGAAGGAGAGGGAGAAGTAGGCTCCCAGCTGAGTAGAAAGTTCAACCTGGGGTTCCATCCCACGACCCTGGGATCACCACCTGAGTCGAAGGCAGATGCTTAAGTGACTGAGTCATCCAGATGCCCAAGGCTTTGTATTCTTCGCTTCTAAATATTGATGCTCCTTCATCTCTGGAGTTAGTAAATTGATGTTGAGAATTCATATCAAAGAATTGATAGTAGCTGTTAAACAGAAACATGTAATTTAGGGGAAAAAAAAGAACAGAAGGAAGAGAAAGGCCAAAAGTCAAAAGCACATTAATATAAAATTTAATTAGATAAAAAAGCTGATATTCCTGAAGGGGGCTAATAAAAGAGCTGCAAAGAGCTGATAGGATTAGGAAAATTGTCCACTCCTGGTCATTTCATAATTTTAAACTATTCCTTATTAATAAATATACTTAGTTCCAGAAACACAAGCACATAAGAACATTTCCACCAAGTTTCCTCTAACAGCATTTACAAATTAGACGTTCAAACAATGCAGTTCATTACATTTTGCATCTGTATCTTAAAGTTTAAACACATTCTGTGACACATTTTCCAACAATTAAAATTAAAAAATATATATATACATATATATCTATGTATATATATATATACCTTATCCCTAAATGGAAAAAATATATATATAGAGAGAGAAACCTTATCCCTAAATGAAACCTTTCTTTGTTTATTAGATTAAATAGGTAAATTAGCAACAACAACAACAAACAGCTAATATTATAGAGGTAGGAACAATTTACCTTTTCATTCATTGCTATTTTCTAAAAATTCCTATTTTATTTTTTTCTCAAGTCTGTCATAATAATTTTCTAAATCTCCTGCCTTATTCAATTTTTTTCTTTTAGTGGAAATCTCTATTTCATATTTATTTTCTCTTCCTCCACTCTTTGCTCTAATAATTCAATGTATTATTAGATTTTCTGTTTTTCTCTTTATCCAGATATATCTTTTCTTTCTTTTTTTCTTTTTTAAATAATTTGATTTGCTGGCATTTTACATCAGTACATGCTTTCTTATGGATGTTAGAAATGTCTGTGGAACTACTAGAAGAATAAACTTTTTTACCTTTAAGAAGTTTACAGTCTAGAGTGCCTGGGTGGCTCAGTTGGTTAAGTGTCTTCCTTCAGCTTAGGTCATGATGCCAGGGTACTAGGATCCAGTCCTGCATCAGCTGCCTGCTCAGCAAGGAGTCTGGTTCTTCCTCTCCCTCTGCCCCTCCCTCTCTCTCTCTAATAAATAAATAAAATCTTTAAAAAAAAGACTTACTGAAATCTGAGACTGAATTACTAAATTCAGTCTTAATAGAAGACAGCTAAACAAAGCAATAATCACAACTGGAAAATTTAGCGAGATCATGGTTTAACATTTTTGGTTGACACAGGACCTCTTTCAGTAACAACTTTCCCTAAATATCAATTTCTTTGTAAGGCAAAAAATTTTGACAAGAAATCCAGATCCTTCTGATCATTTTCATATCAATTTAAGGTGACATCCTCAGAGTATATAATCAAATATGTAATTATTCTATCTGTTGCCTTGTATATTGCCTGTATCTTTTTCAGACTCAAAGTTCCATTGAGGTAGAGTTTTTTTTTTTTTAAGCAGAGATTTTTAAAGTTTTTGATATATACAAGATGCTTAATAAGTGTTTGCAAAGCCTATGTATTACAGAAGCTTTAAACAGGCTTTAAAATAATGTAGGTGATATTAGTGGTCATATCAAACAATTTTTAGGTTTCAGTCATGTAAATAACTACATTTCTCAGAGACAGAGAAACATACAAATGGTCTGGGTCCAGTAGGATAATGCTAGCATGTGTTGTAAATTCTTTTATATGACCTTATTCTTGCAAGAATTGGTTATGTGGCAGAAAAAAAGGTATCACTATCTTATACTTTATTATTTAAAGAGATTTATGGAAGTCTTAATTTCTTACACTACCCCTTTGTTTCAGTGGACCCAATTTCCGTGGTAATGGTGAGAGGAAAGTAGGCAATTTAGGCAGCAGCCAAAATCTCCTACAAGGCACTATAAAATAAGGCTTGTTCTAGATCATGGGTCTGTCCAAAGGGGAATGTTAAGGGGTAGAATGGATGATGGATGCATTGTGGACTTATAACTTTAAGATTAATACTGTTATGCCCCAATAATGGGTCTATGATTAAAGGAGCGAGACTGATGTAAAGCAAAGGTCAAGCAAAGCTTTATTTCATGCCAAGCATCAAGAATCTAACCAAACGTTTGGGGCCACACCTCTTATGAGAGAAGGCAACCCTTTGCTGTTTCACAGTCTAGCTTTTAAGGGCAAAGGCCATGCAGTCAGGCCTGGCCACGCACAGGTGACCAATGAGATTTTAACACACACAGGAAACTCCACAGTGAGGCTAGGTGACCAATTGAGGTTCAATTTACCCTAGTATAGACATTTGACCCAGCCTATTACACCTTGATTAGGATTGGTGCAAAAAAGTTTCCCAAAGGCGGAGGAGTGGGGCATACTCCTTAGTATCTAGGGAGACAATATGCAAACACCGCCCCCCTCCCGCTGATTGATGTCTCCACCTGGCCTGACCCACCCTTGTATATGGGCTTTGTTACCTGGAGCTGATTTCCAGGACTTGTTTTTAAGTGAATCCCCTGGGGGAAGGGGAACAAGGACAGTTTAAGGGTTAACCTCAATGAAAGCCTCTTGCTAAAATATAAAAATATAAAATAGGTCCTTACATTACAACAACTCAGTAGGGAAAGTCCCAGTGTGGTGATAAAAGAAGTGAGGTAATTTGCATTGCACATTTTTTTTTTAAAACGTGTAAGTTGTATTTTTCCGTGCCATTACATCATACTTTATCTTCATCTCTGTCTACTAGTTTAAAACTAGTTAAACAAACTCAACAATTTTTTAAAAAATATTTTATTTATTTATTTAAGAGCAAAAGCCAGAGAGAGAGAGAGAGAGCATGAGCAATATTGGGCTCGATCCCAGGACTCTTGAGATCCTGATCTGAGCCAAAGGCAAACACTTAACTTACTAAGCAAATGAGACTCCCACAAACTCAACAATTTTATAAAATTTTTATTTGTTGGGGTGCCTGGCTGGAACAGTCAGTAAAATATGTAAATCTTGATCGTGGGGTTGTACGTTTGAAATCCACCTTGGGTGTAGAGGTTTTATTTAAAAATAAAATCTTTAAAAATTTTTTTTTCATTTTTTTATTTAAGCCATTGTATGGCAGTGTTGATCACTATATTGTACACCTGAAAGTAATATTAACCTTATTTTAACTAACTACAATTTAAATAAAAACTTTAAAAATAAAATAAAAATAATAATCATAAAAATAAAAAAGAGGAAAAATTATTTGGCAGGCAATTTTCTTAATTGCATTATTATTTATTATTATCATAGTCTGTGTGTGTCGGTGGGAAGTGGCTGGTATTACAGTGAGTTCCATATCTGTGTTACACTGAGGTCCATGTCTGTAGTCAGTCTTTTTTTTTCTTTTAATTTATTTTCAGTGATCCAAAATTCATTGTTTATGCACCACACCCAGTGCTTCATGTAATAAATTCCCTCCTTAATACCCACCACTGGGCTCACCCAACCACCTGCCACCCTCCTCTTCAAGACCCTCAGTTTGTTTCTCAGAGTCCACAGTCTCTCATGGTTTGTCTCTCCCTCCGATTTCCCCCAGCACACTTCTCTCCATCTCCCAGTGTCCTCCACGTTATTCCTTATGTATTGAGTCTTATAAAAACTTTTATTTCTTTCCCTATTCTGCTTTGCATATGCTTACCTTAGATGTTAAAATGTTATAAACCTCTCCTGCCTGGTCCATTTTCTCTCTATTCTCTTATGATTTCTCATGCTCTCCCTGCCAACCCCACATGCCTTACAATATCTGGATATGACTAATTTCTTCCTGAGCTACTTTATTCTACTCTGCCATATGGTTGCCCTTCCCTCTTCTGTACCATAACTTCTATCCCCTGCATTTGTGCTTTAACAATACCTAATTCTTTTCACTGCATCTGTATCTTTGAGGTCAATACTCAGTAGTGCAATCGCTGGGTCATAGGCTAGCTCTATTTTACTGGAAAGAAGGGCCATATGCACCCCAGTGTTCATAGCAGCAATGTCCACTATAGCCATTCTGTTGAAAGAGTCAAGATCCCCTACAACAGACAAACGGATAAAGAAGATGTGATCCAAGGATACAATGGAATATCACTCAGCCATCAGAAAGAATGAATACCCAACTTTTGCATCAACATGGATGGGACTGTAGGAGATTATGTTAAGTGAAATAAGTCAAGCAGTGAAAGTCAATCATCATATGGTTTCACTTATTTGTGGAACCTAAGGAATAGCATGGAGGACATTAGGAGAAGGAAAGGAAAAATGAAGTGGGGGTATTGGAGGGGGAAATGAAACATGAAAAACTATGGACTCCAAGAAACAAACTGAGGGTTTTAAAGATGAGAAGGATGTGGGGATGGGTGAGCCTGGTGATGGGTATTAAGGAGGGCACATATTGCATGGGGCACTGGGTGTTTTACACAAACAATGAATCATGGAACACTACTTCAAAAACTAATGATGTATTGTATGGTAACTAACATAACATAATTAAAAAGAAAAGGATGGGGACAATACCTAACACTCAATCTTTGCTAGTTTCTTGTTTACCTCCTTTTAAGAGTAAGCTCATTAGTGTTTTTTTTTTTTTGGTTTTTTTTTTTTTTTTTGTCTCAACTAAAAGAAGAAAAATAATACACATTATTTTGAAAACTTTTTGAACAGTGTACAAACGTTAGTCAAGTCCACAATGTCTCATCTCTTCTTCCTCCTAACATGGCTAAGTTGAAAAACCCTTTATCTGGGAAAAGATCATTGTCCAGCCACCTTGTGTAAGATTTTGGCTTTAGGTTAGATTATCCTTTCTTTCCTTTTCTGAAAATAAGTTGAAAATATTAATAGCCTCAGTTTTTCTTCCAAAATATGACTGCTTCTTTACCAAGTGCAAAAGCAACCTATTTTGACCATAGTAAACAGCTTGGACCTACTTTTTTTGGCTCACTGTTTTAGTGAGACAAGTGGAGTGAAGATGACACACCATTTCCAAATGTATTAATAATTGGTAGACCATACTTCTAAATTGAAGATTTGTTGCCATTAAACTACGACCAGACTCGCTATAATTACAGAGGTAAATTCTTTATATTTACTATATTTGAAATTACCATATAATACCAAAATAAAATTATGATTATGTGAAGAGTCTGTAATATTAAGAAGATGACTTTGAAATGATTGCTTATCTAAATGAAATTTCCCATTTTATAATCTTGTATAAGCTTCCGTTGTCATTTCCTATTTAAAATCTATTAGAAGGCACTCTTATTTTCCCTTAAGTGGGAAGTCAAATGTGGAACAAATTCATCCCAAAGGAACTGATTCTATGTTCCACTGTAGACAAGGTGGCTTCCATGTGGCATTTTGCCTCTTGCATATTGTTCATCTCCTACAACAAATGGGGGTATGCTCTTTAGTAAACTAATTCAACTCAATTAGAGACATTGTCTTCAAGGGATAACATCATAGAGACTAGAATCAGAATCATACTTTTGGGAAAATTGGGCCCAGGATTTTTGTTTTGTTTTGTTTTGTTTTGTTTTAAGATTTTATTTATTTATTTGACAGACAGAGACCACAAGTAAGCAAATAGCGGGGGGGGGGGGGAAGCAGGCTCCCTGCTGAACAGAGAGCCTGATGCAGAGCTCAATCCCAGGGCTCTGAGATCATGGCCTGAGCCGAAGGCAGAGGCTTAACCCACTGAGCTACCCAGGTGCCCCTGGGCCCAGGTTTTGATGGCTTCTTTCCTCAATCTTATAAAACCTATTTGAACTCTACTGGATGCCAGAACTGCTTAAAAATATTTGGTCCCTTGTAATTTTAACCTTCCAGTATTCAATGCACCTGATCCATGTAATATCCTATAGTATTTTTGTCAAATGAAGACTCTCAAAGTGTGTTTCTTGGGAGACACTTTTCAATTGGTTGCTTACATTTCTGCATTTATTATTTGTTCTAGGCCATCCTTTGAAGATGGTTGTATTGAATAGACTTGGAAGACAGAAATAGTATCTTTTTTTTTAACTTAACCTGTTGTGTTTGCAAATATTATCTGCCTCTGTTTTGATTCTTCTTGTGGGAACTGAGGCTCAGAACTGATATATAACTCCCATCCCTACACACACACAAACACACACACACACACACACACACACACAAATAATGTTAATATTCTGGCTACCTCTATTGCTGTGAATAATAAACTATATTATTTCTGAAACATGAGTCTGCGTCTTCTATCAACACCCAAGAAACTACGGCAGACTCATACACCAGCTTTCAAATAAGGGAAAATAATCTCAGATGCTTTATATTTTTTGATAGTGTTACCTACTTCTGAACATATGACTGAGCACATATAAAGCTGGAGCCATGACCATTTAGAGCTTCTTCTGTGGAAGAACTATGCATTCACTAGTAAACAATAGTAGTTTCATCTTTTTTTTTTTTTCCTCCTGGACACCATTTCCTCTCTCAAACTGTTGCTCAAATTGGATGGAGTCTAAGGTCCTTTGAGGAAATTTTTGTTTAATGATTCAAAATAAAATAGGAAGAGTCTAAAGTGCTAAAAATACTTCTAGATAAAAGGTATAAGATCATGCCAGAAAGGATAGTAATTTTATCTAACAACTGCCTGTTCACCCCTTTTTTGTTCATTAACTAATCTCCAAATTCCTGACTAAATCCCTTTTGTAAGCCAGAATGTGAGCTAAAAACTGGGATTTTAAAAAATGTTTATTTGAAATCCAGTTAGTTAACATATATGGCTGTATTAGATTCATGTGTACAATATAACATATAGCACTCAGTGCTCATCATGACAAGTGCTCTAATTAACCCCCATCACTTATTTAATCCATCACTCCTTTCAGATCCCGTCAAGTAACCATCAGTTTGTTCTCCGTAATGAAATGTCTGTTTCTTGCTTTGTTTCTCTTTCTATGTCTTATTATTTCCCCTTTGCTTGTTTGTTTTGTTTCTTTTATTCCATATATGAGTAAAGGTATTTGTCTTTCTCTGACTGACTTATTTCACTTTTAGCATTATACTGTCTAGTTCCAACCATGTTATTGCAAATGGCAAGATTTCAGTCTTTTTTATGGCAGAATAATATTCCATTGTATATACATACCACTTATTCTTTATTTATTCATCAATTGATGGATACTTGGGCGCTTTCCATATCTTAGCTTTATAAATAATGCTGCTATAAACATAGGGGTGCTAGCATCCCTTTGAATAAGTTTTCTTATATTCATTGGGTAAATACACACCAACAGGTTTGTTGGATCAAAAAGGACTTCTATTTTTAAATTTTATGGAAATTCCATACTGTTCTCAAATATGGCTGTATCAGTTTGCATCACCACCAACAGTTCACAATTGTTACTTTTTCTTTTTTTTTTTTTAAGATTTTATTCATTTGACAGAGAGAGATCACAAGTAGAGAGAGAGAGAGGAGGGAGCAGGCTCCATGCCTGGCAGAGAGCCCGATGTGAGACTTGATCCCAGGACCCTGAGATCATGGCCTGAGCTGAAGGCAGAGGCTTAACCCACTGAGCCACCCAGGCAGCCCCCACAAGTGTTACTTTTTCACATCCTCTCCAACACCTTTTGTTTCTTGTAGTGTTAATTTTAGCCATTCTGACAGGTGTGAGGTGGTATCTCTTTCTAGTTTTGCTTTGCAATTTCCTGATGATACATGATGATGGACATCTTTTCATGTATCTACTGAACATTTGAATGTGTGCTTTGGGGAAACACTTGTTCATGTCTTCTATCCATGGTTTTATTGGATTATTTGTTTTTGGATGTTGACTAAAAACTGGATATTAAGTAACACACAAGACAGGTTTCCTTGAGCTTAAATTTTATTTGCATGAGTATCATTAACAGGAAAAAATATGCATATGGGTATGTACAAGTGTGTTTATGTATACATCTATCTATCTATCCTCTATCCCATGTCTTCTAATTGTGGTAAATCCTGTAAGGTGGGGAATGGGATAGTCTGAAGAAATATGCTTCTGGATATGCTGGGTAAGCAAATTTAATTGCACTCAGATGCATTGGATATAAGTGAATCACTCAAATGAGTTATTTAATATTATATAGAAACAAATTAAAAGTTTATGTAGTTGAAAATAATAGGTAGTTAAAATAATTTTTTTGTTTGTTGTTTTTGTGTCTTTTTTTGTTTATATATACTATGGTGTGAATGTTTATGTCTCCCAAAATCATATTATGAAATCTAACTCTGTAAGTGCTAGTATTAAAACATAGGGGCCTTTGGGAGGTGATTAGGTCATAAGTGGGATTACAGTCCTTTTAACGGAGACCCCAGAGAGTTCTCTTGCTTCATTCATCATGTACATTTACAGTGAGAAGATAGCCATCTATGAGGAAGTGGGCTCTCCCTGGATCTGCCCATTCCTTAATCTTGAACTTCTCCGTTCTAGAACTGTGAGAAATAAATTCCTGTTCTTTATAATCTATTAAGTCTATATCATGTCCGTTATAGCAGCCTGCATGCAGAAGGACACTATGACCTAAAATGAGAGCAATAAATATAAAGTTTCAGTAAAGTCAGTTGGTACAATGTTTTTTTTTTTAATTAGAGAAGACATGCTGCTTCATGTTAAACCTTGATATTGTATATGTTTCTTGAAGGGCCACTTCTTACTCCTTTGTGTGTTTTCCACAAAGTCCAGGATGATGCCTTACATAAAGGTAATATTTTATAAATACTGTTGGAAATATATACTTCTCTAAAATCTTATTTTGCCTACAGATTACTTGGATCCACTTTGCCTTGTGTAGAATATTTGAAATATATTAAGAACAGAATGTCTCTCTAAATAACATTTAGAATCATCATTAGTTTATGACTCCTGACTCATTTGTTTATGCAGTGATACTTACTGCAAGAACACTGAAGTTTGTAATATAATTTTGAATTAATCACCAAGCTAGTTTATTTTAACTTATGAAAAAATAATTTCTCATGTTGGTTTAATTCTGCTCTTATGTTATGGTCATGACATTTTCATTAAAATAAAGTAGAAAATAGAAGTAAATAATAAATGAAAAATAAAAATTAAAAAATAAAAAAATAAAAGCAAATCTCTTGTGAAATGTTAAACTTTTCTTACTTATTTTGTTTTGCTTTTCTTCTACCATGCTGGCAAAGCTGTATATTGCAGATAGGTACAATTTTCTAGGTGCTAGGTTTGTTACTTTTGCTAAAATTTTCAAAATATAAGGAGTTGAATAGTCATGCATTGTTTATTAAACTCCTTATCTACACATATAAAAATAAAACAATGATGGTGACCTGGGTATTTCTAAAATTGTATTCTGTTTTTCCATATTATGGTTTACAATGTAATTAATAAAGATTCTGCATATATTAACATCATCCCATTCTATCTCATCTGTATGTCCATACAGAGCATGTATGATTTCTATTCATTGCTATGTTGTGGTGAAGAGATTGTCTGAAGTAGCCTATATTTATGCAGGTAGATCTTAAGCTACGGTGCTCTTGTTTATTTGCTTGTTCGTGATCAGTATGTTTGAAAGATGGTAACTATTGCATCAGGTGTGACGATTAAAAAATATTATTGGTGCCTGATACACTGTGATAAAATAGGTAAGTCAATTCATAATTTGTTAATTAAATTAGAAAAGAAATTCCTTTGGATTTGTTCTTTATTAAGAGTTTTTTTTTTTTTTTAACGAATGCCTTGGGATGTTTTTTGTGTAATATATATCACATGCCTCAACCTTTAAATTTGAATGTAGAAAAGAGTTATCAGAATGAGCCTAGAAAATATTGTTATGGGGGCGCCTGGGTGGCTCAGTGGGTTAAGCCGCTGCCTTCGGCTCAGGTCATAATCTCAGAGTCCTGGGATTGAGTCCCACATTGGGCTCTCTGCTCAGCAGGGTGCCTGCTTCTTCCTCTCTCTCTGCCTGCCTCTCTGCCTACTTGTGATCTCTCTCTGTCAAATAAATAAATAAAATTTAAAAAAAAAGAAAACATTGTTTTGAAATATTTTTGTTCTGTTGTATTATGTTAACTTAGGAAATAATGGTAGTTATTTTTATTAGCATTTCCTACTTTCCACATGCCCTTACAGATGAGATATCATGTTTTTCCTACTCTTTTTATCGTGGTTGTTATATTCTTCATGATCAATAACAATCAATGAAAATTCCTAACATTAATTTTCTTTGGGAAAGTGATATTTTAGCAGGAATCCATGACCTAAAATTTTAGCTGTTGTTCTTCCAGGAGATGAGACTATCAATGTTCCCGAAATTTCAAGAAATAGAACTTATTAATTGTGTTGGTTGATGTTTATTGTCTCTGAACTTAGAGGTGCATAATTCAATTTAAAATTTATTTTGGGGGCGCCTGGGTGGCTCAGTGGGTTAAAGCCTCTGCCTTTGGCTCAGGTCATGATCCCAGGGTCCTGGGATCGAGCCCCGCATCGGGCTCTCTGCCTAGCAGGGAGCCTGCTTCCTCTTCCCTCTCTCTCTGCCTGCCTCTCTGCCTACTTGTGATCTCTATCTGTCAAATAAAATAAATAAAATCTTAAAAAAACCGGAGTGGACATTATGGGGGTGCTTATCTGAAATTGAGGGACATTATAAAAAAATAAAAAATAAAATTTATTTTGAATTGAAAACAAGATCTTACTGAAGTTTAGGCATCCCACTTTATATCAGGCCTCCAGTACATTCTAATTTATTTATAGAAAATATCATAAACATGAATGACACTTTTCCTATTGCATTTATATGAAACTGCAATGACTCAAAGATGTCAGATTTGAAAAGCACTACCTTTCTATAATTTCTGTTTCTTAGGAGGAATGGATATACCATTTTAGCTCAATTATCCAACAGTATTCAAAACCACCATGAATTTTAATACATAGTTATTACACCCTAAAAATCAAGTATGAAAATGTATAAACAACCAAATCTCTATCTGTAAATGAAATACTCCCACACAGACGGGTTTTAAAACTTTCTAACTTAAGGAATTTGATAGCACAGACTCAGGGTAGTAGTTTCAGTGCCTACAGTATACTTTCAGGGAGAGAGTAATGTAAGCTCTGAGTCACTTTCTGCCTAGAGATGACCTAATAGTGGTTCTGGCATTGTTTGTTTGTTTTTGAAAATACGTTCCTGGGCGTCATTCAGAAAATGCAGATTTTGGCATCTATATAAATTAAGGATGATCTTTTTGAACTTTTGTCTTTCATTACATCAAATTAACATAATTGGACAGAAATTCCACTAAATTAAGCATTGTTAGGAAATGTGTAAATTGGAGCTACTCAAATTAGTTGCTCTTTGAACTATGTGCTGTTGGTTCAGGATTAGATAAGGAGTTTGAAGGCAAACCTAAATCATTGCTTCCTTTTTTGAGAGATTCTCAGCATATTTTCTTAAAATTAGCTGAAATAAACAATGTGTTTAGTCGCAAAGTGATTTGCATTTTTGCACAAACTCCCTCTCTCCTTGAGAATTATAACAGATATTTCATGAAACATCATTGATCTTTACTTTGTTACACTGCTGTAAAGTACATTTAGAGTTGCCAGTTAAAGGTGTTAGTGTTGAGATGAAATGTCATGCATTTTTCTTCACTTCCATGCAAATGAACACAGTAAATTATTAAGACACAATGAAGAAAAAAAAATTGACAATGAGTTCCAGATTTTAAAAATCACTTGCCATTCAATCCAAATTGTGAGTTTGATCAGTTACCGAACACTTTATAATGCACCCCCGGTAATTTTACAGAGATTACTTTTTTCTTACCAATTCTTGATTATTCTGTCTTGCAATGCAGAGAAAGCTAACTAATTTAAAATAAACTTCCGTTAATTTTGATTGTTATAAACTTAAAATTGATTAATTTCCATATACAGAGTTTAAAATGTTCACAATTTACATTAAATATATATTCTGTGTATACCTTGGAAAAATTATACTGAAAATTGAAATTAAAATGATGTTGTATATAGCTGCAAGAAGCCGCCTGTCCCACTTCATCTTACTATATAAGTTGTGTCAGGTAATTTATAAAATCCCTGCTGCATAACAAATCTATTTTTTGTTGGAATGGGTAGTAATGTTTCTTCTTATTTCGAAATAAGAGTTGGTCTATGAGTGCCTCTGCAACTGTATTTTTCCTAAGTGGCTTCATGGTCCTGAACTGAGAAAGCTCAGAGCATTAAACATCAAAGTAATATATTTTGACACAATTAGACATCAAGGAAATGCAATTAAAATGACACTGAGAGGGCGCCTGGGTGGCTCAGTGGGTTAAGCCGCTGCCTTCGGCTCAGGTCATGATCTCAGGGTCCTGGGATCGAGTCCCGCATTGGGCTCTCTGCTCAGCAGGGAGCCTGCTTCCCCCTCTCTCTCTCTGCCTGCCTCTCCATCTACTTGTGATTTCTCTCTGTCAAATAAACAAATAAAATCTTTAAAAAAAAAATGACACTGAGATATCACTACACACTTACCAGAATGGCTAAAATAAAATATAATGACAAGCCCAAAAGAAAAAAATATACCATTTGATGATACACAATGGCAAGTTGTACCATAACTTAACCATCTCAGACTAGTGTAGTGTTAAATTTGTTTTTCTAAGCCATGTTTTGGGTCACTTACCACTTTTCAAGGATATAAAGTGCTATCATTTTACTTAAAACTGTGAAATTTGGTCAGATTTAAATTTCAATTTATGTTAAAACATTCTGTAAACTGTGTTAGACTTTGACATTTGTTCCCTCAGTTCAGTGAATAACACTATATCATATTCTGAAAAATACGCTAATTTTTATTTTGAAAAATATCCCTTTTTCCTCTTATGGTAATTATTAATATGAATTAATAGTAGAATTTGATATGGTCCAATATGACCATAAATACTTAATAGTATATTATCAAATTTAATAATGAATATAATGTACTTCTTTGGACAATTTTTAAAGACCAGTCTACTCTTAAAACAAAAAAAAATGGAGATGCACTTCTTTAGTTTACACAAATTTCATTTTATTATATATGACCTCAGATAAATTTCAACAAATCATAATTTATTAAAATCATGTCTACTTAAAAATCTCATAGAAGAGTTAAACCATCAAAAATAAAAATAAACACACACAACACACACACATCACCCATGTATTGGCAAATCACAATTGCTGTAACAATACATTAGGCATTCCACAGTTAAGGGCTATCAAAATTTCCATCAGTGACAAAAAGATTTGTATCCAAATGGACTGATTTTCCAGAATCCAAGAAAAAGTCTCCTAGGATTTATTTAAAGGTAAATATTTGAACAAATACTTCTTAAATTTAGGATATTCAGAACATACGATTAAAGAATATTTGCAGTGCAGACTATATTCAATCCTTCCTTCAAAATGTGCCTTTGAGTACATAATTCTGTTTTCTCGATCTCAATTGAGCTGTCTTCCAAGGAAGTTTTCCAAAATGTGTGTCTCTGTGTGATAAATGTTCTAAGACCTAACATGCTTCATTGTATTTTTACTGTGCTCTCAAATTTAATCAATAATTTGGATTGATGTATAATACCTAGTTTCAAATATCTTTTCCATCTATAAAAACTCCCAGCTGTCTCTTTATATGCTATTACTATTGAGAATTGTGCTGTCAGTATTATTCTTGTACATTTTAGGTGATCTGTTCTTCTCTTGGGCATCATTTATGCTCTTCTCTGTTTTTGATATTCTTAAAACTCACCATAATGTATACGAGTGGTTTTTAGTGTGTGTAGTTTTTGTTTTGTTTTGTTTTGTTTCTGATATCTCGTGTTTGGCATCATTTTAAGTCTGGTATCTTTTATCTTTCTTTAATTCTCCAAAATTTATCTCAGTACTTATTTAAATATTTTCTTTATTTTTTTTTCTCTTCTGCTGTATTTGGGCAGAAGTCATTAATTTGTTTGTTTGTTTTTCCCAACTCATTTATTCATTTTACAGCTATATTCATCTTAGTCTCCATTTATTGTATTCTTTATTTCAACAATTTTCACTTAATTTATATTCACAGTATAGTATCTTTCTTTTCCTTGTATATGTATATCATTATTTTATCATATACTTTTAAGCTATTTTTAAAAATATTTTATTTATTTATTTGACAGTGAGAGATCACAAGTAGGCAGAGAGGTGGGCAGAGAGAGAGGAAGAGAAGCAGGCTACCTGCTGAGCAGAAAGCCTGATGTGGGGCTTGATCCCAGGACCCTGAGATCATGACCTGAACGGAAGGCAGCGGCTTAACCCACTGAGCCACCCAGGCGCTCCTTTTAAGCTATTTTTTAAAAGTACAGTCATTCTTTTTTTTTTAAGATTTTATTTATTTATTTATTTGACAGAGAGAGATCACAAGTAGACAGAGGGCAGGCAGAGAGAAAGAGAGGGAAGCAGACTCCCTGCTGAGCAGAGAGCCTGATGCAGGACTTGATCCCAGGACACTGAGATTATGACCTGAGCTGAAGGCAGTGGCTTAATCCACTGAGCCACCTAGGCGCCCCTAAGCTATTTTTTTAATTCCTGTTCCCATAACACTTGGATTGGCATATAAAGTTAACCACATCATATTTTTTAGGTAAGTAATTGTACTTTTTATGTGCATAGTTATTTTGGTCCATGAGTTCAGCTCTTCTTAGGATCATCAAATCTCTGTAAAGTCTGGGTATGCTAGGATTTTCTAAGCAACAATAAAATACATTGAAACCTGGTAGCTTAATTATAATAATGTTTTCTTTCTCAATCATTCACAATAGTATTCCATTCTGAGTAGCTTCCTTCTATTTTGCAGCTATAGTGTTTGGAAAAACTTGAATTATGATATTACTGTGATAATGTGAATTAGTCAGGGTTTTTCAGAGAATCGGGAAGAGAAAAAAAGGAAGATATTCTCCAGGTCCAACTCTAGAAGTGACTATTAAAACATCTGTCCAAATTCAATTGAACAAAACTCAGAAATGCCATCTCCAGTGAAATACAAAAAAGATTATATATAGTTCTGGGCACACACATCTCATTTGACCCAATGATGTATATCAATGAAAGACTGAAGGCCAATCACCACTCCATGGGAGAATTTAAAAATAAATTTACTAATGAGGCCAAGAATTCAGAATCACAAATACTTCAGAACTAATAATAACTGCCTTCACTTGATGTTATTCTATAAGATAAATCCTACGGTCAAGTTTCAATTTTAAATTCTTAAATCCTTATGAAGAAGCATCATTTGGAGGGAGCAGTTTTCATAATTTATCATCCATCAGCCTTTTTTAAAAGATTTTATTTATTTATTGGACACAGAGAGAGAGAAAGAGAGCGAGAGAGAGAGATCACAAGGAAGCAGAGAGGCAGGCAAGCAGGGAGGGAAGCAGGCTTCCTTTTGAGCAGTGCCCGATGTGGGGCTGGATCCCAGGACCCAGAGACCATGACTTGAGATGAAGGCAGAGGCTTAACCCACCACCCACGTGATGAGAGAGCCACTCAGGTGCCCCTCATCCATCAGTCTTAATTGATTGGAGGAAAATGTGTGGAGGAATAATGCCTTAGGGAGCTAATCTCTCTAAAGAATTTTCAAGTCTTTACCCCTTCAAGGTTTTGTACAGTTCTGATAGCCTCTAAACATCCAGCGGATTTCTACAGTGACAGGCCTGTTAAAACCTGTCTTCAAACCAGGAATAGAGCTTGAAACATACCAGTCAAGGGCAACTTTGAGTATTTTAAGGCGTTTATCATCATTTCTTTGTTTTTGGTTAATATCTGAAATAGTTCCATATTACACTTGCATAATTTCTCCAGAGCTGACTTTGAAGGAGGCATTCAGTTCCAGCTAGTTCCATATTTTGGCAAGAACTATACTTCTATATTAAAAAAAAAAGACATATTTTAGGGCGCCTGGGTGGCTCAGTGGGTTAAAATCTCTGCCTTCGGCTCAGGTCATGATTCCAGGTTCCTGGGATTGAGTCCCACAGTGGGCTCTCTTCTCAGCTGGGAGCATGCTTCCATTCCTCTCTCTCTGGCTGCCTCTCTGCCTTCCTATGATCTCTGTCAAGTAAATAAATAAAATTTTTAAAAAAACATATTTTATACCAGTTATTCATGTTTATTAACTAAGATATCACAATACAAATAATACAAACAGTTGCTCTTTATTAATACCTTCAACCAAGATCAAAAAATATGTCATATTTTCTCCAAAAATTTTATATCATCTGATAGGTCAGATATATATATAAAATTACATTTAAAGTTTTAAAAATATCAGCAAATATTTTCATTTAAATGCCAATTTGAAAAGAAATCTACTTTTCCAAACACGACTTTTTATCCTATTTATTTTGAATTTTGTCAACAACTGATAAAATGTTTAGCGAGACTATAAATGTTAGATCGAAAAAAATGATTAATAGATGTAGGTTCAAATTATTATGTTCCACTAAAAATGATTTAGTCTTTGATGAACATCTGTTTGGTAATATGTTGTATCCAGATATAGTAAATTAAAGACATATATAAAATTATAGGGAAATGACATCTTCCGTTCCATTATGAGTAGACCTTTTAAAATGCTATTTGCCACAACCTGTCATCTTGTCATTATGTAGCATTATGTAGCAATTAAAAAATGTATACTCTTCACTTAGAAGTCTTTTGGAAATCTAAAATATGACTTTCTATGGTTTGTGTCTCCATATTGCTTTATTGCCAGTTAAAACAAATCCACATGCTTTGATTCAAAGGTAATAAATTCCTCTTATTTGGAAAAAGGATGTTTATTTTTGTTCTCTCACCCTTAGCAGGTGGTTTCATTTTAGCACACTTCAGAGTTATAATTTCATGCTTATTAAAAACATTTATTTTGATCTACATAGATGAATGAAACTTTTATTTTATTAAATTATTTGCCAAAAAATCTGTGAGTTTTTAAAATGTATTTCATTTGAAGGGTTATTTTAGAGCATTCAAAGAGGATCTAAGAGTGTGGTATTATGCAGTTTTTAAGTAGGTATGAAATGGTTAATTATAGGATTGTTTCTTTAGGCTTATGTATATTGTCCATTATATGCTATAAAATATTTTTTTTTAAAGATTTTATTTATTTATTTGACAGAGAGAAATCACAAGTAGATGGAGAGGCAGGCAGAGAGAAAGAGGGAAGCAGGCTCCCTGCTGAGCAGAGAGCCCAATGTGGGACTCGATCTCAGGACCCTGAGATCATGACCCGAGCCGAAGGCAGCGGCTTAACCCACTGAGCCACCCAGGCGCCCCACTATAAAATATTTTGAAAGTAAATTTAAAGTATGTTTTATGTAGTTTATTTTTTGGAAAAAAATATTGAAATGACTTATGAAATTCAGTATACTCTCAACATTAATTTATTTTGAAATTTACCAGTTGTCTACTGAACTATTATATGGCAGATATTACTTCAGACTACACTGGTAAATGAAATAATTGGCTTTGTAGAACTTTTATTTTAATGGGTGAGACAATTCAAAGCTATAAACCTTAATAAAAATGGCATAGTGCATTCAAAAAGGAAGAGTACAATGAGGAAAAAGAAAAATTCGATCAGGGTGAGAAAAATCAAGGTTGCTAGGCAGGGGATGGGGAGTTAAATCTTTTAATAGAAAGATCAGGGTACTTACAATGAAGCTGACAATTGAACAAATGTATGGAAAGGTGATGAATTTGCGCAGAACTATCAGCAATAAGGTCACTCCAGACAAAGGAATTGGCTATCTTGAAGGCCATAAGGTTGGATCATGCCTGGCATATCTGAGGAATAGCAAGGAGGCCACTGTGAGTGACTGAAGAGTAGCAGGGAAAGAGGTCACAGAGGTTAAATGAGTGGCTAGATCATGTAAAAGCTTCGAAGTCATTGTAAAACTCTGGCTTTTATATTTGGAAACTTACTGTGTGATAGAATTTCTGCTAATAACTGAGAGTTCAATTGTCCATAAACTTTCAAGGATTCTTATTCTAGTAAGACAGAATAAAGAGAAAGAGTTCATATTTTCACATGGTGTAACAAATGCTCGGAGATACAAGTGTAGGAAGCTATGGGAGCACAGAAGAAGGCACTAAAATCACACCATATATTTGATGACTGTGACTATATATAAATTTGTATTTTCTAGATTTTTTGTAGTCATGGAATCACACAGTATATACTATTCATTGCCTGGATTTTCTTTTCTCAGCATCATTACTTTGAGAATCTCCAATTGTCTTTGCTCTATTGATGGACATTGATGAACATTTCCACTGTTTTCAATTCTTAAAAATAAAGCTGATATGAAATTCACATACAAGTCCTTGTATGAACATAGGGTTTGTTTTTCTTGGTTAAATGCCTAGAATAAAATGGCTATTTGTGTAACTGCAACATATTTTTCATTTAAAAATTTTTGAAACTATTTTCCAAAGTGGTTGTATCATGATATATGCCAACAACAGTTTAGATTTTTTGTTGCTTCTCAATCTAGCTCAGACCAAGTACAATTAGCCTTTATAATTTTAGCCATTCTAATAGATATGTAAGCATGTCTCATTATGATTTTAATTTGTATTTCTTTAATGTTTAAATGTTGAGAAATTGGCCATGTGCTTATAAGCCATCCATATACTTTTGGTGACATGTCTCTTCCATTATTTCCTTCACATGTAAAATTGGATACTCTGTTTGGTTATTAGTAAGGTTTTTTATTTTTATTCATTTTTAAATAATCAGAGTAGATGTCCATTATCAGATATTTAATTTGCAAATCCCTTCTCCATCTTTACGGTTTCTCAATGGAGCTTTGATAGCTGTGTCTTTCAAGAAATATGCTACTTCTTTCCTGGTACACGGAGGCATGACTAGAACATTATCAATGTTGACCTTTGCAAAGAAAATCATGGCTTAAGATATATGTAGTCTGCAGTTGTTGGGAGTGTTCACCATCCTTGCCTCTAACTCATCTCTCACTGCCCACACATTCAGGTATAGGGGAATATTGATTGACAAAATATTAATTGCCAAATAACACTAGTTAGAGAATAAGAAAAATGCAGGCACCTGATTATATAATATTCCTTAAATAAAATATGTTTTTATAAGTGCTATTGGAAGTAAATTCCTCAATACTTTAATCACACAGAATGATGGAATCCTAGATTTTTTTTTCTTGTATTTACTAAGAAAATGATCATGCCTCAAGTATATTAAAATGGAATAGGGAAAATTAAAAATTGGTTTAAGTCGATTTGCGTGTGTTGTGCGTATGTGAGAGAGAAAGTGAGAGAGAAAGAGAAAGAGAGAAAAAGAGAAAGGGAAAGACAGAGAGGTGGCTGCAGTGAATTGATGAGTTGCAGGATAGATTTTAAAGTTTTTTCTTTTGCTTTCTACATTTCCTTTTCCTTAGGTTCAAGAGAACAATCAGTAATATCTCAGATGCCTGCTGGTAACATCAGCAGAAAGAGTTAGAGGTTCCTAGAAAATTAAAGAAGAGATATAGTTTTCCTGACATAAGAAAAGTCATTTTTTGTCCCCAGCTATTTTCAATGATCTATACCCCACCTGTGTACTTGCCCAAGCACACTTCTTCCAAAAATTCCTGGGAGGTTCTTACAAAGAAATGCAAAAACCTCACTCCTAAGGATTTTGAGGGAACAAGGCAATGGGAAAACTAACAGTCACCACCAGACCAGGAAATAGCCTAAGCTATTGAGACAATAAATCAGTGGTAAAACTCCTAGTGCTATTTCAAAAGCAATCAAGGCCTTTCATTCCTTGTCCCAGAAAATGAGCCCAAGACCCCATCTAGTTTCTATCTGCTCTTGAAGCCTGCAGAGTTCCTTTCCCTTGTCCAACAGTTACCTCTGCTTTATTCTAACGTTGAAGTTTCTGCCCTCGGTGGAATACAAGATTCATTCAGGTGAACATGCAATACATATTGCACAAATACATATGTGGATGTGCATGCATCCACAACCTTATGACCAACCATACACGGGATAATAAAACTCTCCCTTCTGAGTATTCATCTTAAATACTAAATAAAAATCTCTCTCCTGTTCAAACAGTCAAGGCTTTGGAACTTATTCCCTTTGAACTCCTTGTATGTTGTAAACAAAGATTCCTTTGTTTGATAACTCCACCTGTTTCTGTGATTCACCAAAGACTGACCTCAGTTAGTTCAGTTACTGTAATGTAATATCAAGCATATCTAGTTAGTTTATCATTTTGTTCAAGTCTTACATATCTTACCAATATGATGAGCATTTGTCTATGTAATCTTAAAATAAGGGTGTTGAAATTATTTTCCATTTGTCGTCCAAGGTAGAAGTTATGATTTTTGTTCTTAGTTTTTCCTATATATCCCCAAATCTGTTGTTACGTATTAAAATTCAAGAATTATTATACTCCCGGGGCGCCTGGGTGGCTCAGTGGGTTAGGCCGCTGCCTTAGGCTCAGGTCATGATCTCAGGGTCCTGGGATCGAGTCCTGCATCGGGCTCTCTGCTCAGCAGGGAGCCTGCTTCCTCCTCTCTCTCTCTCTCTGCCTGCCTCTCTGCCTACTTGTGATCTCTCTCTGTCAAATAAATAAATAAAATCTTAAAAAAAAAAAAAGAATTATTATACTCCCTGATGAATTCATCCTTTTACTCTTCTGTAATTTTGACTTGATCTTTATGTCTAATAATGAAATTTGCTTTAAAATCACTTTTCATTATCTTGATATAACCACCAAAGTTATAGTGTGATTAGAGTTAATATAGCATATTTTTTCTTTTACTTTTTAAAGCACTTCTATATTGAATCCTGACAAAGAAACAAAACAGATTTTTAACTCTGGAAGCATCTTTCTAAATTATCTTTTTTTTTTTTTAATGAAGCAGTAGCAATTTTTGTTAAGGGACCTAAACTGAAAGTAGGTTTAGAAATTTATTTATTTTTTTATTTATTTAGTAAAAGATTTTATTTTATTTATTGACAGCAAGAGAGAGAGAGAGAGAGAGAAGAAGCACACAAACAGGGGGAATCATGTGCAAAGGGAGAGGAAGAAGCAAGCTCCTTGGGGTGCAAGTAGTCCCATGCAGGGCTGGATCCCTGTACACTGGAATCATGACCTCAGCCAAAGGCAAACATCTGCTTAAACAACTAAGTCATCCAGGCACCCCTAGAA
Source organism: Mustela nivalis (assembly GCF_964662115.1). NCBI lineage: Eukaryota > Metazoa > Chordata > Mammalia > Carnivora > Mustelidae > Mustela > Mustela nivalis. The sequence continues at coordinate 1,001,010 of NW_028136402.1, read as the reverse complement.
AATTTAAAAAAAAAAAGACCTTTTAAAAACATTTTGTTTCTTTCTTGTTTTTTTTTTAATATTTTATTTATTTGACAGACAGAGAGACAGGAAGAGGAACTATAAGCAGGGCAGAGGGAAAAGGAGAAGCAGGTTTCCCACTGAGCAGAGAGCCTGATGTGGGGCTCCATCCCAGGACCCTGGGATCATGACCTGAAAAGAAGGGACACTTCTTGGAGGAAGCCACCCAGACACCTCTTTTCTTTGTTTTTAATATATGGCAACTGATGCTTCCCAGCCACGAGGAGCATATTACCCATTGATTAAATCTTTGATAACAACCTATTTAAAAAGGTGTGTAAATATATACTTACTCATATTTATACACTTTGTGTTTTCTTCATAGTTTGGGGCTGGACCCCATGGTCACAACACTGCTTCCAGTCTTTGCCTTCCCATCTTTTGATACCAGGTATTTGGTCAGCAAAGCAAATTAGTATCAAAATTAATAAGCCCTTGGCACCATATCTCTGGAGCAGGGCTTGCTCTTAGCCAAGGCCCAGAGCAGTTGACCTCCCCTCACTAGTGCTATAGCCCCAAGGACTAGGTCCCTGCCACCAGAACTCAGTCTTACATGTTATGCTAAGCAGACAAAACCAAACCAGGAAAGCTCCAACAGCTTTCACTGGCCTGCCTCATCTCCAACTCTCTCGACGTCTAGGCAGTACCAGATGACAGGGAGGGGTCTTGTTCCAACATATGGGAGGGAAGGAAGTAGCCACGAGCAAGTACCTGCCTCTCTGTTCCTTTCTTTCATGAGCAGGTTGTAAGGAGGAGGAAGAGGAAGGGGAAGAGAGGTGAACTTCAAGGGGTGAAGGCCTCAGGTAGGCAGCTGGCTCCTGCCAGTAGGAAAGGGACAAAGGAGAAGGCAGTGAGTCTTGCAGGGAGGGTGGGGGGTAAGGGTTACAGCTTATGATGGAATCTGGACAGGAGTAATAGGGATACTAGTCATTTGAGTCCACCATTGGCAAGCTGGGCTGGGTGTCAGGGCAGATAGGCCTCCCTGGGCAACGGCACATGAGAGAAGGTGGAATTCTTCTCGGAGGAGCAGGTGAAGCTTTGGGTGTTGGGAAAGCATAGACAGTATTGTTCCAGGGCCAAGGACAGGTCCGGGTACTCCTGGTTGGAGGTCAAGGCCACAGTATGATCCAGGTCTTCTACCAGCAGCTTGAAGGTACCACATGCCAGCCACCCCTCATTATTGTGTATAACTCTCTGGTGCACTTATTGGCTTATCCATCAAATGACTCCTTCAGCAGCCTGAAAACCACCTCCACAGGCACTCCAGGATATGGGAGGCTTCCAGAGTGAAAATTTTGCACAGGATCACCCCCAAAAGACCAGAAGTCACTCTGGTGGATGTAGATCTGGTCAAACATGGCCTTAGGGACCATCCACTTCACAGGCAGTCCACTGTTGGTTCTCATTTTATAGTAACTGATGTGGTGATATCTCTGGCAAGGCTGAAGTCTGAGATCTTCATCATGTTGTCCTTTGTCACCAGCACTTCCCTGGTGGCCAGGTCTTGGTGTATGCACTTCTTGGAGGCAAGGTACTCCATGCCTCAGGCTACCTGGTAGGCAAAGAATACCGGGTGCTTGGAGGAGAGTTGCTCTGCTGCATTGTGGCTGATATTGTAACAGTACTCCAGGTCAGGAGGCCTCTGGGCCTGCAGGTACTCCTGTATGTTGTCTTTGGAGGCATATTCCATGATAGTGTACGAAGGACCATCCTGTGTGCAGGACCCAGCAGGTTGATGGTGTCCTTGTGCTGTCCAATCATCTTCATCATCTCCATTTCTGAGATTAGGTTTGACAGGTCTTTCTCTGCTGCATCTGACTTCAACATCTTCACAGACACTTTAGTCAAATGGTTGGATTTGTCTTTGTCCAGCCCAATGGCCTCCTCCAACACCACTTGCCCAAAGTAGGCCTCTCTTAGGGGTCTGCCTAAACTGCCTACAACCAGCCTGCCTCAAGGCAGTTATGAACTCTAGATTATCCTCAAAAACATTAAACCACAAGCTAAAAATTCTCTTCACTAGGTCTCTGTCGCAGGTCTAATTTTCTTATCTTTCATCATTTATCTTTTTCCTAATTCTTATTTTCAGTATAGTTTATTTGGCTTCCAGGTGTTTCCCCGGGTTTCTGTATGCTGTTTCATAGGGAAGAATTATCCTGTCATAAAATTATTTCTTGAGCATTCATTACATCTCTCAGTTAAAATGGGTTCTTTTATGGTATTGATTCATTTGAGTTTTCTCAAAATGGGAAGAATTTTCAAAATGGTGTTTTCCTCAAGGTTCAGAGTATGTCTTAGCCTCATCTTTACTCTTTTTGAAATTCACTTTTCAAATTCTTGTCCCTCTTTTTATCTTTTTAAATTAAAATGTTTTATTTTTACTATTTTTTTATTTGAGTGTAGTTGATAGTCAGTGTTACATTGGTTTCAGGTTTTCAATATCTCCATACATTATTCTATGATCACTACAAATATTGCCGCCATCTGTCACCATATAACACTATTATAATATCATTGACTATATTCTCTACACTGTCCCATATCTCTTTTTAAAATCTCTGATTTTTATGTTTTCTGTTATTCCAGTTTTCGACCATCATTTTACTTAGTTACTTTAATAAAATATGCCTGATTACACACTCTATGCTGAAAACCATAGCATTTGATTTATAGTAGCCTTCTTCTTCTTCTTCTTCTTCTTCTTCTTCTTCTTCTTCTTCTTCTTCTTCTTCTTCTTCTTCTTCTTCTTCTTCATTAACATATAATGTATTATTAGCCCCAGGGGTACAGGTCTGTGAATCACCAGGTTTACACACTTCACAGCACTCACCACAGCACATACCCTCCCCAATGTTCATAACCCCACCACCCTCTCCCTAACCTCCCCACCCCCCCCCCCCCGGCAACTCTCAGTTTGTTTTGTGAGATTAAGAGTCTCTTATGGTTTGTCTCCCTCCCGATCCCATCTTGTTTCATTTACTCTTTTCCTGTTCCCCAAACCCCCCACATTGCACCTCCATTTCCTCATATCAGGGAGATCATATGATAGTGCCTTTCTCTGGTTGACTTATTTTGCTAAGCATAATACCCTCCAGTTCCATCCATGTCAACGCAAATGGCAAGATTTCATTTCTTTTGATGGCTGAGTAGTATTCCATTGTGTGTGTATGTATATATATATATATATATATATATATATATATATATATATCATTCATTTGTTGATGGACATCTATGTTCTTTCCATAGTTTGCCTATTGTGGATATTACTGCTATAAACATTTGGTGCACGTGCCCCTTTGGATCATATAGCAGTCTTCTTTACCTCTATCAGAACCCCAGGAAGCTTTATTTATTTATTTACTCACATAAACAGATGATCCAACACAACGTTTTTTGATGTTCCAATGTATTATAATGTCTTACCGCTTAACACTATGCTTACTGCTCTCTTTCACTGTCTGACTAAATCCTCATCATCACTATGCCATTTAATGAGAAAGAACATTTGAACTCAGAGTTCTCTCCATATCAGGGAATGAAGACTCCACCCTTCTGTTTGTGCAGGTAAAATAAATGTTGATGTCTGTCCTGCACATACCCCATCCTGTTCACCAGAATATTCACCATCAAAATATATACACAATGAAAACCATACCTCACCACTTCTATTACCACCCAGCATGCTAAAAACACCATCATATGTTCCTGAATTATTGACTTGATTGATAACCCCACTTCCACACAAACTGCACTCCTTTCTCCCTGCAAATTTATTTTGGTACAGCAATTTAACCTAAAAATCAAGTCAGATGATTTTATTCTGCTGTTGAGGGTCTTTTGGTATCTTCCCCTTTCATATTAAATAAAAACTGAAGGCGTTTTAATGTACTAGAAGGTCATACATCAATACGTTCTTCCTCTCTCCACCACTATGAACTCCTCATTGGCCTCCTTGCTTTTCCTCAAAAGTAACAGACAAGCTGTTCACACAAAGTCTATATACTTACTTGCTCTGCCTAGAGCAATCTTTTCCTTTAATATTTGTATAACACTCTCCTTCACTTCCTGGGTCTTTGTGCAAATAACATCTCATAAATGAGATATAACCACCCAACACAAAATAAAATTAACTTTCATCCCAGCATTCTCCAATGGCTTTTACCTTTCTTGTATTTCTTTGTATCACTTATCACCATCAACCATCAATCATTATTCTATTACTGGTTTATTTTCTTATTTGAGACAGAGAGAGAGAGAATTGGGAGGGTGCGCAGAGGAAGAAGAAAACACCCCACTGCCTAGAAAGCCTGCTGGGGAGTTACATCCCAGGACCCTGAGATCATGACCCAAGCCAAAGGCAGTCACTCAATGGACTGAGCCACCCAGGTGCCCCTCTATTATTGGTTTATTTCACTATTATATTTCAAAAGAATGTGAGCTCTTTGTGGTCAGGTATTTTATATGTTTTATTAATTGAAGTATTCTCAGAAAGGTAGCTGGCAGATTGTAAGGGCTCACTAAACTGTATTTTGTTGTTATTATTGGGCTCCTTTATGGGCTTTACCTCTTACGCTAGAAGTCTATCCTTCAGATGTAAGCGATAAGAATAGAGCCCTGCTGCCTGTTCAAATGTGTAAAAAGCCTGTATTAAGTGGATATTTTAAAAGCTAAATGAATGGCTTAATATTTGTATATAGGGGGAAAGGGAACATATTTTCCACAGTTTAGAAGTGGAGTTCTTTTATAGAGTTCTTGTACAAGCCTACACTATGGAACGATAATGGGCAGTTGTACATTACAATTATACAAACACTTTGGTAATTTATATCCTTTTTTAGTAATTCTTGACTGGATCATTTAATTCCTTAGGAGCATTATAGCATTTCAACTTTTCATGTTCAATAAACTTATTGGGGTTGCTACCTTTTTTATTCAAATGGAGAAATAGTCATGATTTAATCTAAATAAAGTGTTATTGATTGTGTTGTTTTCTAGGAATGAGTCGCACATGCTAGTTTAAAAGTTTTGTTAAAGTCCCAAGTCTGTCACTGATAAAAGCCTTTTGTAGATTAGTAACTTGATCAAAACGGAAAAGTTATGTAACACTAATTGTTATACTATCTTTGTTTCCATCTTGCATTGTAATAACACCCATCTTAACTCTATTTAAGACAAATCATTGCCAGATGGATTTCTGGCATTGATTGCAGGATATGAAATCTAGTATAACTAAAAGTTTTTGGTTTTAGTAGCATATAAATCAATTTAGAAAAATATATGTATTTGAATATAAGATAAAGTTTTAAATTATTTGGCAATAGTAAACTAAACTTTTTTTTTGTAAATTTTTATTTTCTAAAATTTCATTGAGCTCTCTTGCAATAAGAAACAAGTTACAAAAAATTAAGGTTTATTTACCCCAATTCAAAATTATTAGGAATATAATCATAGAGGTTGAAGTATTTAAAATATTGAACCCAAAATGTTTTATTAGGTAAATTCATGAATGCTGAGCATTCACTGTTAAAATATACTAATACTATTGATAGACTGGTAGAAGCCTAAAATCAAATATTTATTAAATATTTATATCCATATCTTTTCATAGCTTGGTAATTCATTTCTCTAGCATTAAATAATATTCCATTGTTTGCATGTACTACACTTTCTTTGACCTTTCACTTATGGAAGGATATCTTGGTTGCTTCCAAGCTTTTGTCAGTTATGAATAAAACTACTATAGACATCTTTGTGGGTATAGATTTCATCTTCTTTGGATAAATACCAAGAGCTGCTACTGCTGAATAATCTGGCAAGAATATGTTTAGTTTTGTAAGAAACTGCCAAGTTGTTTTCCATTCTTTATTCTCAATACACATGGAAGAACATTCCTGTTGCTCCACATCCTCACCAACATTTCATGTTCTGTTGTCAGTGCTCTGGATTCTGGGTATGTACTGGTGTCTCTTTTTTGTTTTAATTTGCATTTTCCTGATGACTTTTGATGTGAAGCATCTTTTTATATGCTTATTTGCCATCTGTAATATTTTCTTTTGTGAGGTATCTGCTAAGGTCTTTGGCTCATTTTTAATCAGGTTTTTCCCCCATTGTTGAGTTTTAAGGGGTCTTTGTGTATTTTTGATTAACAGTCCTTTGCCAGATGTGTATTTTGCAAATTTTTTTTCATAGTCTGTGCTTTGCCTTTTCATTCTCTTGGCATTGTGTTTCACAGAGTAGACATTTTTAAATTCAGTGCTTGTGTTTTTTAGCTAAAGTTATTGCGAAAACCAAGGTCATTTAAATTTTCTTCTATATTACCTTCTACATGTTTCATGTTTAGGTTTATAATCCAATCTGAGTTCATTTTTGTGAAGAGTGTAGGATATCTGCCTGGATTTATTTTATTTTATATTTTTAGATTTAGCTTCACCATTGCTACAGAACCATTTGTTTAAAAGATTGTATTTTGCTCTCTTGTATTGCTTTTGCTTTTCTATTATATATAAAATATAATTGATAATATATATTCTGTTGCTTTAATCTAGTCTTTCTGTGGTATTACAATATCATGCTTACAATTATCGTTATGGTAAACTTTTTTTTAAGATTTTATTTATTTATTTGACAGAGAGAGAGATCACAATGGGCAGAGAGACAGCCAGAAAGAGAGATGAGGAGAAGCAGGCTCCCTGCTGAGCAGAGAACCCAATGCGGGACTCGATCCCTGGCCCCTGGGATCATGACCTGAGCCGGAAGGCAGAGGCTTAACCCACTGAGCCACCCAGGCGCCCAATCGTTATGGTAAACTTTGAAGTCAGTCCTCAGTCTTTGTTCTCCTTCAACACTATGTTGACTATTGTGAGTCTTTGCCTCTCCATATAAACTTTAAAATAAGTTTGTTAATATTAAAAAAAAAGAACTTGCTGGTATGCATTAATTGTATAGATAAACTTGGAAACCAGTGACCTCTTGAGCTTAGCAGGAGATAGACCATGGACATCAGTTGTCACAGTGGTGCCTCTGGCAGAACCTATTGCAAATCCCTAGGCAAAATGACACCTCAAGGATCTGAGAGAATGTCTAAGAAGTACTTGATACATCCCTTGGGTATGGTTTATTGAAGTGTCCACCTGTCTGAAAGCTGGGGAATCTAGATAAGGGAGGGAAAATTAGTTATGATAAAACATATCAACAAACATCAATAAATTTTGTAAAACTAATTGTCATGGCTCATATACAATATGACCAACAGAGGGACCATCAGAAGGAAAGCATCAGTTATGTTTATTGTGAAATTTTTTATTCAAAATAAAGCAATGTGAGGGGAAGACACAATGAGAAAATTACCAGCTTTTAAATGGTAAACATCTTACAAAATGGAATAGGTTTTATATTCTAAGTAGTATATTGAAAAGTAAAACATTGGGGCGCCTGGGTTGCGCAGTGGGTTGGGCTGCTGCCTTCAGCTCGGGTCATGATCTCAGGGTCCTTGGATTGAGCCCCGCATCTGGCTCTCTGCTCCGCAGGGAGCCTGCTTCCCTCCCCCCCTCTCTCTGCCTGCCTCTCTGCCTACTTGTGATCTCTGTCTCTCAAATAAATATATAAAATCTTTAAAAAAAAGAAAAGAGAAGTAAAACATTAAAAAATAAAATTTCAATGAAAAAAATTATTTAATTTTAAAAAAAGGTTAAAAATAGCAGAACCATTTTTCTTATAACTGGAAAATACACTGTATATACATCTATCAAAATAACTTGTCATGGGGGAGCCTGGGTGGCTCAGTAGGTAAAAGCATCTGCCTTCGGCTCAGGTCATGATCCTAGGATCCTTGGATCGAGGCCCACATCGGGCTCTCAGCTCAGCGGGGAGCCTGCTTCCTCCTCTCTCTCTCTGCCTGACTCTGCCTAATTGTGATCTCTGTCAAATAAATAAATAAAAACTTTTATAATAAATATTTGAAAAAATAACTTGTCATGTGTGAAATCAGGAGCATATGGAAAAAAATAATATCTGAGGACAATACTTCTGCCATGTTTTGTGCCTTGCTAATATTTTTAAACAGTCAGGCAACTTTTAGCCTTATTGAAATACCTGCTAAGATACCTGCAGTGCCTTTTGGAGCCCTATGACTATAAAAATTAATTGCAAATATTCAAAATGTTTACTATGGTGTCACTATTTAGGGCCACCACCAAGTATGTTTCAGAAGTAAGCATAACTGTTACTCTTCCATAAGGCAAAAGGGCATATTTTCAGGAGTTCCATCTGCTGTACCAGGAGGTGAATCAAGTAATGATTTTTGTCTATAAAATAATTCACTTTTCAATCTAACATTCCTCATTCCACATTATAATAATAAAAACTAGGAGGAGACTAAAACAAACAAACAACTACAACTACAACAACCAGCTTTTCCCACAGTGGAAAAGTAAATATAACCTTAGGAGTAGCCTGAAATTTATTTTTAAATATTTTTAAGATAAACGTTTTTGTTAGAAAACCATATATTTTATATTACTAAGAAATAACAGGCAACGTTTTATGAACTTCTAAAAAGTCTAGTTACTTGTATTTATCTATTAAGTCATCTCTTTATGAAGTAGAACATGATCACACCTCTTGTATCTACCCAAGTTTGTATGCTTTGGTTGTTTTATGTTTGCTATTTCCTTGCTTAATTTTTACAATATTTGATACATAATAGTATCTTTAAGTCCATCTATGGTTTCACAGAATTTGTTTGAACTTCATAAAAATGTACCATACTTTTTGCACTGTCCTTGTTTTACTTCTCTATTAGCTTTCCAAGTTTTATTCACTTTAGAGTGTGTAGCTATCATTTATTTTTACTCCTCCATAATGCTATGTTTACAAATTTGTATTTATCTGTACTTTTAAAAATATCTTAATTATATACCATTTCTCATCTCACGTAACACTCATGTTACTTCTACACTTATCAGATATTATGTAACGGAAAACCACAACTCAGCAACAATAGAACACCATTTTTCAAAATTAAATGGCTTACCAGAATTCTTTAATTCTATCCTTTATTTGTATTAGATGACCCTTTATTCTGGTATTTGGCATTGTTCATATGGAGGAAAGCTTATAAGTTGATATTCCATAAATAGAAGGATTTATTATGATTGATTAATTATTTTCATTTAGAATGCATAGAATATGGTTGATTTAATATTTCTTTCTTACTCTCTGCCTGGAACATAGTGCTATCTATACAATAGCCACTAAAATATTAAGTTAATTACCTAGACTTTAAACTGCATATTAATAGGAATAGCATACAGAACTCTTCTCAGATTGGGACACCTGGGTGGCTCAGTCAGTTAAACGCCTGAGCCTTTAGCTCGGGTCATGATCTTAGGGTCCTGGGACTCAGTTCTGCAACAGATTTCCTGCTTAGCCGGGAGTTTGCTTCTCCCTCATCCTGCTGCTCCCCCTGCTTGTGCTCTCTCTCACTCTCTCTCTTACAAATAAATAAAATTAAAAAAATAAATTCTTCTCAGATAGCTAATATAGAATATCGTCTTTGTATTCATCAAAGGGAAAGTGCCATATAATAATGAAATCCAGACTTCTTCAAATTCACTTTTTAACCAGTAAGAAAGTACTGGAAACAAGCCAAAAATGTCTTCAATGAATTAAAGAAATAGATTGATTTTCAATATCTTAATGTTTCTACTGTTAAATTGCAAGATTTTTATACTAGATATCAGTGTAAATATTCATTATACAAGGATATTCTAAAAATAAACCCGAGAAAACTACTTGATATATATGATGACAAAAACGAGTTTGACCAATGTCAGTTTGGGTAAAATTTACAACACCTACCACCTGAAACTCTTGTTCTATATGGTGCCATCTTGTGATGCTGGGCAGCGGCAGTGAGCCACAGCTCCCAGTCAGCTAGAAGATTACAGGGGTGAACACCTGATATTCTTACAAGCATTCTTTTTTTATTGTAATATTTAATAAATTGCATGTGATATTTGATACTTTGTTATAAAATAGGCTTTGCTTAAGATGATTTTGCCCAAATGCAGGCAAATGTAAGTGTTCTGAGTATGTTTAAATAAGCTTAAGGTAAGCTATGATATTTGATTGTTTAGGGGTATTAAATGCATTTTCAATTTTTTATGTGTTTCTCTGTACATAGCCCCCTTGTAAGCTGAGGAACATCTCTATATGTATATGTAGCCTTGGTATGGCTTACATATTATTGGCATGAAACATCTAGAACAGTACGTGTGCCATAGAATTGTCTACAACATCAAACAAGTTTCTTGAAAACTTGTGCCAAAGGGGTTATGTCTTTAAGGATTCTTATTTCAGAAGGGTTCTCTCAAACGTAAGATTTTTCAGAAGTTAAGTGAAAATCTGACCAAACTAAACATTTTTCCATTTTCCCTAGTGAGCAAAGATAGCTAAAATCTATCTGCCATTTTCAACACTGTACTCAACGATTGTAATTCTAATTTAAGAACAGATTATTTATATCAAAACCACATGTTGGCCTAATCTTATACAATATTCATAAGTCACACTCAGACCCTTGGACACTTTTATTTGTTGAGTCTATATGGTACTACGGACATTCATCTTTTTTGACCTCATAGCTTCATGTATGTCTATACTTTTGAAAATACATGCATCATAGTTCCATTGTAAAATGTCTGGGTTATAAAATGTGCTATGCTATCAAAATGGTAATAAGAACATACAAATGACCTGATGTAATGAACTGGACCAGATTGCCAGATATCACATTGCATACCAGAAAGATTCAGTGGTAAGTTTTAAAATGGCCAGCTATACACTGACTGAATTATAACTCATTTAGCTTCTTTCTTTGTGTACAGTATTATACATTAGTCAGTATTATAGTAGATAAGTACTTTGGACAGATGTAAATATGCTGTAATAAAAAATGTTTTTCTTCTTTCTTTTAGTCCTTTTTACTTGTAAGACTAGCCACAAATACCACGCCTCCCCCAAAATAATTTGCAATCCAAATTTATCTCTAAATGAATTTATTGCACAGAAAAATATGTATATATATATATATATATATATATATATATATATATATACACTTACAGAAGACATGTTCAAAAATAGTTACACAACAGCAGGGCCCTAAATGTAAGCAGTATAGTTGTTTTGTTTTGTTTTGTTTTGTTTCTTTTAAAAAAAGAGGTTATGTGAAATATTAGGATTTTATTTCCAGGCGTAGTATTTCAAGACAGTTAACTACACCTATGGTGTCAACAGCCTCTTGTTGGCAGTATGATTTTATTGGCTCCATGGAATAACAGCAAGAATTTACTATTGCTTCTTTCTTTTATGACACACACAGAATAAAAAAATTGACACATTTGCTCAAGACCAACCAGAATCCTTTTAACCTATCAAAATTGATGGGAGGCCTTCACTGCCAAAGTCACTGCTGGGTTTTCACAATTCATTGCAGACAATGTGCTACTCCCATTATGATAAAGGAGAGAAGAGTCATAATCAGGGAAGAAAGCTAGATTAATACTTGTAATTATCATTGAATTATTTAGCCTGCTATAGGATTATTATTATTATTAGTGCCATTTGATAATTTTCTCTCATTATATTAAACACAACTGTGAGTAATTACCCTACCTAATATTTCTCTGTATTGGCTGACTAGCTAGCAAACATTCATGAAAATATCCATTAGCCACACATATAAAATGCTGCATTATGATGCTGTTGAATCAGAACATACCACTACCTGATCCTGTAGCTCTTTGAGGATTTGCAAATCAATTAATTCTATCTTTGTTGGATTCTTCCCATACAATTAGAAAATTTATAATCGAGTCCATGAACATTATTAGTTTTACCATTTTAAACCAGCAATCACACTTTGATTTTTACAACAAAAGCAGAAATATAAACACACACATTTGGATCAGTTTTCTGTTAGTCTGTCTGGACTTCAAAATCCTATTCCTCAAGATGATGCACACCAAAGTTCTGGATTAAACAAGAAATTAGATGGCACCTGAACACTTGGTTTAATATTCTCAAAAGGACTATGCAACTTCTTTCTTACATTAAGACATTGTTTTACAAAGATCCACACTTTTATAATGTTAGTATTTTTTTTTAAATTTATTTTTTATTTTCAGCATAACAGTATTCATTATTTTTCACCACACCCAGTGCTCCATGCAATTCGTGCCCTTTATAATACCCACCACCTAGTACCCCAACCTCCCACCCCCCACCCCTTCAAAACCCTCAGATTGTTTTTCAGAGTCCATAGTCTCTCATGGTTCACCTCCCCTTCCAATTTCCCCCAACTCCCTATTTTTAATAATCAATAAAGTCAATTAATCATGATTAAAAATCAAACATAAAAATTTCTACTTTTTGCTTTTGCCCCCTCCATTTAGAACTTATTTATAGCCTGATAATTCAAAGGTCCCTATGTTTATGAAAATCTGGACAGAAATAGCTCTAAGATCCCATTCAGAACTTGATATTAATCTAAGTCTTTTGGCTCCATTTATCCTGAGAGCAAAGAGTAGGACAAAGGATTTGAGTACTGTTAGTTTATCTGGGAGATTATCCAAGGTAGAAAAGAATGGGAAAGTGATACAGTGAAGAAGCAACTTTGTCAAAGAGGTACATTGTTGATATAATTGTTGTGGATAGAAAATGAAGGCTTGCTTTTACTGAAAGGTCCTGAGAAACTTCTTTAAGTTGTCCTCATGAAGACCTGAAAACTGACAATTTTACCTATGGTTCTTATTTCCACTTCACTGAGAGCTGTCCTCAGAGGACATTAACTCTCCTACACTTTTGGGTTGTGTTGGAGACATTCCAAAATGAGAGAGAGAACATGAGATCCTATCAGTGTTAAGTAACTGCAATTTCCCATGGAACTATCCACCACAGGTTTGGCTATAATCAGGAGTTGGGCCTTGATATCAGAGGGATTTGAGGCAGTATCATTTTAGGTTAATCATTATATCTGAAATTTCCAAAAACTTCAACTGATGAAACTTTGATTATAAACCTATAAATATAACAATAAATCTACAGTATTCAAATTATTTTCATAGAAATACACAAACAAAGCATCAATTGACTAATATTTAAATGTTACAAAATGCTGAACTGAAAGAATTTGGTCATATAACAACGTGTAAGAAGTAGAACTTAGGTTTAGGTTAGAAGTCAGGATGCATTTGGGACTCAGTTAAGAAATTGAATGGAGGGACGCCTGGGTGGCTCAGTGGGTTAAGCCGCTGCCTTCGGCTCAGGTCATGATCCCAGGGTCCTGGGACCGAGCCCCAAATCAGGCTCTCTGCTCAGCAGGGAGCCTGCTTCCTCCTCTCTCTCTGCCTGCCTCTCTGACTGCTTTTCATCCCTCTCTCTCAAATAAATAAATAAAATCTTAAAAAGAAATTGAATGGATGTCTGACTATCTTATAGGTTTGCTAAAAATCAGTGACTTTGTGTTCACGTGTGGCTATGCAGGAATTTTTAACTTTCTCTAAGAAGTTATTAGATTTGATTATATAATGGCAGTAAAGAATGGGGAAAAGCAAAGTACAAACCCCATAAAGACAAAGACACTGAGTATGAGAAAAGAGTAATAGATAAGAAGAATCAATGCATTTGAGGAAAATGGGAATTGAAATACACAATGATTGTTGATTTTTTTAGATGGAGAAAACAAAACTAGCTTGCAAGAAGGAAATAACAGAAGACATGCTGTGATGTGATACAGAATCCTGGAAAAGGCAGTAACGTGGAATAAAGGAGTAGGGAGAGCATATCAGGTAATTTGGATAGGAAGGAGTTAGGAGATAATTGCTTGATAAATTTTATATGGCCCACTTAAATGCACAGATTTCTCTTCTTTAATTTATATGGAGAACAGGGTGTCCTTTCTCTTCCCTTTCAGAGCACCCGAGGTGTACTCTTTCAGACTGAAAACCTAAAAAGCTCAGGACTCAGTTGCTTAAGCACAGCTGAGAGGACATATTTCAATTAAGATTTACAGTTTGCTGTAGGTAGTAGACTGTCAAAAGTGGTTTAACCATATTTTTCATTTAACAAGAAGACTACAGAGAGTGTTTTCTGGTGTTGGTTCAGAGTCTTAAGAAAGTCAAGTGAACTATCTTAGAGGTTTTCATGGCTTTTCATTCACAGTTGCAAAAATGTAATGTGTTGGTTCAGAGTCTTAAGAAAGTCAAGTGAACTATCTTAGAGGTTTTCATGGCTTTTTATTCACAGTTGCAAAAATTGCTGTTGGAGTTCTCACTATTAAGCCCACATTTCTGGCAGAAAGATAGAGGTAAAAGAGAATGATATCTTGTACGACTGATACTTTGTCATAAGGTTACAATGTAACTAGAAAAGAGACAATAAAATATTTGATGTTGTTTTAAGTTTCCTTGTTGTCAATCCCTCAGTGCTTTCTGATATTAAAGGAAAGAGTAGATGGATATTGACCTGGCAACTATCAACACCTGTCAGTCTCTCTTGGATAACCAATATCTCTATAATCTCTTCTTCCCAGTAAAAAAAATAAAATATATTCATAACCCACACTGTGCCATCTCAAGTTACTGCACCAAGATAAAATTACAATGATTTTCAGTTGTTCCAAATGGACAGAATAACCTTCCTTATGATATCATGTCTTATAAGATAGATAATTGGCTTGCTACCAATATACCCAGATGTGACTGTGGAAGAGACAGGAAAAAAAATAATAATATTTATTTATTCCTTGGGTTGACCCTGTTTACACAGATGCATTACTATTAGAAAAGGTTGGTTTGGGACATTGGAATGAATTTACTTAATGGGTCTGTATGTAATTGGGTTGGAGGAAATTTTTAATTTCTACAAAAATTATTAGAATTCGATCTTATTCTCTTTTGTTGATTTTCACATGTTAACAAAGCCAACGTTTTTGTCTAGCAGACAAGATCTTAAATCCTAACAAAACTCAATTTTTTCCTTTTATTTTTAAAGTTTGAGAGCCTCATGTTCTCTCATGCTGCTTTAAATACAACTCAAAAAAACAAAAGGAGCTAAATGGGGCAGTAAGACCAGACTTTTTATTTTATTTTATTTATCTTATTTTTAATTAAAAAATTAAAGATTGTATTTATTTATTTGAGAGAGAGAGAGAGCATGAGTGGGGCAGGGGGATGTAGCTGCAGAGAGAGACTGAGAAATATACTCCCTAATGAGCAGGAAGCCCGAAATGGGGCTCGATCCCAGGATCCTGACTGAGATCATGACCAGAGACAAAGGCAGATACATGTGCAAAATCCCTTTTTTTCTGGGAAACAATACTTTACAAGAGATGTTTGAAAAAGTACTGGGGAATCAACTTTAATCGGAGATACAAAAATTTAATTGACTTTTGTAAAGCTACAGGGATCCAAATGATGGGAATCCCAGCCCGTTTAGGTTGTGGACCACAGAGTATTCTTCTCTGTAATATTTTATTTTCTTCCATGTCTACTAACTCCAGTCCAAGTTCACTGATCTCTTTTTAGATAGTGCAAAACATGGCAAAGAATACCAAACAAGTGCCCAATATTCTACATTTATTACATCATTTCTAACATATAGAAGTGTGTTATCAAGGCTGGTTCTGTGAACGAACCTAGTTATGCTAAAGTGTGTTTTGTTCTCCAAGAAATTAAATGCATGGTTATCACACAATTATAAAATACTTGTGTCAAGAATTTTTATTCAAAAATTAATAAGAGAAGCAGATATTAAAACTAGTTCACATGGTTATTTGGGATATAAGCAGAGTTGTGCAGCAGAAGTGCTCTGGGCCCATAATTTGGGTTATAGAATTTATGTTTTCTAATGAAAAATCACTAACTTGCATTATTGTTAACAAGAATCCTGTGCATTACCATCAGTTTTCTCCATTATAACCTCTTGCTCTACAGTTTGTAAATAACTTTGTCAATAGCAAGCTAATAAACGGGGTGACTCCAATGGATTGAGATAATCTCTAGAGTTTCTGCTACATAATGAACAGGACTCCATTGAAAGGACACCTAAGAATTTATTTTGCCCCAAAATTTGATCACTTTTTTCACTGTCCTTACCTATTTTCCAAACCTAGTCCTTTTGCTTCACCTTTCAGTCTACGGACAACCCTGTATCTGACTGACTTGTTAATTCTGGGAATGTCTTGCAGATTAATTTGCTTGCCCGAGGTGGTTCCTCTAATTGATGTCTAAGAACCCTAATTAGTTAAGAAAACTTTTTTTTAACATTTTCATTGCTATTTATTATTATTATTATTATTGCTAATATCTCTATTATAAATAATTCACAAGGGCATCTTTCTGACAAAAGACAAAGAGCTGGCTACTAGTAGAAAAAGTACATTTAACTCTGTCAGTGAAAGTGGTAAAGGGATTTGAGAAAATAAGGCAAAGCAGTGGAATTATGTGTTAAAACTTTAAATATTATAGACACATTTACTTAATTTCTAATACTGTTGTTGCTTATAATTAAATAAGATGTTTTCCATGAACCACGCATTACAGCAAATATATTGTTTATACAGATTAAATTTTCATCAAAAGGGACGCCTGGGTGGCTCAGTTGGTTAAGCAGCTGCCTTTGGCTCAGGTCATGATCCCAGCGTCCTGGGATCGAGTCCCGCATCGGGCTCCTTGCTCGGCCGGGAGCCTGCTTCTCCCTCTGCCTCTGCCTGCCATTCTGTCTGCCTGTGCTTGCTCTCTCGCCCACTCTCTCTGATAAAGAAATAAAATCTTAAAATAAATAAATAAATTTTCATCAAAAAATTGTAAGTGTATTTTATTGTAGGATATGATAAGCATTTTGCAGATGAGAAAAGTGAAATTTAGAAAAGTATGTCTTTTCAAATCCCTCATACAATATCTGGCCTAGATAGAAGGATATACTATCACAATTGAGGAAGATAATTGAGATTACTTAAAATGATAAACTTTACTGTATAGGGTTTTTTACAAGTTTGCCACAGATTCAGATTCTTTTAAAATATATATCTATTTTGTGTAAAGAGAATGCACTGAGAAGTAAAAAGAAAGTGATATATCAGTGCTACCAACTAATGGCTATAATATCATCACCTTATTTATGAACAATGAAACAGTGTGCAATATTTAAATAAATTTAAATAAATTCCTATTTATTTTATATATTTATAAATTTAAATAAATTTCTATTTATTTATTATTAAAGAAATTCCTCTAACAAACAGTATGTTTTGAAGGTTGCTAGCAGGAAAGTGTTGTACGACATGGAAGTAATCAGAAAATGTGATCTAAAATTCTGCTTTCAAGGGCGCCTGGGTGGCTCAGTGGGTTAAAATTCTGCTTTCAAGAAGCTATCACAGTAAGTACTGAGCATTAGCTATTATATGCTACGGATGAATAACTGAAATCTACATTTGAAACTAATGGCACACTATATGTTACCTAATTGAATTTTAAAAAGTTAATAAAAAAACCACTATTTTATAAAACAATATTCCCAACAGGCTCTTTTGCTTTAAAATACTCACTTTGTAATGAGAGTCATTACTTTTGTCTAGCCAATTCTTACAGCACTGTTTATCCCTTCCCTGCTTTATCCCTTCCCAGTATCAATAAAGGCTCACTTGGGTTACCTAGAAGCCATGAGAAAGCTTGTAATAGATCTGGCTGGTTTTCACCAGCAATTTGACCACCATGTGCACAGGGAAGTCTATTGATAAAGGCTTTATTGCAATAAGTTGCAAATACATGGATGATTTTGAATTCTCTTTCTTGAGGTCTTGTTTCATGATAATAAATTTAGGGTGGCTTATTGGAATGGATGTTATTAACATATCTTCATAGTTATAAGCACATGGAATTGTAAAATAGATGAACGAATGTGGCATTACTGACAACTGTCCTCATTTTGAAATCAAATTACAGTGTACTAAGATGAGGAAGCAAAGCAGATTTGGGATTATGAGTGAAATAATTTAAAAAAGTCTTGGGGTATGATCAGACTATTGGGTAATTCAGTAGAAAAATGTCAACTGATTGAGATTCTGTGTTCCCTGATTTCAGAGAGAAGTTAAGATAAATAAGTAACACGAGGAGACTAGGAAGCCAAACATAAGTGATAATTTTGTGCCAGGGTGTGTTTACATCTGTTTATCTTCTTGCTTTACCACTAAGGTTGCTCCTAGAGGAGAGTTTAAATATGTGTTGGAGCTAATCTCTGTGGATTACACAAGAAACCACATCCTACAGCTCTCCCTGAAACACCCCTTATGATTTCAATGTAATTTGGTTTTTGCATTTTTAGAAATAACAAAATACTTTGCAAACTCATCTACTTTATTACCATCACAAGTGAGTCAGCTGACTCCACATTTTAACACAGTGACAGTCACAGAGGAATGGAGGAATGAGTAGAGTTATCAATATATGTGCTTTTAAGAAGTATGACAGGGTAGCAGCTATTTCCAGGAACCAAAACATGGGTCAGCAGCTGTGCAGGAAAAGTGATGGAATAAATGACTCATTTCAGAGGAGTTCTATAACATATTAGTTCTATAATGTATCTTCAGCCCCCAATTACCCGCTTTGATCTAAAGATAAGGATTTACAGTTAAGGTCCCATTTATGATTTGACTGGTAGGGTCTGAATCATGTTTACTATTGTTTTGACTATTACTTGAAACCTATAGTAGTACTTGGGATATGTGTAGCATGTTGGAAGACACCCGCATGGAGCGAAATCCTCTTTGCCCTAGCATCCTTTCTGCCTGAGAGAGAAGCATGGTTGCTCACGTCTGTCACCACGCTCCCCAGGAGCAAGTGTGGGGAAGGCACAGCACGCCGCCCCCGGGGAAGAGAAGGATCCCTTGGCCTTGGGGTCGGGAAACGCTCGGGAACAGGATAGCCTGCCGCGGCTCGAAATGCAGGCCGGTGGCCAGACATGTGTCACCCGCTCCCTGTGCGGAGAGATGGAAGCCTGGCTGCTAAGGAGACATGAGGGGACGACTAGGGCAGGGGCGCGTGCTCCACTCTAAGGAGTCTGGGCAGAAGGCAGGCCTGTCCTGTGCCTCTGTTACCAAGGGGACACCATCTCCTTGGCCACCTGTCCCAAGGGCAGACTTGGGCTTGCCACCAGGTGCCATACCCGGAACTCGCAGAAACAACCCCATGGAGAAACGTGCAGTCAGATGCCGTCTTCCACCAAGATGTGGCAGCATTGTGGGTGGCCGGGGTGTGCCGGGGAAAGAGTGGAGACAGTCCCCACTGTTCCCCATCCCAGTGCTCGGGCCTTGTGCAGGGATCCTGTTGCCTCCTCTCTCCTGTGGTGAAGGCACTGGCCTTGACCCCGAGTCTGCCCGAGCGCCGGAGCAAAAGGCAAAGCCTTACCTACGCCAGGAGATGGTAATAGCCATAGAGTGTCATGCTAGGCCACGCACGCTGCTGCAGGGTTGTGACTGTGTCTGCTTAGATCGGCTTAGCAAGGTGAACCCCGGGCGCGAACTTGGAGCCCGGGAAAACAAGGCCCAAGAGGCACCAGCTCTCCCGCGGCTCTTCTTTCCAGCCGCGACAGAGCGAACGACCAAAGCCTTGCTGAGGAAGCAGAAGCGAAGTGCGGTTTGCGCCAAGCTGAAAACCTCTGCGAAAGCATAGCAGTCGCTGGGAAATCAGAGTCGGTTCTGTGGGCTGCTTTTGTTGCTTGCCTTAGCCTAGTATTCGCAGCACAATGGGAAAAACCCGCATAGAGCGAAAGCTTCTTGGCCGGGGCATCCCCTCTGGGAAAGCACAGCATTCTCTGGGAAATCAGAGTCGGGTCTGTGGGATGCTGCCTGCTGCTTGCCGGAGCTAGTCTCCCCTGCACGGTGGAATAAACCCGCATGGGGCGAAATTCTCTTTGCCTGGGCTTCCGCTCTGCCTGAGAGAGAAGCGCGGTGGTGCCTGTGGAAAGAGCCTTAAGGAAAGGGACACATCTGTCACTGCAGAGCGAAGGAAGCCGGGCTGCTAAGGAGACACGAGGGGAAGATTAGGGCAGGGGAAAGGGCTCCACTCTGAGGAAGGAGTCTGGGCAGAAAGCTTGCCTGTCCTGAGCCTTTGGGCCCAAGGAGACAGCAGCTCCTTGGCCACCTGACCGTGGTGGAGCCATGGGCTTGCCACCAGGCGCCTACCCTAAACTCGAGAAACAGCTCCCAGAAAGACTGGCCATCAGATGCCGTCTTCCTCCGGGATGTAGAAGCTTGGAGGAGGCCCGGGTTTTAAGGGGAAGGAGTGGTGACAGTCCCCCAAAGCTCCCTATTCAGTGCACGGGCGGTGTGCAGGGATCCTGTCACCTCTCCTTTCCTGTGGGGAAAGCACAGGCCTAGTCCGCGAGTCGGCCTGAGCGCCAGAGTAAAAGGCCAAGCGATGCCTACACCGGGAGATGGTAGTGTGCATGGAGTGCCATCCTAGGCTAAGCGCGCTACTGCACGGTTGTGACTGTGTCTGCTTAGTTCGGCCTGGCAGGGTGAACCCAGGACGCGAACATGGAGCCAGGGAAAGCAAGGCCCAAGAGGCACCAGCTCTCCCGCAGCTCTTCTTCCCTGACGCGACAGAAGCCTTGCTGAGGAAGCAGTGGCGAAGTGCTGTTTGCTCCAAACCAAAGCCTCTGCGAAAGGACAGCATTCCCCGAGAAATGTTTTGGGGGCTGCTGCTGCGTGCCTGAGCCCAGTCTCGCGGTGGGAGAAACCCGCATACAGCGAAAGCCCCTTTGCCTTGGCATCGCCCCTTGGAAAGCACAGCATTCGTTGGGAAATCAGAGTTGGGTTTGGGGATGCTGCTGCTGCTTGCCTAAGCGAGTCTCCGCAGCATGTTGGAAGATACCCGCATGGAGCAAAATCCTCTTTGCCCTAGCATCCTTTCTGCCTGAGAGAGAAGCATGGTTGCTCACGTCTGTCACCACGCTCCCCAGGAGCAAGTGTGGGGAAGGCACAGCACGCCGCCCCCGGGGAAGAGAAGGATCCCTTGGCCTTGGGGTCGGGAAACGCTCGGGACAGGATAGCCTTCCGCGGCACGAAATGTAGGCCGGTGGCCAGACATGTGTCACCTGCTCCCTGTGCGGAGAGATGGGAGCCTGGCTGCTAAGGAGACATGAGGGGATGACTAGGCAGGGTCGCGTGCTCCACTCTGAGGAAGAAGTCTGGGCAGAAGGCAGGCCTGTCCTGTGCCTCTGGTCCCAAGGGGAAAGCATTTTTTTGGCCACCTGTCCCAAGGGCAGACTTGGGCTTGCCACCAGTTGCCATACCCGGAACTCGCAGAAACAACCCCATGGAGAAACGGTCAGTCAGATGCCATCTTCCACCAAGATGTGGCAGCATTGTAGGAGACAGGGGGTGCGGTGGGGAAGAAGTGGAGACAGTCCCCCACAGTTCCCCATCCCAGTGCCCGGGCCGTGTGCAGGGATCCTGTTGCCTCTTCTCTCCTGTGGTGAAGGCACTGGCCTAGACCCCGAGTCTGCCCGAGCGCCGGAGCAAAAGGCAAAGCCTTACCTAGGCCAGGAGATGGAATTAGGCATAGAGTGCCATGCTAGGCCACGCACGCTGCTGCAGGGTTGTGACTGTGTCTGCCTAGTTCGGCTTAGCAAAGTGAAACCCAGGCGCGAACTTGGAGCCCGCGAAAGCAAGGCCCAAGAGGCACCAGCTCTCCCGCGGCTCTTCGTCCCTGCTGCGAAAGAGCAAACGACCAAAGCCTTGCTGAGGAAGCAGCAGCGAAGTGCGGTTCGCTCCAACCAAAGACTCTGCGAAAGCACAGCATTCGCTGAGAAATGTTGTCAGGCCTGCTGCTGCTTCCCTGAGCCCAGTCTCGCGGTGGGAGAAACCCGCATACAGCGAAAGCCTCTTTGCCTGGACCTCTCCCTTAGGAAAGCACAGCATTCATTGGGAAATCAGAGTTGGGTTTGGGGATGCTGCTGCTGCTTGCCTGAGCGAGTCTCGGCAACATGGTGGAAGATACCCACATGGAGCGAAATCCTCTTTGCCCTAGCATCCCCTCTGCCTGAGAGAGAAGCATGGTTGCACACGTCTGTCACCGCGCTCCCCAGGAGCAATTTTGGGGAAGGCATAGCACGCCGCCCCCGGGGAAGAGAAGGATCCCTTGGCCGAGGGGTCTGGAAACGCTCGGGAGTCAGAATAGCCTGCCGAGGCACGAATAGCAGGCCATGAGAAGACAAGTGTCCTCTGCTCCCTGTGCGGAGAGATTGAAACCTGGCTGCTAAGGAGACATGAGGGGACGACAAGGGCATGGGTGCGTGCTCCACTCTGAGGAAGGAGTCTAGGCAGAAGGCAGGCCTGTCCTGTGCCTCTGGTCCCAAGGGGAAAGCATTTTTTTGGCCACCTGTCCCAAGGGCAGACTTGGGCTTGCCACCAGTTGCCATACCCGGAACTCGCAGAAACAACCCCATGGAGAAACGTGCAGTCAGATGCCGTCTTCCATCAAGATATGGCAGCATTGTGGGTGGCAGGGGGTGTGCCGGGGAAAGAGTGGAGACAGTCCCCACTGTTCCCCATCCCCGTGCTCGGGCCCGGTGCAGGAATCCTGTCGCCTCCTCTCTCCTTGGTGAAGGCACTGGCCTAGACCCCGAGTCTGCCCGAGCGCCGGAGCAAAAGGCAAAGCCTTACCTACGCCAGGAGATGGTAATAGGCATAGAGTGTCATGCTAGGCCACGCACGCTGCTGCAGGGTTGTGACTGTGTCTGCTTAGTTTGGCTTAGCAAGGTGAACCCCGGGCGCGAACATGGAGCCCGGGAAAGCAAGGACCAAGAGGCACCAGCTCTCCCGCGGCTCTTCTTTCCTGCCGCGACAGAGCAAACGACCACAGCCTTGCTGAGGAAGCAGCAGCGAAGTGCGGTTCGCGCCAAGCTGAAAACCTCTGCGAAAGCATGGCCGTCGCTGGGAAATCAGAGTCGGTTCTGTGGGCTGCTTTTGTTGCTTGCCTTAGCCTAGTATTCGCAGCACTTTTGGAGAAACCCGCATAGAGCGAAAGCCTCTTTGCCCGGGCATCCCCTCTGGGAAAGCACAGCATTCTTTGGGAAATCAGAGTCGGGTCTGTGGGATGCTGCCTGCTGCTTGCCGGAGCTAGTCTCCACAGCACGGTGTAATAAACCCGCATGGAGCGAAATCCTCTTTGCCTGGGCATCCCCTCTGCATGGGAGAGATGCATGGTTGCACACGTCTGTCACTGCGCTCCCCAGGAGCAAGTGTGGGGAAGGCACAGCACACTGTCCCTGGGGAAGAGAAGGAGCCATTGGCCTTGGGGTCTGGAAAATTGAACAGCCACATGCAGAAAATGAAATTGGACCATCCTAACACCATACATTATAATCGACTGGAAATGGATGAAGAAGCATAATGTGAGAAAGGAATCCATCATAGTCCTTGAGGAGAGAACAGGTAGCAACTTCTTTGACCTCAGCAGCAGCAACTTCTTCCTAGGAACATCGCGAAAGGCCAGGGAAGCAAGGGCAAGAATGAACTATTGGGATTTCATCAGATCCAAAAGCTTTTGCACTGCAAAGGAAACAGTTAACAAAGCCAAAAATCACTGTCAGAAGTTATCTGGGAGAAGATATTTGCAAATGACATACCAGATAAAGGGCCAGTATCCAAAATCTATAAAGAGCTTATCAAACTCAACACCCTAAAAACAAATAATCCAATGAAGAAATGGGCAGAGGACATGAACAGACATTTCTGCAAAGAATACATCCAAATGGCCAACAGACACATGAAAAAATGCTCCACATCACTCGGCATCAGGGAAATACAAATCAAAACCAGAATGAGATACCACCTCACACCGTTCAGAATGGCTAAAATGAACAAGTCCGTCAATGACAGATGCTGGCGAGGATGTGGAGAAAGGGCAACCCTCCTACACTGTATGTGGGAATGCAAGCTGGTGCAACCACTCTGGAAAACAGCGTGGACGTGCCTCAAAAAGCTGAAAATAGAACTACCCTATGACCCAGTGCTTGTAGTACTGGGTATATACCCTACAGATACAAACGTGGCATTCTGAAGGGGCACATGCACCCAAATGTTTATAGCAGCAATGTCCACAATAGTTAAACTATGGAAAGAAACTAAATGTCCTTCAACAGATGAATCAATAAATAAGATGTGGTATATATGTTCAATGGAATACTATGCAGCCATCAAAAGAAATGAAATCCTGCTATTTGTGATGACGTGGATGGAACTAGAGGGTATTATGCTTGGAGAAATATTTCAAAGATTTTATATATTTTTTTAATTTATGTATTATGATATCCCTTACATACAGAATCTGAGGAAAAGGAAAACTAATGGAAACTTAGAGTTGAGTTGACAAGGGGTGAACCTGGTCATGATCCCAGGGTCCTGGGATCGAGCCCCGCATCAGGCTCTCTGCTCAGCAGGAAGCCTGCTTCCTCTTCTCTCTCTGCCTGCCTCTCTGCCAGCTTGTCATCTCTCTCTGTCAAATAAATAAATTAAAAATCTTAAAAAAAATCCAATATTATTGTTTTACAGAAGTAAGTAAAGAATCCTAAAGTTTATATGAGACCATGAAAGACAACAAATAATCAAAGCAGTTATGAGAAAGAATGAAGAAGGGAGATTACACTTCTTGATTTGAAACTATACTACAAAGCCCTCATGCTCAAAACAATAAAGTATACTGGCATAAAAACAGACCAATAAACAAGTAGAACAGAATTGAGAGTCCAGAAATAAATCCTTTCATACAGTCACCTAATATTTGACAGGGGCCAACATATGTAATGGGGAAAGATAGCCTGTTCAATAAATGATATTTAAAACTGAATAGTCACATAAACAGTATGAAAAGGGAACCTTATATCACTCATAAGTCTGAACTTGAAATAGATTAAAGACTTAAAGGTGATGCATGAAACTAAATTTCCTAAAGGAAAACATAGGAAAAATTCTCCTTGACATTGGTATTGCCAATAGTTTTTTGGATACCAGACCAAAAACACAAGCAAAAAAAGCAAAAATAAATAAATGGTATTACATCAAACTAACGTTTCTGCATTGCCAAAAAAAGGGAGAGAGAATGAAAACACAATCCACAGAATGTAAGAAAATACTTACGAATCTTATATCTGAAAAGAGGT
Organism: Mustela nivalis; assembly: GCF_964662115.1. Lineage (NCBI taxonomy): Eukaryota > Metazoa > Chordata > Mammalia > Carnivora > Mustelidae > Mustela > Mustela nivalis. The sequence continues at coordinate 975,723 of NW_028136402.1, read as the reverse complement.
TAATAACCAACAGATACAAATAGAAAAAAAATATATGATTAAAAAAATAGCAAAAGGATCTCAATAGACTTTTTTTTCAAAAAAGTTATATAAATGACCAACAGGAGCATTAAAAAGTGCTCAACGTAAAAATATCAGGGCAAAGTCCTTATGTTGTTGTTGTTGTTGTTTACCTCTGAAAAACGCAGCAAGATATTAGAATATATACTACCAAAAAATTGAAACTAACCAATTTTGGTAAATATTGGAGAAAACGGGGAACTTATGCACTGTAATAGAGATATAAATTTGTATGGAAAACAGTATGGAGATTATTCATATTATTAAAAGTAAAATTACCATATGATTCAGTAATCCCACTTCTAGGTATCTATCTAAAGAAAACAAAGTTCACTGTTCAAAGACATATCTGCACTCTTATGTTTATTATAAAATTATTAACTCTAAGCAAGAGATGGAAATAACTTCAGTATCCATTAATGGATGAATGAGTAAAATAAGTATGGTAAATATATACTACGGAATACTACTTAACCATGAAAAATTAAGAAATACTGCCATTTACAACAGCATGGATGGATCTTGAAGGTATTATTCTAAGTGAAATATTTCAAAGATTTTATATATTTTTTTAATTTATGTATTATGATATCCCTTACATACAGAATCTGAGGAAAAGGAAAACTAATGGAAACTTAGAGTTGAGTTGACAAGGGGTGAACCTGGGGTGGAGTAAGGTGGTCCAAGGGTGCAAACTTGCAACTATAATATGAAAAAGTTCTGGGGATCTAATGTACAGCATGATGATCATAGTTAATAAGATATACATACTTTTTTTTATTGTGCTTCCCTTTAATAAACTTTGCATATATCACATTCTTACAAGTTGAAAGTTTATAGTAATCTTGTATAAAAGAGGTCTGCTGCCACCATTTTTCTAACAACATTTGTTCATTTTGTGTCTCTTTGTCACATGTTGGTAATTCTTGCAATATATCAAGTTTTTTCATTATTATTGTATTTGTTATGGTGATCTGTGATCAGTAATTATGACCCACTGAAAACTCAGAACTAGTGTACTTAAGGTATATACATTGATTTTCTTTAAAAACCTAATGCTTTTGAACAGTGCAGTATAGTTTTTATTTTTTATATGCACTGGGAAACATAATTTTTTATATGCACTGGGAAACCAAAAAATATAATAATTTGACTTAGTTTATTGAGATAATCACTTTATTGAGGCAGTCTGGAACAAAACCCACAAGACCTCTGAAGTTTATCTCTACTATACTATATACATAAAAGTTGCTAAGAGAGTAGATCTTAAAATTCCTTACGATACATGCATAAAAATCAGTGGCAACTATACGAGATAGTAGATGTATTAACATTTTTGTGTAGATTATATTGCAATAAAGATGTATACCAATTTATCAAATTGTACAAAATTTACACAATGTTAAAAGTTTGCAATGTTATAAGAAATCATTTCTTAAATTTACAAATATGTCGATTTTTTTCAATAAAGCTGGAAAAAACTTTTTGTAGAATTAATCTATTTTTCAAAAAAGGAAGTAAGGCAGTAGAAACTGCAACTAACTCTGAAATAATAGAATATAAAATCCATTTTTGTTATATACACTGTGACAAAAACTATTACTTAGTTTACAATGGAGGAGTACTTATGAAGCATGAAGGATGGTCTATAAAAAAGGCTGAAAGAGCTCAGTTTTAAGGTTTAAATTTAAAATCTTCTTTTGAAATACTAAACTGACCACCCAGTGTTCCAAACATCAATGTCTTAACTGCATGAATTTATTTCATACAACTCTATAATCTAGTTTCATAAGAAAGCAGCATGCAAAGTTTGAATAAGACAGACTTGCTTAAGTTTCTTTATGTTCAACAGTAAAGGATACCTCCTTAAAAACAAATAGAAGAAAAATCAGCATATTTATTATGATAATTATTATTCATAAGGAGATTCATATTGAATTAGGGAATATATATCCTCAGAGGGGGTAAAGTAAAATGAAATTTATGTTGGTAAATGTGTCTAATAATAGTCAATACAATGCCTCAATATAAATGAATATTACCATTTTGAACAATTTAATTACTATTACTAGAATTATTATAAGTATAAAAATAGCTATCATTTTAGCATGGAATATGAGACTCTCATGCTCCATGCTTCATCACATCCACACAACAACGCTGCATAATAAGTATTATCATCACCATTTCATGGGTGAAAAAACTGAGGCTAACACATTTAGATAACTGGTTTATGATTACATGGGTAGCAAAAATGCATCACACTAATTTAGGCTTTATGATTTCAGAATTGTACTCTTTCCACTGCACATTCTATTACTCTGTAAATACTTGGCCTGTTTTCATTTGGTTCTTTAATTTTATTCATGTGGTGATGGCTTAAAGCTTCATTTAAAGGAAGCTTAAAAATTTCATTTAACCAAAAGCTCCCAAGAATTAAAAATGCCACGGATCTAATGTAGACATGGATATCATTAGTTAATGGGTAACTATATATTTTCCACCCTAGTGAGATAACAATCAGAGTATTTTTCTAAGTTTTAGTCTCTCAGTGTTAAAAAGGACTTTGTTAAAATAGAAATATTTAGACAAAGGTGATCAAAAGTCTGAATCAGGTCACCTTAAGGTAAATATTAGGAACCTGAGGAAACAAATGGAGATTTGAACACTGAGCTATGATATAATGAATGGTTTCAAGTATTTAGTAGAGTATAGAAAAGCCCTTTAAAGCCTGGTCTTAGCCTAGCATTGCAGCTTCTGGGATATCTGTCTATCTATCATCTATCTATCTAGATATAAATTTGAAAACTTTTTTAACTTAAAGATTTTGAGAAATAGAACATAATCAGCACCATAGAAGATCTGTTTCTGATAACAAACTAGCCCCTCCTCCCAGTTTGTTAATATTCTCTCTTATTTAATGTAACATTGTGCAAATAGACCACTACTGATCTGCCGTTATGAATGAAATAGCTATAATCATCTGTTTGCATATCCTGGTGAAAATATTCATTTAGTTCCATGTTGTATTTCTAGGAATGGACCAAATTTTTATTTTTATTTTTAAGTTTTCTAAATATTGTCCAACTTACCTCAAATGTTTTTATTATGGGAACTTTCATTCTTTCACATTCTTGCAAGGCAATTTTACTGTTGCCCAATATGGTAAGTGTGTAATAGTATGTCATTTTAGGTTTTAATTTATTTTTAATTTAATTTAATTTAATTCCAGATTCATAATAAAGATAAACAGTTTTTATATATGAGTGGCCATTTGGATTACCCTTTCTGTAAAGTACATGCTCAAATCTTTTGATATCTTAACACTGTGTCATACTGACTTCTTTAATAGTAGATTTTCTGAATGAACTTTTAGCTGTGTAGGTCTTCTCTATTTTATTTTGAACTTGTTTTCATTTCAAAATCTTTATATTTATTTTCATAATCTGCTTTTATTTTGCTTTGTCTATTATCTATCTATCTATCTATTTATTTGCAAGCAAGAGAGAGTGAGCAAGTGAGAGTGCAGGGAGGGATAGAAAAAGAAGGGAAAAGAATCTTAAGCAGGCTCCAGGCTCAGCACAGAGCCCAACTCTGGGCTCTATTTCACAACCATGACATCATGACCTGAGCCAAATTGAAAGAGATAAAATAAAATTAAGGTGTTAAAAAAAAAGGAAAAAGAATTGGAGGTTTAATTAAGTGAGCCACCCAGGCACCCCTGTGGTATCTTAAATTAGCTGTCATATCTTTAAAGTTCTAGAGTATCCATTTGGTTCATTTATAAAACCTTTCTCAATATCATTTTTAGTGTCAGTTTTTTGTTCAATTTGCTTCCCCTCTCATTTCTTTGAGCAGAGTAATCAAGCCATTTTACAATCTTTATTGATCATTTTAACATCATACTTAATCCCATTTTGTCTATCCAATCTTGTTAATGGTTTTTCTTTGTGTGCTTTGTTACATTTTGCTATGTTCAAGACATTATATTTGAAACTCTTATTGAGTAGGGATAATTAAGAGCTATAATAATGGTATGGTCCTCCTTGGTAGGATTTTCTCTTATATCTGAGACTCTACAAGACAATCATACTCCAAATTCAGTGATTGGCTTTCTCAGTTTACACAGAAGGCAAGGTAGGCTATAGTCTTATTTCTGCTTCTCCTTGTGCTTTGGGGATCTCAACTTAAATTTGGGTTGTACCAAAGTCCTCAAATTTGATTGCTGCTGGATTTGTTTCTCTAGTATCAAGAGTCTATGAACAACACAGCTCAGTGTGTTTTAGCAGTTTCAAATGCTCTCATAGCTAAAATGGCTTCAGGGCATATATCTCTAGGCTCTCATTGTATTTCGTATTTTGGCCCAGTAATCCCTCACTTATTTTTATAATCATTCTGATATTTTTAACTTTAAAAGCTATTTTGTCTGGATTTTTAGTTGTCTTAAGTAGGAGTTTTTAGATCACCATTACTAGAAGCAACAACAAATATACATGAAAATATCTGCAGTAGTTTATCACATCTTTATGGCTTTGAACTTCCATAAGCTGAGGCATCCTTCTCTAATCACTTAGGCAAACTCCAATTTACCCTTTAATACAACACAAGAATTGCTTCATTTAAGAACATGTTCAGGGATGACTCTTCCCCACTGTTCTTACCAACATTCCCACACACTCTTTGCTACCCACACCTTGTTTATGAACTTTCGTTAGGTATATCAGCGTGACCAGAATTTTGCTCTATTGTATTTTTGTCCTTTAGAGCTTTAATTAAATATGAATTCCATAGAAAGTCTGTCCCTTTTCTTTCAAACCTGGGTTAGTTATTTCTTCTCATTCTTTGTCAGAAGTTACTTTATTAGAGAAACTTATAGCTCTATTGTGACTTTGGAGCCTTTACAGTTTTTCGACTGGAAAAATCACCCAGCCCTGAGATTTTTACGCAGCTTCCTAGCTGATATTATTCAGAAATCTGTTCAAAACAGACTTTTTCAGGGAGGCCCTTTCGGACCACTCAGTTAAAAAACCTCTTCTCAATCACTGCTCTTTTAAAAATGTGCTTATTTAGTTCAAATATGCATCTCTATTAAAGAAAAAGCAGTACGATTTTTTTTTTTAAAGTTGGCTTACCTATTATCTATCTCTCCCATTAAAATGATTCCTCTGGCCTGGGGTTTTGTTGTGCTCATTTTAGGCCAGGCACTCAATAAATTGTCACTGAATGATTGAATTGTTTGACTCCCTTGCTAGATTCTCAACTTCATGAGGCCAAGGATTGTTCTATTCAGTCTTTCTTTATCCTCAATGTCTGTTATATTGCAGTCACTTACGTGACTAATGGGAAAAATCACAGAAAGAAAGAGTTAAAACTACAGAAAAACCCTGTAGGTTCAATAACACAAAGCTTTCTAAAATTATTTAGCCCAGGAATTGAATACTGGCTGCACTTTTGATTTTTTTTAAATGGTATTGAATTTAATTTAAATGGAAATACTGGAATGGTAGAATAATAAAAAATTATAAAAGCAACTTGCTCCTTAAAGTAAGAATTATATAGGGCATCTCTTCTAGAAGCAAAATTTTCAAATGTCAAACATCTGAAAGCATAGAAGGAGAAGTAAGAGTGTGAATTGTACTTCAATGCTCTTTTCTTTATATTCAGCAAACAGCTTCATTCACACACCTTTCCAATTTTTTCAACTCTTTTGACAAAGCCTTCAGAGGAGTTACTGCTGATGACAAACATCACAGCCTAACAGGAGAAATTTTATAAAGAAAAATAATAGCATGTTTTTCCCAAATTGTTAAGGATATGGTGAAGCTCTGTCGGATTCAAAGGAGGAATGTGCAATTCCATGCTATATATAATAATAACTTGTTTTAATAGTGGCTTTGCAATTTTTCAGATATATCCATTTACTGAAACCACTATCAAATAAACAAAAACAAACAAATGAACAGGGGTTCGAGACAGAAATTATCTAATCTAAAAATAGCACATGTTCACAGAATACACAACACATATCCCAAGTACTACTATAGGTTTCAAGTAATAGTCAAAACAATAGTAAAAATGATTCAGACCACACCAGTCAAATCATAAATGGGACCTTAACTGTAAATCCTTATCTTTAGATCAAAGCGGGTAATTGGGGGCTGAAGATACATTATAGAACTAATATGTTATAGAACTCCTCTGAAATGAGTCATTTATTCCATCACTTTTCCTGCACAGCTGCTGACCCATGTTTTGGTTCCTGGAAATAGCTGCTACCCTGTCATACTTCTTAAAAGCACATATATTGATAACTCTACTCATTCCTCCATTCTCTGTGACTGTCACTGTGTTAAAATGTGGAGTCAGCTGACTCACTTGTGATGGTAATAAAGTAGATGAGTTTGCAAAGTATTTTGTTATTTCTAAAAATGCAAAAACCAAATTACATTGAAATCATAAGGGGTGTTTCAGGGAGAGCTGTAGGATGTGGTTTCTTGTGTAATCCACAGAGATTAGCTCCAACACATATTTAAACTCTCCTCTAGGAGCAACCTTAGTGGTAAAGCAAGAAGATAAACAGATGTAAACACACCCTGGCACAAAATTATCACTTATGTTTGGCTTCCTAGTCTCCTCGTGTTACTTATTTATCTTAACTTCTCTCTGAAATCAGGGAACACAGAATCTCAATCAGTTGACATTTTTCTACTGAATTACCCAATAGTCTGATCATACCCCAAGACTTTTTTAAATTATTTCACTCATAATCCCAAATCTGCTTTGCTTCCTCATCTTAGTACACTGTAATTTGATTTCAAAATGAGGACAGTTGTCAGTAATGCCACATTCGTTCATCTATTTTACAATTCCATGTGCTTATAACTATGAAGATATGTTAATAACATCCATTCCAATAAGCCACCCTAAATTTATTATCATGAAACAAGACCTCAAGAAAGAGAATTCAAAATCATCCATGTATTTGCAACTTATTGCAATAAAGCCTTTATCAATAGACTTCCCTGTGCACATGGTGGTCAAATTGCTGGTGAAAACCAGCCAGATCTATTACAAGCTTTCTCATGGCTTCTAGGTAACCCAAGTGAGCCTTTATTGATACTGGGAAGGGATAAAGCAGGGAAGGGATAAACAGTGCTGTAAGAATTGGCTAGACAAAAGTAATGACTCTCATTACAAAGTGAGTATTTTAAAGCAAAAGAGCCTGTTGGGAATATTGTTTTATAAAATAGTGGTTTTTTTATTAACTTTTTAAAATTCAATTAGGTAACATATAGTGTACCATTAGTTTCAAATGTAGATTTCAGTTATTCATCCATAGCATATAATAGCTAATGCTCAGTACTTACTGTGATAGCTTCTTGAAAGCAGAATTTTAACCCACTGAGCCACCCAGGCGCCCTTGAAAGCAGAATTTTAGATCACATTTTCTGATTACTTCCATGTCGTACAACACTTTCCTGCTAGCAACCTTCAAAACATACTGTTTGTTAGAGGAATTTCTTTAATAATAAATAAATAGAAATTTATTTAAATTTATAAATATATAAAATAAATAGGAATTTATTTAAATTTATTTAAATATTGCACACTGTTTCATTGTTCATAAATAAGGTGATGATATTATAGCCATTAGTTGGTAGCACTGATATATCACTTTCTTTTTACTTCTCAGTGCATTCTCTTTACACAAAATAGATATATATTTTAAAAGAATCTGAATCTGTGGCAAACTTGTAAAAAACCCTATACAGTAAAGTTTATCATTTTAAGTAATCTCAATTATCTTCCTCAATTGTGATAGTATATCCTTCTATCTAGGCCAGATATTGTATGAGGGATTTGAAAAGACATACTTTTCTAAATTTCACTTTTCTCATCTGCAAAATGCTTATCATATCCTACAATAAAATACACTTACAATTTTTTGATGAAAATTTATTTATTTATTTTAAGATTTTATTTCTTTATCAGAGAGAGTGGGCGAGAGAGCAAGCACAGGCAGACAGAATGGCAGGCAGAGGCAGAGGGAGAAGCAGGCTCCCGGCCGAGCAAGGAGCCCGATGCGGGACTCGATCCCAGGACGCTGGGATCATGACCTGAGCCAAAGGCAGCTGCTTAACCAACTGAGCCACCCAGGCGTCCCTTTTGATGAAAATTTAATCTGTATAAACAATATATTTGCTGTAATGCGTGGTTCATGGAAAACATCTTATTTAATTATAAGCAACAACAGTATTAGAAATTAAGTAAATGTGTCTATAATATTTAAAGTTTTAACACATAATTCCACTGCTTTGCCTTATTTTCTCAAATCCCTTTACCACTTTCACTGACAGAGTTAAATGTACTTTTTCTACTAGTAGCCAGCTCTTTGTCTTTTGTCAGAAAGATGCCCTTGTGAATTATTTATAATAGAGATATTAGCAATAATAATAATAATAATAAATAGCAATGAAAATGTTAAAAAAAAGTTTTCTTAACTAATTAGGGTTCTTAGACATCAATTAGAGGAACCACCTCGGGCAAGCAAATTAATCTGCAAGACATTCCCAGAATTAACAAGTCAGTCAGATACAGGGTTGTCCGTAGACTGAAAGGTGAAGCAAAAGGACTAGGTTTGGAAAATAGGTAAGGACAGTGAAAAAAGTGATCAAATTTTGGGGCAAAATAAATTCTTAGGTGTCCTTTCAATGGAGTCCTGTTCATTATGTAGCAGAAACTCTAGAGATTATCTCAATCCATTGGAGTCACCCCGTTTATTAGCTTGCTATTGACAAAGTTATTTACAAACTGTAGAGCAAGAGGTTATAATGGAGAAAACTGATGGTAATGCACAGGATTCTTGTTAACAATAATGCAAGTTAGTGATTTTTCATTAGAAAACATAAATTCTATAACCCAAATTATGGGCCTAGAGCACTTCTGCTGCACAACTCTGCTTATATCCCAAATAACCATGTGAACTAGTTTTAATATCTGCTTCTCTTATTAATTTTTGAATAAAAATTCTTGACACAAGTATTTTATAATTGTGTGATAACCATGCATTTAATTTCTTGGAGAACAAAACACACTTTAGCATAACTAGGTTCGTTCACAGAACCAGCCTTGATAACACACTTCTATATGTTAGAAATGATGTAATAAATGTAGAATATTGGGCACTTGTTTGGTATTCTTTGCCATGTTTTGCACTATCTAAAAAGAGATCAGTGAACTTGGACTGGAGTTAGTAGACATGGAAGAAAATAAAATATTACAGAGAAGAATACTCTGTGGTCCACAACCTAAACGGGCTGGGATTCCCATCATTTGGATCCCTGTAGCTTTACAAAAGTCAATTAAATTTTTGTATCTCCGATTAAAGTTGATTCCCCAGTACTTTTTCAAACATCTCTTGTAAAGTATTGTTTCCCAGAAAAAAAGGGATTTTGCACATGTATCTGCCTTTGTCTCTGGTCATGATCTCAGTCAGGATCCTGGGATCGAGCCCCATTTCGGGCTTCCTGCTCATTAGGGAGTATATTTCTCAGTCTCTCTCTGCAGCTACATCCCCCTGCCCCACTCATGCTCTCTCTCTCTCTCAAATAAATAAATACAATCTTTAATTTTTTAATTAAAAATAAGATAAATAAAATAAAATAAAAAGTCTGGTCTTACTGCCCCATTTAGCTCCTTTTGTTTTTTTGAGTTGTATTTAAAGCAGCATGAGAGAACATGAGGCTCTCAAACTTTAAAAATAAAAGGAAAAAATTGAGTTTTGTTAGGATTTAAGATCTTGTCTGCTAGACAAAAACGTTGGCTTTGTTAACATGTGAAAATCAACAAAAGAGAATAAGATCGAATTCTAATAATTTTTGTAGAAATTAAAAATTTCCTCCAACCCAATTACATACAGACCCATTAAGTAAATTCATTCCAATGTCCCAAACCAACCTTTTCTAATAGTAATGCATCTGTGTAAACAGGGTCAACCCAAGGAATAAATAAATATTATTATTTTTTTTCCTGTCTCTTCCACAGTCACATCTGGGTATATTGGTAGCAAGCCAATTATCTATCTTATAAGACATGATATCATAAGGAAGGTTATTCTGTCCATTTGGAACAACTGAAAATCATTGTAATTTTATCTTGGTGCAGTAACTTGAGATGGCACAGTGTGGGTTATGAATATATTTTATTTTTTTTACTGGGAAGAAGAGATTATAGAGATATTGGTTATCCAAGAGAGACTGACAGGTGTTGATAGTTGCCAGGTCAATATCCATCTACTCTTTCCTTTAATATCAGAAAGCACTGAGGGATTGACAACAAGGAAACTTAAAACAACATCAAATATTTTATTGTCTCTTTTCTAGTTACATTGTAACCTTATGACAAAGTATCAGTCGTACAAGATATCATTCTCTTTTACCTCTATCTTTCTGCCAGAAATGTGGGCTTAATAGTGAGAACTCCAACAGCAATTTTTGCAACTGTGAATAAAAAGCCATGAAAACCTCTAAGATAGTTCACTTGACTTTCTTAAGACTCTGAACCAACACATTACATTTTTGCAACTGTGAATGAAAAGCCATGAAAACCTCTAAGATAGTTCACTTGACTTTCTTAAGACTCTGAACCAACACCAGAAAACACTCTCTGTAGTCTTCTTGTTAAATGAAAAATATGGTTAAACCACTTTTGACAGTCTACTACCTACAGCAAACTGTAAATCTTAATTGAAATATGTCCTCTCAGCTGTGCTTAAGCAACTGAGTCCTGAGCTTTTTAGGTTTTCAGTCTGAAAGAGTACACCTCGGGTGCTCTGAAAGGGAAGAGAAAGGACACCCTGTTCTCCATATAAATTAAAGAAGAGAAATCTGTGCATTTAAGTGGGCCATATAAAATTTATCAAGCAATTATCTCCTAACTCCTTCCTATCCAAATTACCTGATATGCTCTCCCTACTCCTTTATTCCACGTTACTGCCTTTTCCAGGATTCTGTATCACATCACAGCATGTCTTCTGTTATTTCCTTCTTGCAAGCTAGTTTTGTTTTCTCCATCTAAAAAAATCAACAATCATTGTGTATTTCAATTCCCATTTTCCTCAAATGCATTGATTCTTCTTATCTATTACTCTTTTCTCATACTCAGTGTCTTTGTCTTTATGGGGTTTGTACTTTGCTTTTCCCCATTCTTTACTGCCATTATATAATCAAATCTAATAACTTCTTAGAGAAAGTTAAAAATTCCTGCATAGCCACACGTGAACACAAAGTCACTGATTTTTAGCAAACCTATAAGATAGTCAGACATCCATTCAATTTCTTTTTAAGATTTTATTTATTTATTTGAGAGAGAGGGATGAAAAGCAGTCAGAGAGGCAGGCAGAGAGAGAGGAGGAAGCAGGCTCCCTGCTGAGCAGAGAGCCTGATTTGGGGCTCGGTCCCAGGACCCTGGGATCATGACCTGAGCCGAAGGCAGCGGCTTAACCCACTGAGCCACCCAGGCGTCCCTCCATTCAATTTCTTAACTGAGTCCCAAATGCATCCTGACTTCTAACCTAAACCTAAGTTCTACTTCTTACACGTTGTTATATGACCAAATTCTTTCAGTTCAGCATTTTGTAACATTTAAATATTAGTCAATTGATGCTTTGTTTGTGTATTTCTATGAAAATAATTTGAATACTGTAGATTTATTGTTATATTTATAGGTTTATAATCAAAGTTTCATCAGTTGAAGTTTTTGGAAATTTCAGATATAATGATTAACCTAAAATGATACTGCCTCAAATCCCTCTGATATCAAGGCCCAACTCCTGATTATAGCCAAACCTGTGGTGGATAGTTCCATGGGAAATTGCAGTTACTTAACACTGATAGGATCTCATGTTCTCTCTCTCATTTTGGAATGTCTCCAACACAACCCAAAAGTGTAGGAGAGTTAATGTCCTCTGAGGACAGCTCTCAGTGAAGTGGAAATAAGAACCATAGGTAAAATTGTCAGTTTTCAGGTCTTCATGAGGACAACTTAAAGAAGTTTCTCAGGACCTTTCAGTAAAAGCAAGCCTTCATTTTCTATCCACAACAATTATATCAACAATGTACCTCTTTGACAAAGTTGCTTCTTCACTGTATCACTTTCCCATTCTTTTCTACCTTGGATAATCTCCCAGATAAACTAACAGTACTCAAATCCTTTGTCCTACTCTTTGCTCTCAGGATAAATGGAGCCAAAAGACTTAGATTAATATCAAGTTCTGAATGGGATCTTAGAGCTATTTCTGTCCAGATTTTCATAAACATAGGGACCTTTGAATTATCAGGCTATAAATAAGTTCTAAATGGAGGGGGCAAAAGCAAAAAGTAGAAATTTTTATGTTTGATTTTTAATCATGATTAATTGACTTTATTGATTATTAAAAATACTAACATTATAAAAGTGTGGATCTTTGTAAAACAATGTCTTAATGTAAGAAAGAAGTTGCATAGTCCTTTTGAGAATATTAAACCAAGTGTTCAGGTGCCATCTAATTTCTTGTTTAATCCAGAACTTTGGTGTGCATCATCTTGAGGAATAGGATTTTGAAGTCCAGACAGACTAACAGAAAACTGATCCAAATGTGTGTGTTTATATTTCTGCTTTTGTTGTAAAAATCAAAGTGTGATTGCTGGTTTAAAATGGTAAAACTAATAATGTTCATGGACTCGATTATAAATTTTCTAATTGTATGGGAAGAATCCAACAAAGATAGAATTAATTGATTTGCAAATCCTCAAAGAGCTACAGGATCAGGTAGTGGTATGTTCTGATTCAACAGCATCATAATGCAGCATTTTATATGTGTGGCTAATGGATATTTTCATGAATGTTTGCTAGCTAGTCAGCCAATACAGAGAAATATTAGGTAGGGTAATTACTCACAGTTGTGTTTAATATAATGAGAGAAAATTATCAAATGGCACTAATAATAATAATCCTATAGCAGGCTAAATAATTCAATGATAATTACAAGTATTAATCTAGCTTTCTTCCCTGATTATGACTCTTCTCTCCTTTATCATAATGGGAGTAGCACATTGTCTGCAATGAATTGTGAAAACCCAGCAGTGACTTTGGCAGTGAAGGCCTCCCATCAATTTTGATAGGTTAAAAGGATTCTGGTTGGTCTTGAGCAAATGTGTCAATTTTTTTATTCTGTGTGTGTCATAAAAGAAAGAAGCAATAGTAAATTCTTGCTGTTATTCCATGGAGCCAATAAAATCATACTGCCAACAAGAGGCTGTTGACACCATAGGTGTAGTTAACTGTCTTGAAATACTACGCCTGGAAATAAAATCCTAATATTTCACATAACCTCTTTTTTTAAAAGAAACAAAACAAAACAAAACAAAACAACTATACTGCTTACATTTAGGGCCCTGCTGTTGTGTAACTATTTTTGAACATGTCTTCTGTAAGTGTATATATATATATACATATTTTTCTGTGCAATAAATTCATTTAGAGATAAATTTGGATTGCAAATTATTTTGGGGGAGGTGTGGTATTTGTGGCTAGTCTTACAAGTAAAAAGGACTAAAAGAAAGAAGAAAAACATTTTTTATTACAGCATATTTACATCTGTCCAAAGTACTTATCTACTATAATACTGACTAATGTATAATACTGTACACAAAGAAAGAAGCTAAATGAGTTATAATTCAGTCAGTGTATAGCTGGCCATTTTAAAACTTACCACTGAATCTTTCTGGTATGCAATGTGATATCTGGCAATCTGGTCCAGTTCATTACATCAGGTCATTTGTATGTTCTTATTACCATTTTGATAGCATAGCACATTTTATAACCCAGACATTTTACAATGGAACTATGATGCATGTATTTTCAAAAGTATAGACATACATGAAGCTATGAGGTCAAAAAAGATGAATGTCCGTAGTACCATATAGACTCAACAAATAAAAGTGTCCAAGGGTCTGAGTGTGACTTATGAATATTGTATAAGATTAGGCCAACATGTGGTTTTGATATAAATAATCTGTTCTTAAATTAGAATTACAATCGTTGAGTACAGTGTTGAAAATGGCAGATAGATTTTAGCTATCTTTGCTCACTAGGGAAAATGGAAAAATGTTTAGTTTGGTCAGATTTTCACTTAACTTCTGAAAAATCTTACGTTTGAGAGAACCCTTCTGAAATAAGAATCCTTAAAGACATAACCCCTTTGGCACAAGTTTTCAAGAAACTTGTTTGATGTTGTAGACAGTTCTATGGCACACGTACTGTTCTAGATGTTTCATGCCAATAATATGTAAGCCATACCAAGGCTACATATACATATAGAGATGTTCCTCAGCTTACAAGGGGGCTATGTACAGAGAAACACATAAAAAATTGAAAATGCATTTAATACCCCTAAACAATCAAATATCATAGCTTACCTTAAGCTTATTTAAACATACTCAGAACACTTACATTTGCCTGCATTTGGGCAAAATCATCTTAAGCAAAGCCTATTTTATAACAAAGTATCAAATATCACATGCAATTTATTAAATATTACATTAAAAAAAGAAGAATATATATATTCTATATATATATTCTATATATAGAATGCTTGTAAGAATATCAGGTGTTCACCCCTGTAATCTTCTAGCTGACTGGGAGCTGTGGCTCACTGCCGCTGCCCAGCATCACAAGATGGCACCATATAGAACAAGAGTTTCAGGTGGTAGGTGTTGTAAATTTTACCCAAACTGACATTGGTCAAACTCGTTTTTGTCATCATATATATCAAGTAGTTTTCTCGGGTTTATTTTTAGAATATCCTTGTATAATGAATATTTACACTGATATCTAGTATAAAAATCTTGCAATTTAACATTAGAAACATTAAGATATTGAAAATCAATCTATTTCTTTAATTCATTGAAGACATTTTTGGCTTGTTTCCAGTACTTTCTTACTGGTTAAAAAGTGAATTTGAAGAAGTCTGGATTTCATTATTATATGGCACTTTCCCTTTGATGAATACAAAGACGATATTCTATATTAGCTATCTGAGAAGAATTTATTTTTTTAATTTTATTTATTTGTAAGAGAGAGAGTGAGAGAGAGCACAAGCAGGGGGAGCAGCAGGATGAGGGAGAAGCAAACTCCCGGCTAAGCAGGAAATCTGTTGCAGAACTGAGTCCCAGGACCCTAAGATCATGACCCGAGCTAAAGGCTCAGGCGTTTAACTGACTGAGCCACCCAGGTGTCCCAATCTGAGAAGAGTTCTGTATGCTATTCCTATTAATATGCAGTTTAAAGTCTAGGTAATTAACTTAATATTTTAGTGGCTATTGTATAGATAGCACTATGTTCCAGGCAGAGAGTAAGAAAGAAATATTAAATCAACCATATTCTATGCATTCTAAATGAAAATAATTAATCAATCATAATAAATCCTTCTATTTATGGAATATCAACTTATAAGCTTTCCTCCATATGAACAATGCCAAATACCAGAATAAAGGGTCATCTAATACAAATAAAGGATAGAATTAAAGAATTCTGGTAAGCCATTTAATTTTGAAAAATGGTGTTCTATTGTTGCTGAGTTGTGGTTTTCCGTTACATAATATCTGATAAGTGTAGAAGTAACATGAGTGTTACGTGAGATGAGAAATGGTATATAATTAAGATATTTTTAAAAGTACAGATAAATACAAATTTGTAAACATAGCATTATGGAGGAGTAAAAATAAATGATAGCTACACACTCTAAAGTGAATAAAACTTGGAAAGCTAATAGAGAAGTAAAACAAGGACAGTGCAAAAAGTATGGTACATTTTTATGAAGTTCAAACAAATTCTGTGAAACCATAGATGGACTTAAAGATACTATTATGTATCAAATATTGTAAAAATTAAGCAAGGAAATAGCAAACATAAAACAACCAAAGCATACAAACTTGGGTAGATACAAGAGGTGTGATCATGTTCTACTTCATAAAGAGATGACTTAATAGATAAATACAAGTAACTAGACTTTTTAGAAGTTCATAAAACGTTGCCTGTTATTTCTTAGTAATATAAAATATATGGTTTTCTAACAAAAACGTTTATCTTAAAAATATTTAAAAATAAATTTCAGGCTACTCCTAAGGTTATATTTACTTTTCCACTGTGGGAAAAGCTGGTTGTTGTAGTTGTAGTTGTTTGTTTGTTTTAGTCTCCTCCTAGTTTTTATTATTATAATGTGGAATGAGGAATGTTAGATTGAAAAGTGAATTATTTTATAGACAAAAATCATTACTTGATTCACCTCCTGGTACAGCAGATGGAACTCCTGAAAATATGCCCTTTTGCCTTATGGAAGAGTAACAGTTATGCTTACTTCTGAAACATACTTGGTGGTGGCCCTAAATAGTGACACCATAGTAAACATTTTGAATATTTGCAATTAATTTTTATAGTCATAGGGCTCCAAAAGGCACTGCAGGTATCTTAGCAGGTATTTCAATAAGGCTAAAAGTTGCCTGACTGTTTAAAAATATTAGCAAGGCACAAAACATGGCAGAAGTATTGTCCTCAGATATTATTTTTTTCCATATGCTCCTGATTTCACACATGACAAGTTATTTTTTCAAATATTTATTATAAAAGTTTTTATTTATTTATTTGACAGAGATCACAATTAGGCAGAGTCAGGCAGAGAGAGAGAGGAGGAAGCAGGCTCCCCGCTGAGCTGAGAGCCCGATGTGGGCCTCGATCCAAGGATCCTAGGATCATGACCTGAGCCGAAGGCAGATGCTTTTACCTACTGAGCCACCCAGGCTCCCCCATGACAAGTTATTTTGATAGATGTATATACAGTGTATTTTCCAGTTATAAGAAAAATGGTTCTGCTATTTTTAACCTTTTTTTAAAATTAAATAATTTTTTTCATTGAAATTTTATTTTTTAATGTTTTACTTCTCTTTTCTTTTTTTTTAAAGATTTTATATATTTATTTGAGAGACAGAGATCACAAGTAGGCAGAGAGGCAGGCAGAGAGAGAGGGGGGGGGAAGCAGGCTCCCTGCGGAGCAGAGAGCCAGATGCGGGGCTCAATCCAAGGACCCTGAGATCATGACCCGAGCTGAAGGCAGCAGCCCAACCCACTGCGCAACCCAGGCGCCCCAATGTTTTACTTTTCAATATACTACTTAGAATATAAAACCTATTCCATTTTGTAAGATGTTTACCATTTAAAAGCTGGTAATTTTCTCATTGTGTCTTCCCCTCACATTGCTTTATTTTGAATAAAAAATTTCACAATAAACATAACTGATGCTTTCCTTCTGATGGTCCCTCTGTTGGTCATATTGTATATGAGCCATGACAATTAGTTTTACAAAATTTATTGATGTTTGTTGATATGTTTTATCATAACTAATTTTCCCTCCCTTATCTAGATTCCCCAGCTTTCAGACAGGTGGACACTTCAATAAACCATACCCAAGGGATGTATCAAGTACTTCTTAGACATTCTCTCAGATCCTTGAGGTGTCATTTTGCCTAGGGATTTGCAATAGGTTCTGCCAGAGGCACCACTGTGACAACTGATGTCCATGGTCTATCTCCTGCTAAGCTCAAGAGGTCACTGGTTTCCAAGTTTATCTATACAATTAATGCATACCAGCAAGTTCTTTTTTTTTAATATTAACAAACTTATTTTAAAGTTTATATGGAGAGGCAAAGACTCACAATAGTCAACATAGTGTTGAAGGAGAACAAAGACTGAGGACTGACTTCAAAGTTTACCATAACGATTGGGCGCCTGGGTGGCTCAGTGGGTTAAGCCTCTGCCTTCCGGCTCAGGTCATGATCCCAGGGGCCAGGGATCGAGTCCTGCATTGGGTTCTCTGCTCAGCAGGGAGCCTGCTTCTCCTCATCTCTCTCTCTGGCTGTCTCTCTGCCCATTTGTGATCTCTCTCTCTGTCAAATAAATAAATAAAATCTTAAAAAAAGTTTACCATAACGATAATTGTAAGCATGATATTGTAATACCACAGAAAGACTAGATTAAAGCAACAGAATATATATTATCAATTATATTTTATATATAATAGAAAAGCAAAAGCAATACAAGAGAGCAAAATACAATCTTTTAAACAAATGGTTCTGTAGCAATGGTGAAGCTAAATCTAAAAATATAAAATAAAATAAATCCAGGCAGATATCCTACACTCTTCACAAAAATGAACTCAGATTGGATTATAAACCTAAACATGAAACATGTAGAAGGTAATATAGAAGAAAATTTAAATGACCTTGGTTTTCACAATAACTTTAGCTAAAAAACACAAGCACTGAATTTAAAAATGTCTACTCTGTGAAACACAATGCCAAGAGAATGAAAAGGCAAAGCACAGACTATGAAAAAAAATTTGCAAAATACACATCTGGCAAAGGACTGTTAATCAAAAATACACAAAGACCCCTTAAAACTCAACAATGGGGGAAAAACCGGATTAAAAATGAGCCAAAGACCTTAGCAGATACCTCACAAAAGAAAATATTACAGATGGCAAATAAGCATATAAAAAGATGCTTCACATCAAAGGTCATCAGGAAAATGCAAATTAAAACAAAAAAGAGACACCAGTACATACCCAGAATCCAGAGCACTGACAACAGAACATGAAATGTTGGTGAGGATGTGGAGCAACAGGAATGTTCTTCCATGTGTATTGAGAATAAAGAATGGAAAACAACTTGGCAGTTTCTTACAAAACTAAACATATTCTTGCCAGATGATTCAGCAGTAGCAGCTCTTGGTATTTATCCAAAGAAGATGAAATCTATACCCACAAAGATGTCTATAGTAGTTTTATTCATAACTGACAAAAGCTTGGAAGCAACCAAGATATCCTTCCATAAGTGAAAGGTCAAAGAAAGTGTAGTACATGCAAACAATGGAATATTATTTAATGCTAGAGAAATGAATTACCAAGCTATGAAAAGATATGGATATAAATATTTAATAAATATTTGATTTTAGGCTTCTACCAGTCTATCAATAGTATTAGTATATTTTAACAGTGAATGCTCAGCATTCATGAATTTACCTAATAAAACATTTTGGGTTCAATATTTTAAATACTTCAACCTCTATGATTATATTCCTAATAATTTTGAATTGGGGTAAATAAACCTTAATTTTTTGTAACTTGTTTCTTATTGCAAGAGAGCTCAATGAAATTTTAGAAAATAAAAATTTACAAAAAAAAAGTTTAGTTTACTATTGCCAAATAATTTAAAACTTTATCTTATATTCAAATACATATATTTTTCTAAATTGATTTATATGCTACTAAAACCAAAAACTTTTAGTTATACTAGATTTCATATCCTGCAATCAATGCCAGAAATCCATCTGGCAATGATTTGTCTTAAATAGAGTTAAGATGGGTGTTATTACAATGCAAGATGGAAACAAAGATAGTATAACAATTGGTGTTACATAACTTTTCCGTTTTGATCAAGTTACTAATCTACAAAAGGCTTTTATCAGTGACAGACTTGGGACTTTAACAAAACTTTTAAACTAGCATGTGCGACTCATTCCTAGAAAACAACACAATCAATAACACTTTATTTAGATTAAATCATGACTATTTCTCCATTTGAATAAAAAAGGTAGCAACCCCAATAAGTTTATTGAACATGAAAAGTTGAAATGCTATAATGCTCCTAAGGAATTAAATGATCCAGTCAAGAATAACTAAAAAAGGATATAAATTACCAAAGTGTTTGTATAATTGTAATGTACAACTGCCCATTATCGTTCCATAGTGTAGGCTTGTACAAGAACTCTATAAAAGAACTCCACTTCTAAACTGTGGAAAATATGTTCCCTTTCCCCCTATATACAAATATTAAGCCATTCATTTAGCTTTTAAAATATCCACTTAATACAGGCTTTTTACACATTTGAACAGGCAGCAGGGCTCTATTCTTATCGCTTACATCTGAAGGATAGACTTCTAGCGTAAGAGGTAAAGCCCATAAAGGAGCCCAATAATAACAACAAAATACAGTTTAGTGAGCCCTTACAATCTGCCAGCTACCTTTCTGAGAATACTTCAATTAATAAAACATATAAAATACCTGACCACAAAGAGCTCACATTCTTTTGAAATATAATAGTGAAATAAACCAATAATAGAGGGGCACCTTGGTGGCTCAGTCCATTGAGTGACTGCCTTTGGCTTGGGTCATGATCTCAGGGTCCTGGGATGTAACTCCCCAGCAGGCTTTCTAGGCAGTGGGGTGTTTTCTTCTTCCTCTGCGCACCCTCCCAATTCTCTCTCTCTCTGTCTCAAATAAGAAAATAAACCAGTAATAGAATAATGATTGATGGTTGATGGTGATAAGTGATACAAAGAAATACAAGAAAGGTAAAAGCCATTGGAGAATGCTGGGATGAAAGTTAATTTTATTTTGTGTTGGGTGGTTATATCTCATTTATGAGATGTTATTTGCACAAAGACCCAGGAAGTGAAGGAGAGTGTTATACAAATATTAAAGGAAAAGATTGCTCTAGGCAGAGCAAGTAAGTATATAGACTTTGTGTGAACAGCTTGTCTGTTACTTTTGAGGAAAAGCAAGGAGGCCAATGAGGAGTTCATAGTGGTGGAGAGAGGAAGAACGTATTGATGTATGACCTTCTAGTACATTAAAACGCCTTCAGTTTTTATTTAATATGAAAGGGGAAGATACCAAAAGACCCTCAACAGCAGAATAAAATCATCTGACTTGATTTTTAGGTTAAATTGCTGTACCAAAATAAATTTGCAGGGAGAAAGGAGTGCAGTTTGTGTGGAAGTGGGGTTATCAATCAAGTCAATAATTCAGGAACATATGATGGTGTTTTTAGCATGCTGGGTGGTAATAGAAGTGGTGAGGTATGGTTTTCATTGTGTATATATTTTGATGGTGAATATTCTGGTGAACAGGATGGGGTATGTGCAGGACAGACATCAACATTTATTTTACCTGCACAAACAGAAGGGTGGAGTCTTCATTCCCTGATATGGAGAGAACTCTGAGTTCAAATGTTCTTTCTCATTAAATGGCATAGTGATGATGAGGATTTAGTCAGACAGTGAAAGAGAGCAGTAAGCATAGTGTTAAGCGGTAAGACATTATAATACATTGGAACATCAAAAAACGTTGTGTTGGATCATCTGTTTATGTGAGTAAATAAATAAATAAAGCTTCCTGGGGTTCTGATAGAGGTAAAGAAGACTGCTATATGATCCAAAGGGGCACGTGCACCAAATGTTTATAGCAGTAATATCCACAATAGGCAAACTATGGAAAGAACATAGATGTCCATCAACAAATGAATGATATATATATATATATATATATATATATATATATATATATATATACATACACACACAATGGAATACTACTCAGCCATCAAAAGAAATGAAATCTTGCCATTTGCGTTGACATGGATGGAACTGGAGGGTATTATGCTTAGCAAAATAAGTCAACCAGAGAAAGGCACTATCATATGATCTCCCTGATATGAGGAAATGGAGGTGCAATGTGGGGGGTTTGGGGAACAGGAAAAGAGTAAATGAAACAAGATGGGATCGGGAGGGAGACAAACCATAAGAGACTCTTAATCTCACAAAACAAACTGAGAGTTGCCGGGGGGGGGGGGTGGGGAGGTTAGGGAGAGGGTGGTGGGGTTATGAACATTGGGGAGGGTATGTGCTGTGGTGAGTGCTGTGAAGTGTGTAAACCTGGTGATTCACAGACCTGTACCCCTGGGGCTAATAATACATTATATGTTAATGAAGAAGAAGAAGAAGAAGAAGAAGAAGAAGAAGAAGAAGAAGAAGAAGAAGAAGAAGAAGACGACTACTATAAATCAAATGCTATGGTTTTCAGCATAGAGTGTGTAATCAGGCATATTTTATTAAAGTAACCAAGTAAAATGATGGTCGAAAACTGGAATAACAGAAAACATAAAAATCAGAGATTTTAAAAAGAGATATGGGACAGTGTAGAGAATATAGTCAATGATATTATAATAGTGTTATATGGTGACAGATGGCGGCAATATTTGTAGTGATCATAGAATAATGTATGGAGATATTGAAAACCTGAAACCAATGTAACACTGACTATCAACTACACTCAAATAAAAAAATAGTAAAAATAAAACATTTTAATTTAAAAAGATAAAAAGAGGGACAAGAATTTGAAAAGTGAATTTCAAAAAGAGTAAAGATGAGGCTAAGACATACTCTGAACCTTGAGGAAAACACCATTTTGAAAATTCTTCCCATTTTGAGAAAACTCAAATGAATCAATACCATAAAAGAACCCATTTTAACTGAGAGATGTAATGAATGCTCAAGAAATAATTTTATGACAGGATAATTCTTCCCTATGAAACAGCATACAGAAACCCGGGAAACACCTGGAAGCCAAATAAACTATACTGAAAATAAGAATTAGGAAAAAGATAAATGATGAAAGATAAGAAAATTAGACCTGCGACAGAGACCTAGTGAAGAGAATTTTTAGCTTGTGGTTTAATGTTTTTGAGGATAATCTAGAGTTCATAACTGCCTTGAGGCAGGCTGGTTGTAGGCAGTTTAGGCAGACCCCTAAGAGAGGCCTACTTTGGGCAAGTGGTGTTGGAGGAGGCCATTGGGCTGGACAAAGACAAATCCAACCATTTGACTAAAGTGTCTGTGAAGATGTTGAAGTCAGATGCAGCAGAGAAAGACCTGTCAAACCTAATCTCAGAAATGGAGATGATGAAGATGATTGGACAGCACAAGGACACCATCAACCTGCTGGGTCCTGCACACAGGATGGTCCTTCGTACACTATCATGGAATATGCCTCCAAAGACAACATACAGGAGTACCTGCAGGCCCAGAGGCCTCCTGACCTGGAGTACTGTTACAATATCAGCCACAATGCAGCAGAGCAACTCTCCTCCAAGCACCCGGTATACTTTGCCTACCAGGTAGCCTGAGGCATGGAGTACCTTGCCTCCAAGAAGTGCATACACCAAGACCTGGCCACCAGGGAAGTGCTGGTGACAAAGGACAACATGATGAAGATCTCAGACTTCAGCCTTGCCAGAGATATCACCACATCAGTTACTATAAAATGAGAACCAACAGTGGACTGCCTGTGAAGTGGATGGTCCCTAAGGCCATGTTTGACCAGATCTACATCCACCAGAGTGACTTCTGGTCTTTTGGGGGTGATCCTGTGCAAAATTTTCACTCTGGAAGCCTCCCATATCCTGGAGTGCCTGTGGAGGTGGTTTTCAAGCTGCTGAAGGAGTCATTTGGTGGATAAGCCAATAAGTGCACCAGAGAGTTATACACAATAATGAGGGGTGGCTGGCATGTGGTACCTTCAAGCTGCTGGTAGAAGACCTGGATCATACTGTGGACTTGACCTCCAACCAGGAGTACCCGGACCTGTCCTTGGCCCTGGAACAATACTGTCTATGCTTTCCCAACACCCAAAGCTTCACCTGCTCCTCAGAGAAGAATTCCACCTTCTCTCATGTGCCGTTGCCCAGGGAGGCCTATCTGCCCTGACACCCAGCCCAGCTTGCCAATGGTGGACTCAAATGACTAGTATCCCTATTACTCCTGTCCAGATTCCGTCATAAGCTGTAACCCTTACCCCCCACCCTCCCTGCAAGACTCACTGCCTTCTCCTTTGTCCCTTTCCTACTGGCAGGAGCCAGCTGCCTACCTGAGGCCTTCACCCCTTGAAGTTCACCTCTCTTCCCCTTCCTCTTCCTCCTCCTTACAACCTGCTCATGAAAGAAAGGAACAGAGAGGCAGGTACTTGCTCGTGGCTACTTCCTTCCCTCCCATATGTTGGACCAAGACCCCTCCCTGTCATCTGGTACTGCCTAGACGTCGAGAGAGTTGGAGATGAGGCAGGCCAGTGAAAGCTGTTGGAGCTTTCCTGGTTTGGTTTTGTCTGCTTAGCATAACATGTAAGACTGAGTTCTGGTGGCAGGGACCTAGTCCTTGGGGCTATAGCACTAGCGAGGGGAGGTCAACTGCTCTGGGCCTTGGCTAAGAGCAAGCCCTGCTCCAGAGATATGGTGCCAAGGGCTTATCAATTTTGATACTAATTTGCTTTGCTGACCAAATATCTGGTATCAAAAGATGGGAAGGCAAAGACTGGAAGCAGTGTTGTGACCATGGGGTCCAGCCCCAAACTATGAAGAAAACACAAAGTGTATAAATATGAGTAAGTATATATTTACACACCTTTTTAAATAGGTTGTTATCAAAGATTTAATCAATGGGTAATATGCTCCTCGTGGCTGGGAAGCATCAGTTGCCATATATTAAAAACAAAGAAAAGAGGTGTCTGGGTGGCTTCCTCCAAGAAGTGTCCCTTCTTTTCAGGTCATGATCCCAGGGTCCTGGGATGGAGCCCCACATCAGGCTCTCTGCTCAGTGGGAAACCTGCTTCTCCTTTTCCCTCTGCCCTGCTTATAGTTCCTCTTCCTGTCTCTCTGTCTGTCAAATAAATAAAATATTAAAAAAAAAAACAAGAAAGAAACAAAATGTTTTTAAAAGGTCTTTTTTTTTTTTTTTAATTTTCTAGGGGTGCCTGGATGACTTAGTTGTTTAAGCAGATGTTTGCCTTTGGCTGAGGTCATGATTCCAGTGTACAGGGATCCAGCCCTGCATGGGACTACTTGCACCCCAAGGAGCTTGCTTCTTCCTCTCCCTTTGCACATGATTCCCCCTGTTTGTGTGCTTCTTCTCTCTCTCTCTCTCTCTCTCTTGCTGTCAATAAATAAAATAAAATCTTTTACTAAATAAATAAATTTCTAAACCTACTTTCAGTTTAGGTCCCTTAACAAAAATTGCTACTGCTTCATTAAAAAAAAAAAAAAGATAATTTAGAAAGATGCTTCCAGAGTTAAAAAGTTGTTTTGTTTCTTTGTCAGGATTCAATATAGAAGTGCTTTAAAAAGTAAAAGAAAAAATATGCTATATTAACTCTAATCACACTATAACTTTGGTGGTTATATCAAGATAATGAAAAGTGATTTTAAAGCAAATTTCATTATTAGACATAAAGATCAAGTCAAAATTACAGAAGAGTAAAAGGATGAATTCATCAGGGAGTATAATAATTCTTTTTTTTTTTAAAGATTTTATTTATTTATTTGACAGAGAGAGATCACAAGTAGGCAGAGAGGCAGGCAGAGAGAGAGAGAGAGGAGGAAGAAGGCTCCCTGCTGAGCAGAGAGCCCGATGCAGGACTCGATCCCAGGACCCTGAGATCATGACCTGAGCCTAAGGCAGCGGCCTAACCCACTGAGCCACCCAGGCGCCCCGGGAGTATAATAATTCTTAAATTTTAATACGTAACAACAGATTTGGGGATATATAGGGAAAAACTAAGAACAAAAATCATAACTTCTACCTTGGACGACAAATGGAAAATAATTTCAACACCCTTATTTTAAGATTACATAGACAAATGGTCATCATATTGGTAAGATATGTAGGACTTGAACAAAATGATCAACTAACTAGATATGCTTGATATTACATTACAGTAACTGAACTAACTGAGGTCAGTCTTTGGTGAATCACAGAAACAGGTGGAGTTGTCAAACAAAGGAATCTTTGTTTACAACATACAAGGAGTTCACAGGGAATAAGTTCCAAAGCCTTGACTGTTTGAACAGGAGAGAGATTTTTATTTAGTATTTAAGATGAATACTCAGAAGGGAGAGTTTTATTATCCCGTGTATGGTTGGTCATAAGGTTGTGGATGCATGCACATCCACATATGTATTTGTGCAATATGTATTGCATGTTCACCTGAATGAAGCTTGTATTCCACCGAGGGCAGAAACTTCAACGTTAGAATAAAGCAGAGGTAACTGTTGGACAAGGGAAAGGAACTCTGCAGGCTTCAAGAGCAGATAGAAACTAGATGGGGTCTTGGGCTCATTTTCTGGGACAAGGAATGAAAGGCCTTGATTGCTTTTGAAATAGCACTAGGAGTTTTACCACTGATTTATTGTCTCAATAGCTTAGGCTATTTCCTGGTCTGGTGGTGACTGTTAGTTTTCCCATTGCCTTGTTCCCTCAAAATCCTTAGGAGTGAGGTTTTTGCATTTCTTTGTAAGAACCTCCCAGGAATTTTTGGAAGAAGTGTGCTGGGGCAAGTACACAGGTGGGGTATAGATCATTGAAAATAGCTGGGGACAAAAAATGACTTTTCTTATGTCAGGAAAACTATATCTCTTCTTTAATTTTCTAGGAACCTCTAACTCTTTCTGCTGATGTTACCAGCAGGCATCTGAGATATTACTGATTGTTCTCTTGAACCTAAGGAAAAGGAAATGTAGAAAGCAAAAGAAAAAACTTTAAAATCTATCCTGCAACTCATCAATTCACTGCAGCCACCTCTCTGTCTTTCCCTTTCTCTTTTTCTCTCTTTCTCTTTCTCTCTCACTTTCTCTCTCACATACGCACAACACACGCAAATCGACTTAAACCAATTTTTAATTTTCCCTATTCCATTTTAATATACTTGAGGTATGATCATTTTCTTAGTAAATACAAGGAAAAAAAATCTAGGATTCCATCATTCTGTGTGATTAAAGTATTGAGGAATTTACTTCCAATAGCACTTATAAAAACATATTTTATTTAAGGAATATTATATAATCAGGTGCCTGCATTTTTCTTATTCTCTAACTAGTGTTATTTGGCAATTAATATTTTGTCAATCAATATTCCCCTATACCTGAATGTGTGGGCAGTGAGAGATGAGTTAGAGGCAAGGATGGTGAACACTCCCAACAACTGCAGACTACATATATCTTAAGCCATGATTTTCTTTGCAAAGGTCAACATTGATAATGTTCTAGTCATACCTCCGTGTACCAGGAAAGAAGTAGCATATTTCTTGAAAGACACAGCTATCAAAGCTCCATTGAGAAACCATAAAGATGGAGAAGGGATTTGCAAATTAAATATCTGATAATGGACATCTACTCTGATTATTTAAAAATGAATAAAAATAAAAAACCTTACTAATAACCAAACAGAGTATCCAATTTTACATGTGAAGGAAATAATGGAAGAGACATGTCACCAAAAGTATATGGATGGCTTATAAGCACATGGCCAATTTCTCAACATTTAAACATTAAAGAAATAAAAATTAAAATCATAATGAGACATGCTTACATATCTATTAGAATGGCTAAAATTATAAAGGCTAATTGTACTTGGTCTGAGCTAGATTGAGAAGCAACAAAAAATCTAAACTGTTGTTGGCATATATCATGATACAACCACTTTGGAAAATAGTTTCAAAAATTTTTAAATGAAAAATATGTTGCAGTTACACAAATAGCCATTTTATTCTAGGCATTTAACCAAGAAAAACAAACCCTATGTTCATACAAGGACTTGTATGTGAATTTCATATCAGCTTTATTTTTAAGAATTGAAAACAGTGGAAATGTTCATCAATGTCCATCAATAGAGCAAAGACAATTGGAGATTCTCAAAGTAATGATGCTGAGAAAAGAAAATCCAGGCAATGAATAGTATATACTGTGTGATTCCATGACTACAAAAAATCTAGAAAATACAAATTTATATATAGTCACAGTCATCAAATATATGGTGTGATTTTAGTGCCTTCTTCTGTGCTCCCATAGCTTCCTACACTTGTATCTCCGAGCATTTGTTACACCATGTGAAAATATGAACTCTTTCTCTTTATTCTGTCTTACTAGAATAAGAATCCTTGAAATTTTATGGACATTTGAACTCTCAGTTATTAGCAGAAATTCTATCACACAGTAAGTTTCCAAATATAAAAGCCAGAGTTTTACAATGACTTCGAAGCTTTTACATGATCTAGCCACTCATTTAACCTCTGTGACCTCTTTCCCTGCTACTCTTCAGTCACTCACAGTGGCCTCCTTGCTATTCCTCAGATATGCCAGGCATGATCCAACCTTATGGCCTTCAAGATAGCCAATTCCTTTGTCTGGAGTGACCTTATTGCTGATAGTTCTGCGCAAATTCATCACCTTTCCATACATTTGTTCAATTGTCAGCTTCATTGTAAGTACTCTGATCTTTCTATTAAAAGATTTAACTCCCCATCCCCTGCCTAGCAACCTTGATTTTTCTCACCCTGATCGAATTTTTCTTTTTCCTCATTGTACTCTTCCTTTTTGAATGCACTATGCCATTTTTATTAAGGTTTATAGCTTTGAATTGTCTCACCCATTAAAATAAAAGTTCTACAAAGCCAATTATTTCATTTACCAGTGTAGTCTGAAGTAATATCTGCCATATAATAGTTCAGTAGACAACTGGTAAATTTCAAAATAAATTAATGTTGAGAGTATACTGAATTTCATAAGTCATTTCAATATTTTTTTCCAAAAAATAAACTACATAAAACATACTTTAAATTTACTTTCAAAATATTTTATAGCATATAATGGACAATATACATAAGCCTAAAGAAACAATCCTATAATTAACCATTTCATACCTACTTAAAAACTGCATAATACCACACTCTTAGATCCTCTTTGAATGCTCTAAAATAACCCTTCAAATGAAATACATTTTAAAAACTCACAGATTTTTTGGCAAATAATTTAATAAAATAAAAGTTTCATTCATCTATGTAGATCAAAATAAATGTTTTTAATAAGCATGAAATTATAACTCTGAAGTGTGCTAAAATGAAACCACCTGCTAAGGGTGAGAGAACAAAAATAAACATCCTTTTTCCAAATAAGAGGAATTTATTACCTTTGAATCAAAGCATGTGGATTTGTTTTAACTGGCAATAAAGCAATATGGAGACACAAACCATAGAAAGTCATATTTTAGATTTCCAAAAGACTTCTAAGTGAAGAGTATACATTTTTTAATTGCTACATAATGCTACATAATGACAAGATGACAGGTTGTGGCAAATAGCATTTTAAAAGGTCTACTCATAATGGAACGGAAGATGTCATTTCCCTATAATTTTATATATGTCTTTAATTTACTATATCTGGATACAACATATTACCAAACAGATGTTCATCAAAGACTAAATCATTTTTAGTGGAACATAATAATTTGAACCTACATCTATTAATCATTTTTTTCGATCTAACATTTATAGTCTCGCTAAACATTTTATCAGTTGTTGACAAAATTCAAAATAAATAGGATAAAAAGTCGTGTTTGGAAAAGTAGATTTCTTTTCAAATTGGCATTTAAATGAAAATATTTGCTGATATTTTTAAAACTTTAAATGTAATTTTATATATATATCTGACCTATCAGATGATATAAAATTTTTGGAGAAAATATGACATATTTTTTGATCTTGGTTGAAGGTATTAATAAAGAGCAACTGTTTGTATTATTTGTATTGTGATATCTTAGTTAATAAACATGAATAACTGGTATAAAATATGTTTTTTTAAAAATTTTATTTATTTACTTGACAGAGATCATAGGAAGGCAGAGAGGCAGCCAGAGAGAGAGGAATGGAAGCATGCTCCCAGCTGAGAAGAGAGCCCACTGTGGGACTCAATCCCAGGAACCTGGAATCATGACCTGAGCCGAAGGCAGAGATTTTAACCCACTGAGCCACCCAGGCGCCCTAAAATATGTTTTTTTTTTTAATATAGAAGTATAGTTCTTGCCAAAATATGGAACTAGCTGGAACTGAATGCCTCCTTCAAAGTCAGCTCTGGAGAAATTATGCAAGTGTAATATGGAACTATTTCAGATATTAACCAAAAACAAAGAAATGATGATAAACGCCTTAAAATACTCAAAGTTGCCCTTGACTGGTATGTTTCAAGCTCTATTCCTGGTTTGAAGACAGGTTTTAACAGGCCTGTCACTGTAGAAATCCGCTGGATGTTTAGAGGCTATCAGAACTGTACAAAACCTTGAAGGGGTAAAGACTTGAAAATTCTTTAGAGAGATTAGCTCCCTAAGGCATTATTCCTCCACACATTTTCCTCCAATCAATTAAGACTGATGGATGAGGGGCACCTGAGTGGCTCTCTCATCACGTGGGTGGTGGGTTAAGCCTCTGCCTTCATCTCAAGTCATGGTCTCTGGGTCCTGGGATCCAGCCCCACATCGGGCACTGCTCAAAAGGAAGCCTGCTTCCCTCCCTGCTTGCCTGCCTCTCTGCTTCCTTGTGATCTCTCTCTCTCGCTCTCTTTCTCTCTCTCTGTGTCCAATAAATAAATAAAATCTTTTAAAAAAGGCTGATGGATGATAAATTATGAAAACTGCTCCCTCCAAATGATGCTTCTTCATAAGGATTTAAGAATTTAAAATTGAAACTTGACCGTAGGATTTATCTTATAGAATAACATCAAGTGAAGGCAGTTATTATTAGTTCTGAAGTATTTGTGATTCTGAATTCTTGGCCTCATTAGTAAATTTATTTTTAAATTCTCCCATGGAGTGGTGATTGGCCTTCAGTCTTTCATTGATATACATCATTGGGTCAAATGAGATGTGTGTGCCCAGAACTATATATAATCTTTTTTGTATTTCACTGGAGATGGCATTTCTGAGTTTTGTTCAATTGAATTTGGACAGATGTTTTAATAGTCACTTCTAGAGTTGGACCTGGAGAATATCTTCCTTTTTTTCTCTTCCCGATTCTCTGAAAAACCCTGACTAATTCACATTATCACAGTAATATCATAATTCAAGTTTTTCCAAACACTATAGCTGCAAAATAGAAGGAAGCTACTCAGAATGGAATACTATTGTGAATGATTGAGAAAGAAAACATTATTATAATTAAGCTACCAGGTTTCAATGTATTTTATTGTTGCTTAGAAAATCCTAGCATACCCAGACTTTACAGAGGTTTGATGATCCTAAGAAGAGCTGAACTCATGGACCAAAATAACTATGCACATAAAAAGTACAATTACTTACCTAAAAAATATGATGTGGTTAACTTTATATGCCAATCCAAGTGTTATGGGAACAGGAATTAAAAAAATAGCTTAGGGGCGCCTAGGTGGCTCAGTGGATTAAGCCACTGCCTTCAGCTCAGGTCATAATCTCAGGGTCCTGGGATCAAGTCCTGCATCAGGCTCTCTGCTCAGCAGGGAGTCTGCTTCCCTCTCTTTCTCTCTGCCTGCCCTCTGTCTACTTGTGATCTCTCTCTGTCAAATAAATAAATAAATAAAATCTTAAAAAAAAAAGAATGACTGTACTTTTAAAAAATAGCTTAAAAGGAGCGCCTGGGTGGCTCAGTGGGTTAAGCCGCTGCCTTCCGTTCAGGTCATGATCTCAGGGTCCTGGGATCAAGCCCCACATCAGGCTTTCTGCTCAGCAGGTAGCCTGCTTCTCTTCCTCTCTCTCTGCCCACCTCTCTGCCTACTTGTGATCTCTCACTGTCAAATAAATAAATAAAATATTTTTAAAAATAGCTTAAAAGTATATGATAAAATAATGATATACATATACAAGGAAAAGAAAGATACTATACTGTGAATATAAATTAAGTGAAAATTGTTGAAATAAAGAATACAATAAATGGAGACTAAGATGAATATAGCTGTAAAATGAATAAATGAGTTGGGAAAAACAAACAAACAAATTCATGACTTCTGCCCAAATACAGCAGAAGAGAAAAAAAAATAAAGAAAATATTTAAATAAGTACTGAGATAAATTTTGGAGAATTAAAGAAAGATAAAAGATACCAGACTTAAAATGATGCCAAACACGAGATATCAGAAACAAAACAAAACAAAACAAAAACTACACACACTAAAAACCACTCGTATACATTATGGTGAGTTTTAAGAATATCAAAAACAGAGAAGAGCATAAATGATGCCCAAGAGAAGAACAGATCACCTAAAATGTACAAGAATAATACTGACAGCACAATTCTCAATAGTAATAGCATATAAAGAGACAGCTGGGAGTTTTTATAGATGGAAAAGATATTTGAAACTAGGTATTATACATTATACATTATACATCAATCCAAATTATTGATTAAATTTGAGAGCACAGTAAAAATACAATGAAGCATGTTAGGTCTTAGAACATTTATCACACAGAGACACACATTTTGGAAAACTTCCTTGGAAGACAGCTCAATTGAGATCGAGAAAACAGAATTATGTACTCAAAGGCACATTTTGAAGGAAGGATTGAATATAGTCTGCACTGCAAATATTCTTTAATCGTATGTTCTGAATATCCTAAATTTAAGAAGTATTTGTTCAAATATTTACCTTTAAATAAATCCTAGGAGACTTTTTCTTGGATTCTGGAAAATCAGTCCATTTGGATACAAATCTTTTTGTCACTGATGGAAATTTTGATAGCCCTTAACTGTGGAATGCCTAATGTATTGTTACAGCAATTGTGATTTGCCAATACATGGGTGATGTGTGTGTGTTGTGTGTGTTTATTTTTATTTTTGATGGTTTAACTCTTCTATGAGATTTTTAAGTAGACATGATTTTAATAAATTATGATTTGTTGAAATTTATCTGAGGTTATATATAATAAAATGAAATTTGTGTGAACTAAAGAAGTGCATCTCCATTTTTTTTTGTTTTAAGAGTAGACTGGTCTTTAAAAATTGTCCAAAGAAGTACATTATATTCATTATTAAATTTGATAATATACTATTAAGTATTTATGGTCATATTGGACCATATCAAATTCTACTATTAATTCATATTAATAATTACCATAAGAGGAAAAAGGGATATTTTTCAAAATAAAAATTAGCGTATTTTTCAGAATATGATATAGTGTTATTCACTGAACTGAGGGAACAAATGTCAAAGTCTAACACAGTTTACAGAATGTTTTAACATAAATTGAAATTTAAATCTGACCAAATTTCACAGTTTTAAGTAAAATGATAGCACTTTATATCCTTGAAAAGTGGTAAGTGACCCAAAACATGGCTTAGAAAAACAAATTTAACACTACACTAGTCTGAGATGGTTAAGTTATGGTACAACTTGCCATTGTGTATCATCAAATGGTATATTTTTTTCTTTTGGGCTTGTCATTATATTTTATTTTAGCCATTCTGGTAAGTGTGTAGTGATATCTCAGTGTCATTTTTTTTTAAAGATTTTATTTGTTTATTTGACAGAGAGAAATCACAAGTAGATGGAGAGGCAGGCAGAGAGAGAGAGGGGGAAGCAGGCTCCCTGCTGAGCAGAGAGCCCGATGCGGGACTCGATCCCAGGACCCTGAGATCATGACCTGAGCCGAAGGCAGCGGCTTAACCCACTGAGCCACCCAGGCGCCCTCTCAGTGTCATTTTAATTGCATTTCCTTGATGTCTAATTGTGTCAAAATATATTACTTTGATGTTTAATGCTCTGAGCTTTCTCAGTTCAGGACCATGAAGCCACTTAGGAAAAATACAGTTGCAGAGGCACTCATAGACCAACTCTTATTTCGAAATAAGAAGAAACATTACTACCCATTCCAACAAAAAATAGATTTGTTATGCAGCAGGGATTTTATAAATTACCTGACACAACTTATATAGTAAGATGAAATGGGACAGGCGGCTTCTTGCAGCTATATACAACATCATTTTAATTTCAATTTTCAGTATAATTTTTCCAAGGTATACACAGAATATATATTTAATGTAAATTGTGAACATTTTAAACTCTGTATATGGAAATTAGTCAATTTTAAGTTTATAACAATCAAAATTAACGGAAGTTTATTTTAAATTAGTTAGCTTTCTCTGCATTGCAAGACAGAATAATCAAGAATTGGTAAGAAAAAAGTAATCTCTGTAAAATTACCGGGGGTGCATTATAAAGTGTTCGGTAACTGATCAAACTCACAATTTGGATTGAATGGCAAGTGATTTTTAAAATCTGGAACTCATTGTCAATTTTTTTTTCTTCATTGTGTCTTAATAATTTACTGTGTTCATTTGCATGGAAGTGAAGAAAAATGCATGACATTTCATCTCAACACTAACACCTTTAACTGGCAACTCTAAATGTACTTTACAGCAGTGTAACAAAGTAAAGATCAATGATGTTTCATGAAATATCTGTTATAATTCTCAAGGAGATAGGGAGTTTGTGCAAAAATGCAAATCACTTTGCGACTAAACACATTGTTTATTTCAGCT
Source organism: Mustela nivalis (assembly GCF_964662115.1). Classification (NCBI taxonomy): domain Eukaryota; kingdom Metazoa; phylum Chordata; class Mammalia; order Carnivora; family Mustelidae; genus Mustela; species Mustela nivalis. The sequence goes on along the minus strand of NW_028136402.1, from coordinate 941,414 downwards.
AATTTTAAGAAAATATGCTGAGAATCTCTCAAAAAAGGAAGCAATGATTTAGGTTTGCCTTCAAACTCCTTATCTAATCCTGAACCAACAGCACATAGTTCAAAGAGCAACTAATTTGAGTAGCTCCAATTTACACATTTCCTAACAATGCTTAATTTAGTGGAATTTCTGTCCAATTATGTTAATTTGATGTAATGAAAGACAAAAGTTCAAAAAGATCATCCTTAATTTATATAGATGCCAAAATCTGCATTTTCTGAATGACGCCCAGGAACGTATTTTCAAAAACAAACAAACAATGCCAGAACCACTATTAGGTCATCTCTAGGCAGAAAGTGACTCAGAGCTTACATTACTCTCTCCCTGAAAGTATACTGTAGGCACTGAAACTACTACCCTGAGTCTGTGCTATCAAATTCCTTAAGTTAGAAAGTTTTAAAACCCGTCTGTGTGGGAGTATTTCATTTACAGATAGAGATTTGGTTGTTTATACATTTTCATACTTGATTTTTAGGGTGTAATAACTATGTATTAAAATTCATGGTGGTTTTGAATACTGTTGGATAATTGAGCTAAAATGGTATATCCATTCCTCCTAAGAAACAGAAATTATAGAAAGGTAGTGCTTTTCAAATCTGACATCTTTGAGTCATTGCAGTTTCATATAAATGCAATAGGAAAAGTGTCATTCATGTTTATGATATTTTCTATAAATAAATTAGAATGTACTGGAGGCCTGATATAAAGTGGGATGCCTAAACTTCAGTAAGATCTTGTTTTCAATTCAAAATAAATTTTATTTTTTATTTTTTTATAATGTCCCTCAATTTCAGATAAGCACCCCCATAATGTCCACTCCGGTTTTTTTAAGATTTTATTTATTTTATTTGACAGATAGAGATCACAAGTAGGCAGAGAGGCAGGCAGAGAGAGAGGGAAGAGGAAGCAGGCTCCCTGCTAGGCAGAGAGCCCGATGCGGGGCTCGATCCCAGGACCCTGGGATCATGACCTGAGCCAAAGGCAGAGGCTTTAACCCACTGAGCCACCAAGGCGCCCCCAAAATAAATTTTAAATTGAATTATGCACCTCTAAGTTCAGAGACAATAAACATCAACCAACACAATTAATAAGTTCTATTTCTTGAAATTTCGGGAACATTGATAGTCTCATCTCCTGGAAGAACAACAGCTAAAATTTTAGGTCATGGATTCCTGCTAAAATATCACTTTCCCAAAGAAAATTAATGTTAGGAATTTTCATTGATTGTTATTGATCATGAAGAATATAACAACCACGATAAAAAGAGTAGGAAAAACATGATATCTCATCTGTAAGGGCATGTGGAAAGTAGGAAATGCTAATAAAAATAACTGCCATTATTTCCTAAGTTAACATAATACAACAGAACAAAAATATTTCAAAACAATGTTTTCTTTTTTTTTTAATTTTATTTATTTATTTGACAGAGAGAGATCACAAGTAGGCAGAGAGGCAGGCAGAGAGAGAGGAAGAAGCAGGCACCCTGCTGAGCAGAGAGCCCAATGTGGGACTCAATCCCAGGACTCTGAGATTATGACCTGAGCCGAAGGCAGCGGCTTAACCCACTGAGCCACCCAGGCGCCCCCATAACAATATTTTCTAGGCTCATTCTGATAACTCTTTTCTACATTCAAATTTAAAGGTTGAGGCATGTGATATATATTACACAAAAAACATCCCAAGGCATTCGTTAAAAAAAAAAAAAACTCTTAATAAAGAACAAATCCAAAGGAATTTCTTTTCTAATTTAATTAACAAATTATGAATTGACTTACCTATTTTATCACAGTGTATCAGGCACCAATAATATTTTTTAATCGTCACACCTGATGCAATAGTTACCATCTTTCAAACATACTGATCACGAACAAGCAAATAAACAAGAGCACCGTAGCTTAAGATCTACCTGCATAAATATAGGCTACTTCAGACAATCTCTTCACCACAACATAGCAATGAATAGAAATCATACATGCTCTGTATGGACATACAGATGAGATAGAATGGGATGATGTTAATATATGCAGAATCTTTATTAATTACATTGTAAACCATAATATGGAAAAACAGAATACAATTTTAGAAATACCCAGGTCACCATCATTGTTTTATTTTTATATGTGTAGATAAGGAGTTTAATAAACAATCCATGACTATTCAACTCCTTATATTTTGAAAATTTTAGCAAAAGTAACAAACCTAGCACCTAGAAAATTGTACCTATCTGCAATATACAGCTTTGCCAGCATGGTAGAAGAAAAGCAAAACAAAATAAGTAAGAAAAGTTTAACATTTCACAAGAGATTTGCTTTTATTTTTTAATTTTTTAATTTTTATTTTTCATTTATTATTTACTTCTATTTTCTACTTTATTTTAATGAAAATGTCATGACCATAACATAAGAGCAGAATTAAACCAACATGAGAAATTATTTTTTCATAAGTTAAAATAAACTAGCTTGGTGATTAATTCAAAATTATATTACAAACTTCAGTGTTCTTGCAGTAAGTATCACTGCATAAACAATCAGTCAGGAGTCATAAACTAATGATGATTCTAAATGTTATTTAGAGAGACATTCTGTTCTTAATATATTTCAAATATTCTACACAAGGCAAAGTGGATCCAAGTAATCTGTAGGCAAAATAAGATTTTAGAGAAGTATATATTTCCAACAGTATTTATAAAATATTACCTTTATGTAAGGCATCATCCTGGACTTTGTGGAAAACACACAAAGGAGTAAGAAGTGGCCCTTCAAGAAACATATACAATATCAAGGTTTAACATGAAGCAGCATGTCTTCTCTAAGTAAAAAAAAAAAAACATTGTACCAACTGACTTTACTGAAACTTTATATTTATTGCTCTCATTTTAGGTCATAGTGTCCTTCTGCATGCAGGCTGCTATAACGGACATGATATAGACTTAATAGCTTATAAAGAACAGGAATTTATTTCTCACAGTTCTAGAACGGAGAAGTTCAAGATTAAGGAATGGGCAGATCCAGGGAGAGCCCACTTCCTCATAGATGGCTATCTTCTCACTGTAAACGTACATGATGAATAAATCAAGAGAACTCTCTGGGGTCTCCTTTAAAAGGACTGTAATCCCACTTATGACCTAATCACCTCCCAAAGGCCCCTATGTTTTAATACTAGCACTTACAGAGTTAGATTTCATAATATGATTTTGGGAGACATAAACATTCACACCATAGTATATATAAACAAAAAAAGACACAAAAACAACAAACAAAAAAATTATTTTAACTACCTATTATTTTCAACTACATAAACTTTTAATTTGTTTCTATATAATATTAAATAACTCATTTGAGTGATTCACTTATATCCAATGCATCTGAGTGCAATTAAATTTGCTTACCCAGCATATCCAGAAGCATATTTCTTCAGACTATCCCATTCCCCACCTTACAGGATTTACCACAATTAGAAGACATGGGATAGAGGATAGATAGATAGATGTATACATAAACACACTTGTACATACCCATATGCATATTTTTTCCTGTTAATGATACTCATGCAAATAAAATTTAAGCTCAAGGAAACCTGTCTTGTGTGTTACTTAATATCCAGTTTTTAGTCAACATCCAAAAACAAATAATCCAATAAAAACATGGATAGAAGACATGAACAAGTGTTTCCCCAAAGAACACATTCAAATGTTGAGTAGATACATGAAAAGATGTCCATCATCATGTGTCATCAGGAAATTGCAAAGCAAAACTAGAAAGAGATACCACCTCACACCTGTCAGAATGGCTAAAATCAACACTACAAGAAACAAAAGGTGTTGGAGAGGATGTGAAAAAGTAACACTTGTGGGGGCTGCCTGGGTGGCTCAGTGGGTTAAGCCTCTGCCTTCAGCTCAGGCCATGATCTCAGGGTCCTGGGATCAAGTCTCACATCGGGCTCTCTGCCAGGCATGGAGCCTGCTCCCTCCTCTCTCTCTCTCTACTTGTGATCTCTCTCTGTCAAATGAATAAAATCTTAAAAAAAAAAAAAGAAAAAGTAACAATTGTGAACTGTTGGTGGTGATGCAAACTGATACAGCCATATTTGAGAACAGTATGGAATTTCCATAAAATTTAAAAATAGAAGTCCTTTTTGATCCAACAAACCTGTTGGTGTGTATTTACCCAATGAATATAAGAAAACTTATTCAAAGGGATGCTAGCACCCCTATGTTTATAGCAGCATTATTTATAAAGCTAAGATATGGAAAGCGCCCAAGTATCCATCAATTGATGAATAAATAAAGAATAAGTGGTATGTATATACAATGGAATATTATTCTGCCATAAAAAAGACTGAAATCTTGCCATTTGCAATAACATGGTTGGAACTAGACAGTATAATGCTAAAAGTGAAATAAGTCAGTCAGAGAAAGACAAATACCTTTACTCATATATGGAATAAAAGAAACAAAACAAACAAGCAAAGGGGAAATAATAAGACATAGAAAGAGAAACAAAGCAAGAAACAGACATTTCATTACGGAGAACAAACTGATGGTTACTTGACGGGATCTGAAAGGAGTGATGGATTAAATAAGTGATGGGGGTTAATTAGAGCACTTGTCATGATGAGCACTGAGTGCTATATGTTATATTGTACACATGAATCTAATACAACCATATATGTTAACTAACTGGATTTCAAATGAACATTTTTTAAAATCCCAGTTTTTAGCTCACATTCTGGCTTACAAAAGGGATTTAGTCAGGAATTTGGAGATTAGTTAATGAACAAAAAAGGGGTGAACAGGCAGTTGTTAGATAAAATTACTATCCTTTCTGGCATGATCTTATACCTTTTATCTAGAAGTATTTTTAGCACTTTAGACTCTTCCTATTTTATTTTGAATCATTAAACAAAAATTTCCTCAAAGGACCTTAAACTCCATCCAATTTGAGCAACAGTTTGAGAGAGGAAATGGTGTCCAGGAGGAAAAAAAAAAAAGATGAAACTACTATTGTTTACTAGTGAATGCATAGTTCTTCCACAGAAGAAGCTCTAAATGGTCATGGCTCCAGCTTTATATGTGCTCAGTCATATGTTCAGAAGTAGGTAACACTATCAAAAAATATAAAGCATCTGAGATTATTTTCCCTTATTTGAAAGCTGGTGTATGAGTCTGCCGTAGTTTCTTGGGTGTTGATAGAAGACGCAGACTCATGTTTCAGAAATAATATAGTTTATTATTCACAGCAATAGAGGTAGCCAGAATATTAACATTATTTGTGTGTGTGTGTGTGTGTGTGTGTGTGTATGTGTGTGTGTGTGTGTGTTTGTGTGTGTGTAGGGATGGGAGTTATATATCAGTTCTGAGCCTCAGTTCCCACAAGAAGAATCAAAACAGAGGCAGATAATATTTGCAAACACAACAGGTTAAGTTAAAAAAAAAGATACTATTTCTGTCTTCCAAGTCTATTCAATACAACCATCTTCAAAGGATGGCCTAGAACAAATAATAAATGCAGAAATGTAAGCAACCAATTGAAAAGTGTCTCCCAAGAAACACACTTTGAGAGTCTTCATTTGACAAAAATACTATAGGATATTACATGGATCAGGTGCATTGAATACTGGAAGGTTAAAATTACAAGGGACCAAATATTTTTAAGCAGTTCTGGCATCCAGTAGAGTTCAAATAGGTTTTATAAGATTGAGGAAAGAAGCCATCAAAACCTGGGCCCAGGGGCACCTGTGTAGCTCAGTGGGTTAAGCCTCTGCCTTCGGCTCAGGCTATGATCTCAGAGCCCTGGGATTGAGCTCTGCATCAGGCTCTCTGTTCAGCAGGGAGCCTGCTTCCCCCCCCCCCACCCGCTATTTGCTTACTTGTGGTCTCTGTCTGTCAAATAAATAAATAAAATCTTAAAACAAAACAAAACAAAACAAAAAATCCTGGGCCCAATTTTCCCAAAAGTATGATTCTGATTCTAGTCTCTATGATGTTATCCCTTGAAGACAATGTCTCTAATTGAGTTGAATTAGTTTACTAAAGAGCATACCCCCATTTGTTGTAGGAGATGAACAATATGCAAGAGGCAAAATGCCACATGGAAGCCACCTTGTCTTCAGTGGAACATAGAATCAGTTCCTTTGGGATGAATTTGTTCCACATTTGACTTCCCACTTAAGGGAAAATAAGAGTGCCTTCTAATAGATTTTAAATAGGAAATGACAACGGAAGCTTATACAAGATTATAAAATGGGAAATTTCATTTAGATAAGCAATCATTTCAAAGTCATCTTCTTAATATTACAGACTCTTCACATAATCATAATTTTATTTTGGTATTATATGGTAATTTCAAATATAGTAAATATAAAGAATTTACCTCTGTAATTATAGCGAGTCTGGTCGTAATTTAATGGCAACAAATCTTCAATTTAGAAGTATGGTCTACCAATTATTAATACATTTGGAAATGGTGTGTCATCTTCACTCCACTTGTCTCACTAAAACAGTGAGCCAAAAAAAGTAGGTCCAAGCTGTTTACTATGGTCAAAATGGGTTGCTTTTGCACTTGGTAAAGAAGCAGTCATATTTTGGAAGAAAAACTGAGGCTATTAATATTTTCAACTTATTTTCAGAAAAGGAAAGAAAGGATAATCTAACCTAAAGCCAAAATCTTACACAAGGTGGCTGGACAATGATCTTTTCCCAGATAAAGTGTTTTTCAACTTAGCCATGTTAGGAGGAAGAAGAGATGAGACATTGTGGACTTGACTAACGTTTGTACACTGTTCAAAAAGTTTTCAAAATAATGTGTATTATTTTTCTTCTTTTAGTTGAGACAAAAAAACAAACAAACAAACAAAAAAAACACTAATGAGCTTACTCTTAAAAGGAGGTAAACAAGAAACTAGCAAAGATTGAGTGTTAGGTATTGTCCCTCTCCTTTTTTTTTTTAAATTATGTTATGTTAGTTACCATACAATACATCATTAGTTTTTGAAGTAGTGTTCCATGATTCATTGTTTGTGTAAAACACCCAGTGCCCCATGCAATATGTGCCCTCCTTAATACCCATCACCAGGCTCACCCATCCCCACATCCTTCTCATCTTTAAAACCCTCAGTTTGTTTCTTGGAGTCCATAGTTTTTCATGTTTCATTTCCCCCTCCAATACCCCCACTTCATTTTTCCTTTCCTTCTCCTAATGTCCTCCATGCTATTCCTTAGGTTCCACAAATAAGTGAAACCATATGATGATTGACTTTCACTGCTTGGCTTATTTCACTTAACATAATCTCCTACAGTCCCATCCATGTTGATGCAAAAGTTGGGTATTCATCCTTTCTGATGGCTGAGTGATATTCCATTGTATCCTTGGATCACATCTTCTTTATCCGTTTGTCTGTTGTAGGGGATCTTGACTCTTTCAACAGAATGGCTATAGTGGACATTGCTGCTATGAACACTGGGGTGCATATGGCCCTTCTTTCCAGTAAAATAGAGCTAGCCTATGACCCAGCGATTGCACTACTGAGTATTGACCTCAAAGATACAGATGTAGTGAAAAGAATTAGGTATTGTTAAAGCACAAATGCAGGGGATAGAAGTTATGGTACAGAAGATGGAAGGGCAACCATATGGCAGAGTAGAATAAAGTAGCTCAGGAAGAAATTAGTCATATCCAGATATTGTAAGGCATGTGGGGTTGGCAGGGAGAGCATGAGAAATCATGAGAGAAGAGAGAGAAAATGGACCAGGCAGGAGAGGTTTATAACATTTTAACATCTAAGGTAAGCATATGCAAAGCAGAATAGGGAAAGAAATAAAAGTTTTTATAAGACTCAATACATAAGGAATAACGTGGAGGACACTGGGAGATGGAGAGAAGTGTGCTGGGGGAAATCGGAGGGAGAGACAAACCATGAGAGACTGTGGACTCTGAGAAACAAACTGAGGGTCTTGAAGAGGAGGGTGGCAGGTGGTTGGGTGAGCCCAGTGGTGGGTATTAAGGAGGGAATTTATTACATGAAGCACTGGGTGTGGTGCATAAACAATGAATTTTGGATCCCTGAAAATAAACTAAAAGAAAAAAAAGACTGACTACAGACATGGACCTCAGTGTAACACAGATATGGAACTCACTGTAATACCAGCCACTTCCCACCGACACACACAGACTATGATAATAATAAATAATAATGCAATTAAGAAAATTGCCTGCCAAATAATTTTTCCTCTTTTTTATTTTTATGATTATTATTTTTATTTTATTTTTAAAGTTTTTATTTAAATTGTAGTTAGTTAAAATAAGGTTAATATTACTTTCAGGTGTACAATATAGTGATCAACACTGCCATACAATGGCTTAAATAAAAAAATGAAAAAAAAATTTTTAAAGATTTTATTTTTAAATAAAACCTCTACACCCAAGGTGGATTTCAAACGTACAACCCCACGATGAAGATTTACATATTTTACTGACTGTTCCAGCCAGGCACCCCAACAAATAAAAATTTTATAAAATTGTTGAGTTTGTGGGAGTCTCATTTGCTTAGTCAGTTAAGTGTCTGCCTTTGGCTCAGATCAGGATCTCAAGAGTCCTGGCATCGAGCCCCATATTGCTCATGCTCTCTCTCTCTCTCTCTGGCTTTTGCTCTTAAATAAATAAATAAAATATTTTTTAAAAAATTGTTGAGTTTGTTTAACTAGTTTTAAACTAGTAGACAGAGATGAAGATAAAGTATGATGTAATGGCACGGAAAAATACAACTTACACGTTTTAAAAAAAAATGTGCAATGCAAGTTACCTCACTTCTTTTATCACCACACTGGGACTTTCCCTACTGAGTTGTTGTAATGTAAGGACCTATTTTATATTTTTATATTTTAGCAAGAGGCTTTCATTGAGGTTAACCCTTAAACTGTCCTTGTTCCCCTTCCCCCAGGGGATTCACTTAAAAACAAGTCCTGGAAATCAGCTCCAGGTAACAAAGCCCATATACAAGGGTGGGTCAGGCCAGGTGGAGACATCAATCAGCGGGAGGGGGGCGGTGTTTGCATATTGTCTCCCTAGATACTAAGGAGTATGCCCCACTCCTCCGCCCTTTGGGAACCTTTTTTGCACCAATCCTAATCAAGGTGTAATAGGCTGGGTCAAATGTCTATACTAGGGTAAATTGAACCTCAATTGGTCACCTAGCCTCACTGTGGAGTTTCCTGTGTGTGTTAAAATCTCATTGGTCACCTGTGCGTGGCCAGGCCTGACTGCATGGCCTTTGCCCTTAAAAGCTAGACTGTGAAACAGCAAAGGGTTGCCTTCTCTCATAAGAGGTGTGGCCCCGAACGTTTGGTTAGATTCTTGATGCTTGGCATGAAATAAAGCTTTGCTTGACCTTTGCTTTACATCAGTCTCGCTCCTTTAGTCATAGACCCATTATTGGGGCATAACAGTATTAATCTTAAAGTTATAAGTCCACAATGCATCCATCATCCATTCTACCCCTTAACATTCCCCTTTGGACAGACCCATGATCTAGAACAAGCCTTATTTTATAGTGCCTTGTAGGAGATTTTTGCTGCTGCCTAAATTGCCTACTTTCCTCTCACCATTACCACGGAAATTGGGTCCACTGAAACAAAGGGGTAGTGTAAGAAATTAAGACTTCCATAAATCTCTTTAAATAATAAAGTATAAGATAGTGATACCTTTTTTTCTGCCACATAACCAATTCTTGCAAGAATAAGGTCATATAAAAGAATTTACAACACATGCTAACATTATCCTACTGGACCCAGACCATTTGTATGTTTCTCTGTCTCTGAGAAATGTAGTTATTTACATGACTGAAACCTAAAAATTGTTTGATATGACCACTAATATCACCTACATTATTTTAAAGCCTGTTTAAAGCTTCTGTAATACATAGGCTTTGTAAACACTTATTAAGCATCTTGTATATATCAAAAACTTTAAAAATCTCTGCTTAAAAAAAAAAAAAAAAACTCTACCTCAATGGAACTTTGAGTCTGAAAAAGATACAGGCAATATACAAGGCAACAGATAGAATAATTACATATTTGATTATATACTCTGAGGATGTCACCTTAAATTGATATGAAAATGATCAGAAGGATCTGGATTTCTTGTCAAAATTTTTTGCCTTAAAAAGAAATTGATATTTAGGGAAAGTTGTTACTGAAAGAGGTCCTGTGTCAACCAAAAATGTTAAACCATGATCTCGCTAAATTTTCCAGTTGTGATTATTGCTTTGTTTAGCTGTCTTCTATTAAGACTGAATTTAGTAATTCAGTCTCAGATTTCAGTAAGTCTTTTTTTAAAGATTTTATTTATTTATTAGAGAGAGAGAGGGAGGGGCAGAGGGAGAGGAAGAACCAGACTCCTTGCTGAGCAGGCAGCTGATGCAGGACTGGATCCTAGTACCCTGGCATCATGACCTAAGCTGAAGGAAGACACTTAACCAACTGAGCCACCCAGGCACTCTAGACTGTAAACTTCTTAAAGGTAAAAAAGTTTATTCTTCTAGTAGTTCCACAGACATTTCTAACATCCATAAGAAAGCATGTACTGATGTAAAATGCCAGCAAATCAAATTATTTAAAAAAGAAAGAAAGAAAGAAAAGATATATCTGGATAAAGAGAAAAACAGAAAATCTAATAATACATTGAATTATTAGAGCAAAGAGTGGAGGAAGAGAAAATAAATATGAAATAGAGATTTCCACTAAAAGAAAAAAATTGAATAAGGCAGGAGATTTAGAAAATTATTATGACAGACTTGAGAAAAAAATAAAATAGGAATTTTTAGAAAATAGCAATGAATGAAAAGGTAAATTGTTCCTACCTCTATAATATTAGCTGTTTGTTGTTGTTGTTGCTAATTTACCTATTTAATCTAATAAACAAAGAAAGGTTTCATTTAGGGATAAGGTTTCTCTCTCTATATATATATTTTTTCCATTTAGGGATAAGGTATATATATATATACATAGATATATATGTATATATATATTTTTTAATTTTAATTGTTGGAAAATGTGTCACAGAATGTGTTTAAACTTTAAGATACAGATGCAACATGTAATGAACTGCATTGTTTGAACGTCTAATTTGTAAATGCTGTTAGAGGAAACTTGGTGGAAATGTTCTTATGTGCTTGTGTTTCTGGAACTAAGTATATTTATTAATAAGGAATAGTTTAAAATTATGAAATGACCAGGAGTGGACAATTTTCCTAATCCTATCAGCTCTTTGCAGCTCTTTTATTAGCCCCCTTCAGGAATATCAGCTTTTTTATCTAATTAAATTTTATATTAATGTGCTTTTGACTTTTGGCCTTTCTCTTCCTTCTGTTCTTTTTTTCCCCTAAATTACATGTTTCTGTTTAACAGCTACTATCAATTCTTTGATATGAATTCTCAACATCAATTTACTAACTCCAGAGATGAAGGAGCATCAATATTTAGAAGCGAAGAATACAAAGCCTTGGGCATCTGGATGGCTCAGTCACTTAAGCATCTGCCTTCGACTCAGGTGGTGATCCCAGGGTCGTGGGATGGAACCCCAGGTTGAACTTTCTACTCAGCTGGGAGCCTACTTCTCCCTCTCCTTCTGCCTGCAGCTCCCTTTGCTTGCGTTCTCCCTCTCTTTGTCAAGTAAATAAAATAAAATAAAATAAAATAAAATAGTGTAAATAATACATTTATTTATTTATTAAAATGCAATTATTACACAATACATAATGTATTGCATAATTATAATAATGATTAAATAATTTATTAAATATTTATATTAAATATATCAATTTAATTAAATAAATATTTTTAGAATTTAAAATATTTCAAATTTAGATTATTAAATATTAAATTATTAATTTAATAAATAAATATCTAAACATAATTAAATAAAATAATTTATTTATTAAAATGAATAAAATAATGTTGTCATTATCTCAGCATGTATTTTTAAATAGTCTAAAAAAAATCTAATAAAGTCTAAATACATTGAGTTCAGATATTTATACAAGTTAACCCAGACACTCAACCCATAGTTTCAAAACTTTTGTTTTTATCTACTACTCAAAATACGATTTTAATGTATTTATTTGTAACTTTGACATAGCAAGGAAACTTGGAGGAAAAGGAGACATTTGCTTTTAATATTTGAAAATTATTTGGTGATTTAAAAAAAATAAAAACCTTAACACGTGAGCATTTCTTCTTAAATAACACTGTGAAGTTTCTGAGTCGCATTCTATTAAAAGTGCTGATAAAATGGCCTCAGTTACTCATTTAAATTATCAGCTGAATGGGTAACAAATGAAGTAGAGAGCTTTTTAATTATTTATGAATGTATTGCTTGTGGATGGAGTGCCACATAGAGTTACCTCTCTTTTTGGCTTTGTTTTGTGAGCAGCAGTGGAATCTATGAATGAGATTAAACATAAGGACATTCACAGAAATTCTTAATGAACTTCTGGGGAAGGGCAATAAGTGCAAGGAAAAACTGCAGCAAGACTAATTACAAATTTCAAGTGGTCATCGCTTAATTATAGAAGCTTTTAAGTTCAAGTAATATATCTTTTTCATGAGCCTATCATATTGTATTAATTACCACAAACTGCACTCTTGAACACTTATCTTTTCACATATTTCTTATTCTTAGTACTTAAAATTACCCTTATGATTGATAAGTAAATGGATTTTACAGACAATGCATTTATTTACATAAATAAATAATGCTGTTTATATATATAAAAACAATTGAATATGTGTATGTGTTCAATGAATTTTTTTTCAAATTAACATCTTAATTCTACCACATTAGTTACAAATAGATATAGACTTTATAGATTCATCAAATATTTTATTCTCAAATTTATATGTCCTTTGTGAAGTAAATGAAACTGTATATATTAAATATAATCCTATCACATGTAACAGTTACTAGTGCATCCCAGGACATACATAGGTCAGGTCCTCCTCAAGGCATCACGGATAACTGGATTTAACTTTCTATCCTAGGAGTCTTCTGTATATTTCTGTGGCTTTTATACTACAATCAGGAGGAAGAATTCTTTTGCTAAAAGCTTCCAAATGACTATGCGAGTAGATTATTTGTAGACTAGTGATATAATATTATTGTTTAATATGTGAAGCATGATAAAATAAAATGCTATTGCCATATTTAATTTGTTCAGTAAAGCATTCATTTAGTTATCAAGCATTCATTTTCTTTTTTTAAAGATTTTATTTATTTATTTGACAGACAGAGATCACAAGTAGACAGAGAGGCAGGCAGAGAGAAAGGAAGGGAAGCAGGGTCCCTGCTGAGCAGAGAGCCTGATGTGGGGCTCTATCCCAGGACTCTGGGATCATGACCTGAGCAGAAGGCAGAGGCTTTAACACACTGAGCCACCCAAGAGCCCCAAGCATTCATTTTCTTTATACAGAAGAGATAGAACAATATTATATAGTAGAAAATACAGTAAATAATCTAGAAACCTTGATCATTTTGTTTTGGCAATTTTAGAACATAAAATTAGCTAAAGCTCAAGTGCAAGTTATATTTGTATCATAGGAGGAAAAGTTAATTAAAAGTTTGTTTATTACCATAGTTTAACACTTCAACGAAATGATAACGAGTCCAAAATCAATGAATATATGAAGTATACAATAAAAACAAAAATCTTGAGTGTATGTGACTCACTGTAGGTATTGATAGGCTAGAAATCAAAGGGAAAGTATCTATAGGGTTTGTTCAGTTCCATGCTCATCAGATTAATAGGCCTTCTCATATTGCTTCCTTCACCACATTAATTTGTCTAATGAAGTTTTCAAGAGTTAAAGACAGTGATAGGTTCATGGCTGGAGAGAAGGTACAGAATCTAAGATAGTTCAGCAGTGCTTATTATTTAAGAGAAAGACAGCATGGGAGGTGAGGGGTATATCATGCATCCTGTTTTCACTCCCTTTGTGGAGCACCTACCCTGGAGGTCATGTAATAATAACCAATGACCAAAAAACAATAAAAAAACCCAAACATCCATGTGGAAGTGCCATCCCTGCCTGGAGATGAGTAGACTGCTCAAACAGATCCTGGGCAGGCATCTCAGGCCAGGCCTGTGTTGGGGAAGCTGGTTCATGGCTTTGGGCGCAATCAGGAAGCCAGCAAACTGATGGAAGAGTGCAGCCAGGGTTAACAGGACTGATGATCTTTTTGCAGCCAGGCCGCGGGTGGACACCTGCTCAAGGAGCCAGGCTAGGAGGCTGCCCAGCGCCAGCGCTGGTCAAGCTTGCAGCCCCCGGGGCTTCCCCCGCGCCCCAGCCAGGGCGGGGCCTCAGGAGGGAGGGGGCGGGGGCGGGGCAGAGAAGGGGCTTAGCTAATTGCCAAAGCGAAAAGGGAGCTCGCGGAGGACTCAGGAGGGAGGGGGGCGGGGGCGGGTGGAGGGCGGCGGGGAGAAGGCGCTTTGCTAATTGCCGAAGCTGGAAGTGAGCTCACAGAGGATGTGGCTGAGAGTCTGGGAGGAGGTGGAGGGGCTGGCGGAGGAGGGGCGGGCAGCGCCGCGGTGCTGTGCTGCGGCTCAGTCGGGACTGCAGGACCCACCGGACTCGCTGCCCGTACGCTCCCATGTGAGGCTCCGCTGTCCCGCTCCTGCTGCCTGCTGCCCCTCCCCGCCCCAAGGCTTCTCCGGACCACCCTCTGCACAGGGGTAAAGTGACACCGCGCCGCGCCCTCACCTGGAGCAGAAAGCGCGGACCCGACCTGGGGGCGAAGAGGGGGGTTGTGGAGGCCCAGCCTCCCGCGAACCCCAGGGCACCGGGACCACCCCGGACGCTGCGCCAAACCCGGGTCCTCATAAGGTCGGGCTGGGGACAGCGCCTTGCGAGGTGCCCCCCGCCAGCAGGCACGCTAGCCCCCATCTTTCCGCAGCCCCATGCGCCCGTGCTGAGGACCCCCTTCCCTCCCCCGCCGTGGCCCCGCTGCTTTTGTTCTGGACTTGGGATCCCAGGTGGAAACTAGTCCCTCAGACCTCCCTGGCAGCAAGGAGGGCAGGGAGGGATTCTTGGTTTCCTGCCCTGGGTCCTCCTCTCTCCCCATTCACAAGCCTTCTGGCTTCCCTTTACTCTCCTCCTTGTCAGTTTTCTGAAATGGTTTTCTTCTGCATGTTGACCCAAAGAGCTATTTCATGAATGAATATACACGAAACTGAGTTGGAGCCCACCTGTAGAGGCCTTTCATTAGAATGGTCTCTGGTTCTAGCCTCAGTTCAGAATACTGCATGTACCTGAGGACCAAGTCCAGATGTTTCTTTCATCTCTGACTTGAATTTGAAATCCTCCTCAGACTTCAGCTTCCAGGATTTCTCCAGTCCTTGCTCTCCCACTGTCTTGGTGGGGATCCGCCATGAGTGTTGAACACAGGAATGAATGAATGATATATACCCCAGACTGCTGGGGCTTTGTCTTCTTTTGCTGAGGTTGGAAATGCTTGGGAGAGACCCCCTGTATGCAGATAGAGAGCTGCATGCAATTGCTTAGATAAACGTGTTCCCCACTTAATTGCTTGGGCATTGAACATTTCGCCCTTAACCAGTGGCTTGAGCAGTTAGGAGGAGACAATCTGGAGGTGAATCAGAAGATGGCTGAATCCACATGGTGGTGGTCTGGGTTTGGGAGATTTTCCTGTAGATTCAAAGGAAAGATATAAATTCTTCCAGTGTGGAGTGGTAAACATTTTATCGATGGGAGATGGAAAATAAATGGTCTGGTTAAACTTTCCCGCCCCCTCAAAACCCATTATTTGAAAACACAAAAAGGGAAGTGAAGGGAGAAATCCTCCCACTCCCATTCCCACTCACCTCCATAGCCATCTCCTCTTCCAAGAACCTAACAGACAAGGTGCCAAGAAGTGTTAGGTACCAACAGTGGTCTCAGATCTCATTCAAGAATCATGGTGAAAGGCTTTCAAATAGATTGTGGGGGAACAGGGATCCAATTAGGGGGGGACAAGTTTAAGGTTTGCCTGGTCCCCTAAAAATTATTGGCACTAGAGAAGATGAGCTTTGGGAACTATAGCTTAATGGATACAATGTGTTAAAAGCTTCAGTGAGTCATGGTGGGAAGAGGCCAAGAGGGCAGCAAACACAGTCTTAGATGATGTTATTAATAGCACTACAGGCTCTAGATTTCCTGTGGTGGTGTTCTTGGCAAGACCAGCCCGGCCAAAGTGGATACTCTCAACCTGGAACAGAGGGTCTTGGAGATGCCAGCACGTGAGGTATGATGAGAGGGTAAAATGATAGGAGGTGTCCTTTGGAAGGACTGACTCCTTGACTTTAAAAGGGAGAACCCAAATCTGTAGGTGAAATCTTTCTGGCTACAAAGAGGGCCAAGGCCTCCTAAGGTCAAGGTCTCCTCGTCACTTGCAAAGATGTCGAAGAACATATTCAGACATTTCAAAGATGTCCTCATATCATTGGTTCCCACTCTGGAATTCTATCAATAAGGTGAGAGTTCCTCTAGTTGAAAAAGAGATCTAAAAAGACTTCCCTTTCTCATGTAATTTCTGTAACCTCCAGGACACACCCACCTCCCCCTTCCAGCTCTGTAATGAAGCCACAGCTGGTGCCAATTTGTGGAACTCCTTAAAGGCTATTCTCCCTTATATACCCCGGGACCAAGTTCCCATGCTCCCTCACCCGATTTCCTGCACTCACCTCCCACCTGGTGTGTTCACACCTGCAAGTGCCTTTTACCAACCCCTTTGCCAAAAGGCAGCCAGAGTGACCTTTCAAAGACCTATCAGTTCCTGGCATTTGTCTCCATAGAAATCTGCACTGATCTTCTAACAAATTCTCAGTCCTCCAAAGGCACCCATAATCCTCCCATCAGTCTATTCATACCCCTCCAACTGACTGATGCCTGTTCTGCCCCATCTCTCTGCCCTTCAACCACACTGCCTCCTTCTTCCTGTGGAGACCTCTCATGGCACCTGCCTCCAAGCACAGGTGATTCCCATTGATGGGAAGACCCTCTTCTCTCCCCCATCTCCCCACTCCAGTTACTCCCACTTATTCGTGAGCTCACAAGCCCCATGGTACACACTCTCCATGCAGCCTGCTCTCTCTTTTCTAGCACTGGCCTCCGTTTCTAGCTGTGCTTGTGTCATGGATGTCCCTCCCCAGCCAGCCTCCAAGCTCTCCTTCCCTTTAGCTCCAACACCTGACACAGTGCCTGGCACGTAGTAAGCCCTGGCTAGCTTCTAAGAGCCTCACTGAGGGACTGAAAGCATTTTAAAAATGTCACCACGTAGGCTCGAAACTGTAGGCAGAAAAAGCTTTGCCTGGATTGACATTTTAGAGACGTATTCGTCAAGTTGGATATGTTCACTGACTTTACCTTGTAAAATTTAAAAAAAAAAAAAAGGACCTCTGTATCGCTTCGCATCTAAGGAAGGCGCATGTATACTATTAGACCACGTTATGAGCTTAATGGAAGGAGACAAGATGTTTTCGCTAAGAAAATGTATAAGACTGTTGAGGTCAAGTGGGAGGAAACAGTCCGTTTGTTGGAGCATTGCTATCTTACTCTATCACAGCCACTCATAAAAATCTGACACGGGGTGAGTCAGAATTGTCTGTCGGAGAGGAGTTAGATCTGGCTCATGTTCCTACAGACATGAAAGCCAGAAACGAAAAAGGAGGCTTTAAAAGCGTGGGTTGAGGAGGCGGTGTGGTTCACTGCGATGAGCTAAGTGCCCAGGGCCACCAGCAGACATGCTGGCCTGTGTCCGTCCTTTGTTCTGGGGTCCCTCTTGCACCATGTGGTGAGGCTGGTGGCTGGGAGAAGCTCAGGACAGGACCCGGTGGCATCTTATTTCTCCCACCCTCCTGTGGGCTCCAGTGGTCTCCAGTAGGTCCCAAGGGACAGCCTGCCTTCCTTGAAAAGCCCAGTAGCACTGGGAGCAGAAACTGGGGCCAAAGAGTGAGCACCCTGTTTGACAAGCTGGACCAGCCACCTCTTCTTCAGATGCAGGGGGAGCCCTGGCATGCTGACTCCTCCCTTCTCCCTTTCCCCTCTCCTCTTTCCTCCCTCTTTTCTTCCCCTCTCTCCTTCCCTGGTGGTGCCCTTTCCCAATGCCCACTTCATCCCTTTTCCTTTCTACATACCTGTCTTCTAGAGTTTCTTCTCTTTCCTCCCCATTACTTCCCTTCATCTGAATCTCCTCTTTGGTCCCTTTGTCCCTGCTCTCTGCTCCTCCTCCCCTTCCCTGGCCCCTGTTCAGCTCCATACTGAATGCAGGCAGAGCTGGACTAACATGCTCACTTGCTTGCTCAGCCAACCTCCAGAGAAGTCACTCTTCGGTGGCCACCTTCCTGACCCCCTGGTCGCTTCTCCACTTGTTCAGATATTGCTCTGAAGTCTGAGGAGGACAGAGCGGGGCTGCCACAGAAGCAGGCCAGAGGAGAAACCAAACCATGTGTCCACACTGTCCCCCAGCACTGCTGCTCTGAGAGCTTTCGGAGTCCTCAACAGGGTTAAGATTTAGGGGCTTCTTCAGAACCGGGAGTGAAAACAAGCATAGGTCAAAAGAAAAGCGATGGCCCCACACAAAAATAATAATCACAAATGAAAACTATGTTAACTCTGAAGTCCCAAAGTCGAAGAATTGCCTTGAATCTGTCACTAGAAAGCACCCAAGGCCTCACTCTCTGGGTTCTGGGTGCCCTGGGAATGGCAGGAGGCTCTGACATGCACGTGGGCGTGCCGAACTATGAGGGCTAGCCTGCCCGCTGGCAGGGGGGGGGTACCTCCTGTGGCGCTGTCCTGGCTCGACCCCCTGCGTAGGGGGTGTGGCGCCAGAGAAGCCATGGGGCAGGGAGGGGCAGCAGGCAGCAGGAATGAGAAGGGGACACCGTGGCCTCTGGGGCTAAGCTGGAGCGTGGGAGCGCAGGGGCAGCGAGTATGGTGGGTCCTGCAGTCCTGAATGGGCTGCAGCACAGCACCCTGGAGCTGTGTGCCCCTCCTTCCCGCCTGGGCAATTAGCAAAGCCCCTTCTCCTGCCCCCCCCCGCCCCGCCCCCGCCCCCCTCCCTCCTGAGTCCTCTGAGAGCTCACTTCCAGCTTTGGAAATTAGCAATGACCCTTCTCTGCGCCGGCCCTGCCCCCTCACTCCAGGGGCCTGAACCCTGGCTGGGGTGCAGGGCTATGCCCTAGCATGCTGCCCCATTGCCAGCGCCTGCGCTGGGCAGACTCATAGCCTGGCTTTCTGAGCGGGTGTCCACGGGCAGCCTGGCTGCGAAAAGATCATCAGTCCTAAAGGCCAGCTGCACTCTTGGGTCAGTTTGCTGGCTTCCAGATTGGGCCCAAAGCCAGGAACCAGCTTCCCCAGCACAGGCCTGGGCTGAGATGCCTGCCTGGGATCTGTCTGAGCAGTCTCCTCCACTCCAGGCAGGGATGGCACTTCAACCTGGATGTTTGGGTTTTTGGTTTGTTTTTTTGGTCATTGGTTATTACATGACCTCCAGGGTAGGTGCTCCACAAAGGGAGTGAAAACAGGACGCCTGATATATATGCATATGGCCATTCTAGAAAAATAGCTTGGGGTTCTCTCGGAAACGCGGCATTGGTCCTTGCACTATGGTTTAATAGAAAAGGGATTATGCACCAAGTTACTTAAATGAGCATAGGTTGAAATCGTTTACTGAGAGTAAATATTTTAAATAGTTATATTTTAACTAAATCTATCATCAATCATAAATCTATTACACGAAGGTTACAGGCAATTTAAAAGCAAGAGCACTCTCTTCAGGGTTTTAAATAATCCCTGTCTGTCTTGGCACATTAGAATGCAAAGATAGGAAATGGTTTGTAAAAGATCATATAATAGCTTTTACTAATTCTATTTATTTGACAGACAGAGATCACAAGTAGGCAGAGAGGCAGGCAGAGAGAAAGATGGGGAAGCAGGCTCCCCGCCAAGCAGAGAGCCTGATGAAGGGCTCGATCCCAGGACCCTGAGATCATGACCTGAGCCCAAGGCAGAGGCTTAACACACGGAGCCACCCAGGCGCCCCCAGATGAAATACATTTCTGACTTAGAAACTTCAGATAGAATTATTTTGTCCATGATGACAACTGAAGAAAATGTGTCATCCCTAAACCTAACCTTAAACCCTACCAACACTGAAACCTAAGCTGACCTTAAAGCCCAAACTAGAACCCTGAATCCCAAACCTGGAATGGAACCCAAAGCCTGTACCTGAGCCCTGGATCCAAGCCCTGAACCACGAACCCAAACCCTAAACCAGACCTCCAAGTCATGAAACCTGAACCCAAATCTCAGCATGAAGTCAAACCCCAAATTTGACCTTGAACTTTATCCCATAAGCCCTGAGTCTTAAAGCCTAAATCATAAACTTAAAGCCCTAAACTATAACTCTGTTCCCTTGTCCTTCACTCTAAACCCTCACCCTAACACTAAACCCAAAGCCTGATTAGAACTCTGACTCAAACCTGAACCTGAACCCAAATTCAAACCCTTCACCACACTTTGCTTATGCACTTGCCATTGATGGATATTTGCAGTTTGTACCTCTTGATTCTTGTGAACATTGTTTGGGTTGGGGGCTAGGGTTAGGGTCTTGGATTAGGGTAGGGTCCAGGCTTGAGACCAAGTTGAGGTCAGAGTGTGGGTCTGCATCAGGGCCATGTTCAGTGACACTGTTTGGGTCAAGGACTGTTGTAATTCCACATTGTTTCCAATTCATTGTTCCTTAGCTATTTGGGGGGAAGTTGGGGGGTATTGGGCTCCATGCAGCTTGAATTTCCGGAATGAAATGGCATCAGCTGGACCCGGGGAGGGAGCAGGACCTTCCACTGAAGGGTGAGCTCCCACAGTCCTGCACTGCCTTCCACCGCCTGCAGAGGGCGCCAGACCCCAGCTATCGCCCTGAGCCCAGGCTGCACAGCCACAGCTGTGACCTGAGCCCTGCCTTTTCAGGACCCACTGTGGAGACTTCTGGAGAATGTGGGGCGCCTCCCACCCTGACAGGACAAGCTGAGAAGGGTGTGGCTCTGCATCCACACTGACCGGACCCGTTGTGGAGGACGCGCCCACACTGGCAGCAGTCCAACCTCCTAAGGACCAGACGCTGGAGGAGGTGAGGAGAAGTCCCTTAGTGGACTGTCAAGGGGTTCCTGGTCTCAGGACCCCACAGAGAAAGGGCGCCCTGTGTAGACACTGGGGCTTCCGTCGTTTTGTGTGAGGAGACATGGCCTCCTGCTGTGCTGTGCGCGGGGCTGTGGGGTCCCCCCTTTCTGGGCTCCGGTGATCCTTGGTCCTTGTCTGTGTTTGTGTGCTCGCGGATTAGGTTCCTTGGGCTCCTCAGATGGTCTGCAGTCAGGGAGCGTCCCCCTGCTTTGGTGCTCGTGCTCTCCCCACCTCAGCCCTGCGGGGTCCTTCCCGTGTCCACACCCACTCCAGGCTTGCGCCTAGTCCGGAAATTCGGGAGCCAAAGTGAGGACTCTGTAGCCGGTTTTGGGGAGAGTAGGTATTTTCCCAGTGTGGGTTCTTCACTTAGCACAGTGCCTCCCCATCTCCGTGTGTACCCCTCCCTGTCTGTCGTCATTGTTGCAGGGCTGTCACTTTCTTGGTTCAGGGGCCTCCTGGGTATCTTGCTATCTTGGATGCAGGTGTAAATGAGATCGTTCTCAGCAGTCTCTTTCTGATGGGTCCTTCGGAGCACCTAGGAGTGCCACTAATTTGTGCATATTGATTTTGTTCCTTGCAAGTTCTTGAATTTATTAGTTCGATTGGCCTTAAACTTAATCTGCCAGTTATTTGACCAGCAGCATGGGTTTAATTGGGAAGAGCAGAGAATGGCAGTCTGGGCTGAGCAAGCTAAGGTCCCATCACAGGCAAGTGCGAGAAACAAAGGAGAGGAACATTATTTCATGGAGGAGGAAGAAGTTGGGAAGGGTGCTTGAAGGAAAGTCCCTTGGAGAAAGGCAGGGTGATGGAGAATTCTCACCAGCTGAGCTGCAAAGCTCCTATAAAAAGTCAGGAGATGAACCTCCAGCTTCCCCTGTGGGGCCTAAAATTGGTGAGTCTCTCCTGTGGGGGATTGCAATGTGGGGTCTGTAATGGGCACTGAGCACCAGGCGCCCCCTTCCAGCCTCCCCTTCTGGCATCCCCAGTCCACTTTACTGGGGCTTCCCTTCCTGCTTTTGCACAGTTCTAACCAGCTTGTGGTGGAACGTTGTGGAAAAACTGAAATTCCAAATCCACTGCTTCTACTGCACCTGAGATACAGGGGCCCATGATTTAATCCTCCCACGAGTCTCTTGCTAGCCCCACCTGTCCGTTACTCATTTTGAGAGTTGATATTACCAAAGTACTGTAATTCTAAAAATTTCTGAATTAGCTGTATTATTTCTTTTTAGGTATGAAGTTAACTTCCAATTATATGAATTTAATATTTTGGTCATTGTTTTCTAATTTTATTGCCTTATTCTTGGAAAATATAGCCTGATATTTAACTCTAGGAATTTATTGGCATATACTTCTGGCCTAAATAATGGCCTGTTTGTGTAAATGTTCAACTTATGCTTATATACTTACTGAAGAATCTTGTTTTGGGGTTAGGATGGCTACATTTATTAATAGATCAGGACTATTAGATTCTCTAAATTTTGATGTCTCTTAATTTAATCTAATTAAATTATCAGTTAATGAAAGAAGTTAAATTCTTTATGTACTACTGCATCTAAACTTATCAAAGTCTTTGCTATAATTAGACAAGTATGTCATCCTGTTTTTATACCAAGTCTCACATTTAAAAAATCATACTATCTGAAATATTATTTATTTTTATTATTATTTATTTTTTTTAAAAGATTGTATTTATTGGGGTACCTGAGTTAAGTGTCTACCTATAGCTCAGGTCATAATACCCGGGTCCTGGGATAGAGCCCCGCAGGGGGTTCCCTGCTCAGTGGCGTGCTTCTCCCTCTCCCTCTGTTATTCCCTCTGCTGTGTGCATGTTTTTCTTTTCTCACTCTCTCTCAAATAAATAAGTAAAATTTAAAGATTATCTCTCTCAAATAAATAAGTCAAATTTTTTTTCTCAATGGGAGGGAGAAGCAGACTCTCCACTGAGC
Source organism: Mustela nivalis (assembly GCF_964662115.1). Classification (NCBI taxonomy): domain Eukaryota; kingdom Metazoa; phylum Chordata; class Mammalia; order Carnivora; family Mustelidae; genus Mustela; species Mustela nivalis. Next base: position 918,203 of record NW_028136402.1, on the reverse strand, counting down.
AGGGAGCCTGATGCAGGGCTCAATACCAGGACCCTGGGATCATCACCTGAGCTGAAGGCAGACACTTGAACCGACTAAGTCACCCAGGCACTCCAGCTGTTTATTTATTTATTTATTTTTATTATGCATATGTTTTATCTCTCTTTTCTACAAGTCTTTTTTTTGATCTTTTTACTTTTTTCATAAAACTGAATTATTTCAAGATGACTTGGTCATCCTCTTTTCCCCAACCTCAAAGATCATAGAGTATATTTTAACTGTTAAAATAATATTAGTATTTAAGTGCTGCCTACACAAATTAAGGCAAATTATCTGTGGTCTGTATTCCTGAAAATATTTTTTTTATTATGCCTTCCTATGCCAATGACATTTTATAAGGATCTAAATGTTTCCATTTGTGATTTTTTTTCAAGATAATAAAGCTATTACTTCATTCTTTTTTATATCTGATGTTATTTAAAAAATTTCTGTCAGTCTGATTCTTGTTTCTTTATTAATGAATTATTTTTTTTCTCTCTAACACTTGTGATTTTTTTTGTGTGTCTTTGGTATGTATGCCCTAGTTTGGGATTCATAGAGTCAACTCTAGTTATGAATATTTTCTTTCTTTTCTTGTATGTAAGTTTTAATCCAGTGTCTTGACTATTTTATGCTTGAGAAATAGATGTACATTAATATTCAAATATTTCTTTCCTTTTTCTTCTTTCATTTAAAAAAAGTCATTTATTTTATTTTATTTAAAAATATTTATTTATTTATTTGGAGTAGAGAGAGAGGGTCATGAAGAGTGGCTGATTATATACTTTCAATTTGGGAGGAGGTTAGGGATAGCACAAGCCTCCAAGGTATTTTATAAACAAGGTTTCCAGGACCTTGAGGGGGCTAGCTATTGTTAGGGAAAGGTCATTTATTACTATTTAGTAAAAACTCAGGGAAGAGACTCTTCTGATGTGTATCAGTGGGTATATGCTTGGGAGATGATTGCCAATGTATATCTTGAGGGCAGGGGTGGGGAGTAGAGATAAAGAAGTTTCCAAAGTAATTTTTACATGTGAAAGTAGATTTTCAGTATCCTGGGGGGTGGACTAAGAATGCTTTTTCCCTGAGTGGATGTGTCCACATGGAAGCAGCTGAGTCCCCAGAGGAGCTTCAAGGACTTGTCAACAGGCTATGAGTAGTAAGGAAATCTAATTTCTTCTCTAGCTTTTGTTCCACACACATCACCTACATCTTACACCTCTTTTATATTGATAATTTTAATGCTTTGCTGGTATCCAGATGACTATATCCTTAAGTGACTTCTTATCTCTATTGAATCCATTATGTATTCTATCCATTGTATTCTTAATTCAACTAGATTACATATATTTAATCTATTAGTACCACTAGGTTCTTATTCTTGTTTTTATTTCAAAATCTTTCCTTATTTCCTTACATTATTTATTGGGTATATTTTAAATCCCTGAAATACTCACTTATTATATGTAAGCTGTCAACCGTATTCTTATTTTGAGGTAGCTATATCTTTTTGGGTTTTAGGACATCATACCAACAATGCCAAATAATTTTCAGACAACAGCAGGATCTCCAAGAATTCAACTAAATTCTGACACTATCTACCTGAACATAGTGTAAGATTTCATCAGTTAATGGATCAGTCCTCCAAGACTATCTCCAACCCCACCTCAGATGCCAGTCTCACTGTAGGCCCCAGGTTATTACCTGTGCTTGTGACTGAGCAACTACAGGTTGGAGGTCCCAGTGGCCTACTTCTTACGTTCTTTTAATTTGCTACAGGGACTCACAAAACTCAGAAAAATACTTACTTTATGTTTGCCAGCTTATTAAAAGATATAATAGAAGATTTAAATCAATAGATAGATAAAGAAGTGCACAGGGCAAGGTATGGAGAATGGGCACAGAGCTTCTATTACCTTCTGTAAGACTGCCACTCTTCCTGCCTTTTCATACATTTCACAAACTAAAAGCTTTCTGAACCCAGTCCTTTCAGCTTTTCTGTGGAGGCTTCATGACATAGTCATGACTGACTAAATCATTGTCATTTGCTGATCTAATCTCCAGATCCTCTTCCCTCCCCAGATAATCTTGTATTGGGAGGAAGGGGAGGCAAAAAGTTGTGAAGGCTTTCACCAAGTGGTTGGTCCTTCAGGCAAACAGCCCTTGCCTTGAGTGAGGTCTGAAGGTCACTTCATTAACAGAACAAAACACACCTCTCTCACCCTTATCACAGGAAATCCCAAGAGTTTTAGGAGCTGTGAGTCAGTAGCCATGGTTGAAAACCAAATATTCAGATGACCAAAATATATTTCTTGTAAACCACTATATTACACTACATGCTTAAGTATTTAATTATGTGATCTTTTAAACTAATATTTTTCTAAGAGTATAAACTGTTCTGGCAGTAATCTGGATTGGGGAGTGATGTATTGCCAAATTTCTGTCGTTTTAGTCCAGGAAGTCAAAGAGAAAGAACAGGAGAGCCCCTTAGGGCAGGAAGTTCAAAGTAACAATGTTAACTACTACTACCTTTTCTTGATTTTTTTTTTTAAACAAGCAAATCTTCTCTTCAGAGTTGTAGTTTAAAGCCAAGAACATGCAGAATTGGGAGAAAAAATAGTTAAATTTGGAGACTTGCAGAGGTAGAATCAGAGTAGTGAAAGCCATTACAGCAACTGAACTAACTGAGGTCAGTCTTTGGTGAATCACAGAAACAGGTGGAGTTGTCAAACAAAGGAATCTTTGTTTACAACATACAAGGAGATCACAGGGAATAAGTTCCAAAGCCTTGACTGTTTGAACAGGAGAGAGATTTTTATTTAGTATTTAAGATGAATACTCAGAAGGGAGAGTTTTATTATTCCGTGTATGGTTGGTCATAAGGTTGTGGATGCATGCACATCCACATATGTATTTGTGCAATATGTATTGCATGTTCACCTGAATGAAGCTTGTATTCCACTGAGGGCAGAAACTTCAACGGTAGAATAAAGCAGAGGTAACTGTTGGACAAGGGAAAGGGACTCTGCAGGCTTCAAGAGCAGATAGAAACTAGATGGGGTCTTGGGCTCATTTTCTGGGACAAGGAATGCAAGGCCTTGATTGCTTTTGAAATAGCACTAGGAGTTTTACCACTGATTTATTGTCTCAATAGCTTAGGCTATTTCCTGGTCTGGTGGTGACTGTTAGTTTTCCCATTGCCTTGTTCCCTCAAAATCCTTAAGGAGTGAGGTTTTTGCATTTCTTTCTAAGAACCTCCCAGGAAGTTTTGGAAGAAGTGTGCTTGGGCAAGTACACAGGTGGGGTATAGATCATTGAAAATAGCTGGGGACAAAAAATGATTTTCTTATGTCAGGAAAACTATATGTCATCTTAATTTTCTGGGAACCTCTAATTCTTTCTGCTGATGTTACCAGCAGGCTTCTGAGATATTACTGATTGTTCTCTTGTACCTAAGGAAAAAGAAATGTAGAAAGCAAAAGACAAAACTTTAAAATCTATCCTCCAACTCATCAATTCACTGCAGCCACCTCTCTGTCTTTCCCTTTCTCTTTTTCTTTCTCTTTCTCTCTCACTTTCTCTCTCACATACGCACAACACACGCAAATCATCTTAAAACAATTTTTAATTTTCCCTATTCCATTTTAATATACTTGAGGCATGATCATTTTCTTAGTAAATACAAGAAAAAAAAATCTAGGATTCCATCATTCTGTGTGATTAAAGTATTGAGGAATTTACTTCCAATAGCACTTATAAAAACACATTTTATTTATGTAATATTATATAATCAGGTGCCTGCATTTTTCTTATTCTCTAACTAGTGTTATTTGGCAATTAATATTTTGTCAATCAATATTCCCCTATATCTGAATGTGTGGGCAGTGAGAGATGAGTTAGAGGCAAGGATGGTGAACACTCCCAACAACTGCAGACTACATATATCTTAAGCCATGATTTTCTTTGCAAAGGTCAACATTGATAATGTTCTAGTCATACCTCCGTGTACCAGGAAAGAAGTAGCATATTTCTTGAAAGACACAGCTATCAAAGCTCCATTGAGAAACTGTAAAGATGGACAAGCGATTTCCAAATTACATATCTGATAATGGACATCTACTCTGATTATTTAAATATGAATAAAAATAAAAAAACCTTACTAATAACCAAACAGAGTATCCAATTTTACATGTGAAGGAAATAATGGAAGAGACATGTCACCAAAAGTATATGGATGGCTTATAGGCACATGACAAATTTCTCAACATTTAGACATTAAAGAAATACAAATTAAAATCATAATGAGACATGCTTACATATCTATTAGAATGGCTAAAATTATAAAGGCTAATTGTACTTGGTCTGAGCTAGATTGAGAAGCAACAAAAAATCTAAACTGTTGTTGGCATATATCATGATACAACCACTTTGGAAAATAGTCTGAAAATTTTTTTAAATGCAAAATATGTTGCAGTTACACAAATAGCCATTTTACTTCTAGGCATTTAACCAAGAGAAACAAACCCTATGTTCATACAAGGACTTGTATATGAATTTCATAGCAGCTTTATTTTTAAGAATTGAAAACAATGGAAATGTTCATCAACGTCCATCAATAGAGCAAAGACAAATTATGATCTATTCATTAAAGAGATTACTATTCAACATCAAAATGAACTATTTACAGTTGGAGATTCTCAAAATAATGATGCTGAGAAAAGAAAAGCCAGGCAACGAATAATATATACTGTGTGATTCCATGACTATAAAAAATCTAGAAAATACAAATTTATATATAGTCACAGTCACCAAATATATTGGTGAGATTTTAGTGCCTTCTTCTGTGCTCCCATAGCTTCCTACACTTGGATCTCCGAGCATTTGTTACACCATGTGAAAATATGAACTCTTTTTCTTTATTCTGTCTTACTACAATAAGAATCCTTGAAATTTTATGGACATTTGAACTCTCAGTTATTAGCAGAAATTCTATCACACAGTAAGTTTCCAAATATAAAAGCCAGAGTTTTACAATGACTTCTAAGCTTTTACATGATCTAGCCACTCATTTAACCTCTGTGACCTCTTTCCCTGCTACTCTTCAGTCACTCACAGTGGCCTCCTTGCTATTCCTCAGATATGCCAGGCATGATCCAACCTTATGGCCTTCAAGATAGCCAATTCCTTTGTCTGGAGTGACCTTATTGCTGATAGTTCTGCGCAAATTCATCACTTTCCATACCTTTGTTCAATTGTCAGCTTCATTGTAACTACCCTGATCTTCCTATTAAAAATTTTAACTCCCCATCCCCTGCCTAGCAACCTTGATTTTTCTCACCCTGATCGAGTTTTTCTTTTTCCCCATTGTACTCATCTTTTTTGAATGCACTATGCAATTTTTATTAAGGTGTATAGCTTTGAATTGTCTCACCCATTAAAATAAAAGTTCTACAAAGCCAAGTATTTCATTTACCAGTGTAGTCTGAAGTAATATCTGTCATATAATAGTTCAGTAGACAACTGGTAAATTTCAAAATAAATTAATGTTGAGAATATACTGAATTTCACAAGTCATTTCAATATTTATTTCCAAAAAATAAACTATGTAAAACATACCTTAAATTTACTTTCGAAATATTTTATAGCATATAATGGACAATATACATAAGCCTTAAAGAAACAATCCTATAAATAACCATTTCATACCTACTTAAAAACTACATAATACCACACTCCTAGATCCTCTCTGAACGCTCTAAAATAACCCTAAAGGAAATACATTTTTAAAAATAACAGATTTTTTGTCAAATAATTTAATAAAATAAAAGTTTCATTCATCTATGTAGATCATAATAAATGTTTTTAATAAGCATGAAATTATAACTCTGAAGTGTGCTAAAATGAAACCACCTGCTAAGGGTGAGAGAATAAAAATAAACATCATGTTTCCAAATAAGAGGAATTTATTACCTTTGAATCAAAGCATGTGGATTTGTTCAAACTGGCAATAAAGGAATATGGAGACACAAACCATAGAAAGTCATATTTTAGATTTCTAAAAGACTTCGAAGTGAAAAGTATACATTCACTTCTCACTTATTGCTCCTACATATTCATGAATTTGAGAGAAAATATAGGCCCTGTGTGTCTTAGCAACTAATGGGATATTTTTTGATATTTACATGCTTACACATAGTATGTGTTATAGTCTTCTCTTTTACATGCTGTAAAAAGGTTAACCCCTTTTCTGCAGAGATCTGAAAATGTGAAACAGTGCCTGAGTAGCTGAATTCATCTAATTCAAATTTCTTGCAGGTCTAAGACCTATTGATTTTCACTTGACTGCCTCCTTTTTCATCTGTCAATTGGTTACAAATTCTGGTACTGAAGAGAATACATTGGGGCTGGTGGCTCAGTGTGTTAAAGCCTCTGCCTTCAGTTCAGGTCATTATCTCAAGGATCCTGGGATCGAGCTCCACATCGGGACATAATGTAACGACAGATAGTTTATATGGGAGCCCTTTGGGTACTCTGGTGGATGAATGTTTTTAAATTAGTTTTTCATGGACATGGGGAGTTAGAGACGAGAAGGGAGGTGGGGGAAATTGGAAGGGGAGCTGAATCATGAGAGACTATGGACTCTGAAAAACAATCTGAGGGTTTTGAAGGGGCGGGGGATTTGGAGGTTGGGGTACCAGGTGTTGGGTATTATAGAGGGCACTGCTTGCATGGAGCACTGGGTGTGGTGCAAAAAGAATGAATACTGTTATGCTGAAAATAAATAAAAAATTAATTTAAAAAATATTAGTTTTTCGTAAACTACAAAAAAAAAAAAAAAAAAGAAAAGCGCTCCCATTTATAGCGTACACTTTATGGTTCACAAAGCACGTGCCAACAATAAAAATAATAATGGGTTACCGTTACACTTCATAGAAAAGGAGGTACAGGGAAATTGAATGAAAGGGAATAACAAAGTAGGTTCATAAGTCAATCTTCCTTGTAAAAAAATTAACGTGAAAGTGCGTTTCTGCCACCTCTCTCCTGTGTGACATTTTATCGATGGGAGATGGAAAATAAATGGTCTGGTTAACCTTTCCCTCCCCCTCAAAACCCATTATTTGAAAACACAAAAAGGGAAGTGAAGGGAGAAATCCTCCCACTCCCATTCCCACTCACCTCCATAGCCACCTCCTCTTCCAAGAACCTAGCAGACAAGGTGCCAAGAAGTGTTAGGTACCAGCAGTGGTCTCAGATCTCATTCAAGAATCATGGTGAAAGGCATTCAAAGAGATTGTGGGGGCACAGGGATCCAATTAAGGGGGACAAGTTTAAGGTTTGCCTGGTCCCCTAAAAACTAATGGCACTAGAGAAGATGAGCTTTGGGAACTATAGCATAATGGATACAATGTGTAAAAAGCTTCAGTGAGTCATGGTGGGAAGAGGCCAAGAGGGTAGCAAACACAGTCTTAGATGATGTTATTAATAGCACTATAGGCTCTAGATTTCCTGTTGTGGTGTTCTTTGCAAGACCAGCCCGGCCAAAGTGGATACTCTCAACCTGGAACAGAGGGTCTTGGAGATGCCAGCACGTGAGGTATGATGAGAGGGTAAAATGATAGGAGGTGTCCTTTGGAAGGACTGACTCCTTGACTTTAAAAGGGAGAACCCAAATCTGTAGGTGAAATCTTTCTGGCTACAAAGAGGGCCAAGGCCTCCTAAGGTCAAGGTCTCCTTGTCACTTGCAAAGATGTCGAAGAACATATTCAGACATTTCAAAGATGTCCTCATATCATTGGTTCCCACTCTGGAATTCTATCAATAAGGTGAGAGTTCCTCTAGTTGAAAAAGAGATCTAAAAAGACTTCCCTTTCTCATGTAATTTCTGTAACCTCCAGGACACACCCACCTCCCCCTTCCAGCTCTGTAATGAAGCCACAGCTGGTGCCAATTTGTGGAACTCCTTAAAGGCTATTCTCCCTTATATACCCCGGGACCAAGTTCCCATGCTCCCTCACCCGATTTCCTGCACTCACCTCCCACCTGGTGTGTTCACACCTGCAAGTGCCTTTTACCAACCCCTTTGCCAAAAGGCAGCCAGAGTGACCTTTCAAAGACCTATCAGTTCCTGGCATTTGTCTCCATAGAAATCTGCACTGATCTTCTAACAAATTCTCAGTCCTCCAAAGGCACCCATAATCCTCCCATCAGTCTATTCATACCCCTCCAACTGACTGATGCCTGTTCTGCCCCATCTCTCTGCCCTTCAACCACACTGCCTCCTTCTTCCTGTGGAGACCTCTCATGGCACCTGCCTCCAAGCACAGGTGATTCCCATTGATGGGAAGACCCTCTTCTCTCCCCCATCTCCCCACTCCAGTTACTCCCACTTATTCGTGAGCTCACAAGCCCCATGGTACACACTCTCCATGCAGCCTGCTCTCTCTTTTCTAGCATTGGCCTCCGTTTCTAGCTGTGCTTGTGTCATGGATGTCCCTCCCCAGCCAGCCTCCAAGCTCTCCTTCCCTTTAGCTCCAACACCTGACACAGTGCCTGGCACGTAGTAAGCCCTGGCTAGCTTCTAAGAGCCTCACTGAGGGACTGAAAGCATTTTAAAAATGTCACCACGTAGGCTCGAAACTGTAGGCAGAAAAAGCTTTGCCTGGATTGACATTTTAGAGACGTATTCGTCAAGTTGGATATGTTCACTGACTTTACCTTGTAAAATTAAAAAAAAAAAAGGACCTCTGTATCGCTTCGCATCTAAGGAAGGCGCATGTATACTATTAGACCACGTTATGAGCTTAATGGAAGGAGACAAGATGTTTTCGCTAAGAAAATGTATAAGACTGTTGAGGTCAAGTGGGAGGAAACAGTCCGTTTGTTGGAGCATTGCTATCTTACTCTATCACAGCCACTCATAAAAATCTGACACGGGGTGAGTCAGAATTGTCTGTCGGAGATGAGTTAGATCTGGCTCATGTTCCTACAGACATGAAAGCCAGAAGCGAAGAAGGAGGCTTTGAAAGCGTGGGTTGAGGAGGCCGTGTGGTTCACTGCGATGAGCTAAGTGCCCAGGGCCACCAGCAGACATGCTGGCCTGTGTCCGTCCTTTGTTCTGGGGTCCCTCTTGCACCATGTGGTGAGGCTGGTGGCTGGGAGCAGCTCAGGACAGGACCTGGTGGCATCTTACCTCTCCCACCCTCCTGTGGGCTCCAGTGGGCTCCAGTAGGTCCCAAGGGACAGCCTGCCTTCCTTGCAAAGCCCAGTAGCACTGGGAGCAGAAACTGGGGCCAAAGAGTGAGCACCCTGTTTGACAAGCTGGACCAGCCACCTCTTCTTCAGATGCAGGGGGAGCCCTGGCATGCTGACTCCTCCCTTCTCCCTTTCCCCTTTCCTCTTTCCTCCCTCTTTTCTTCCCCTCTCTCCTTCCCTGGTGGTGCCCTTTCCCAATGCCCACTTCATCCCTTTTCCTTTCTACATACCTGTCTTCTAGAGTTTCTTCTCTTTCCTCCCCATTACTTCCCTTCATCTGAATCTCCTCTTTGGTCCCTTTGTCCCTGCTCTCTGCTCCTCCTCCCCTTCCCTGGCCCCTGTTCAGCTCCATACTGAATGCAGGCAGAGCTGGACTAACATGCTCACTTGCTAGCTCAGCCACCCTCCAGAGAAGTCACTCTTCGGTGGCCACCTTCCTGACCCCCTGGTTGCTTCTCCACTTGTTCAGATATTGCTCTGAAGTCTGAGGAGGACAGAGCGGGGCTGCCACAGAAGCAGGCCAGAGGAGAAACCAAACCATGTGTCCACACTGTCCCCCAGCACTGCTGCTCTGAGAGCTTTCTGAGTCCTCAAAGGGTTAGGATTTAGGGGCTTCTTCAGAACCGGGAGTGAAAACAAGCATAGGTCAAAAGAAAAGCGACGGCCCCCACACAAAAATAATAATCACAAATGAAAACTATGTTAACTCTGAGTCCCAAAGTCGAAAAATTGCCTTGAATCTGTCACTAGAGAACACCCAAGGCCTCACTCTCTGGGTTCTGGGTGCCCTGGGAATGGCAGGAGGCTCTGAAAAGCGCGTGGGGGTGCAGAACTATGGGGGCTAGCCTGCCCGCTGGCAGGGGGGGGGTACCTCCTGTGGCGCTGTCCCGGCCTGACCCCCTGCGGACAGGGTGTGGCGCAGCGTCTGGGGTGGTCCTGGTGCCCTGGGGTTGGCAGGAGGCTGCGCCCAGCTCCTGGACTGCGTTTTCTGCTTCAGGTGAGGGCGTGTCGTGGTGTCACTTTACCTGTGAGCAGAGGGTCCTCCAGAGAAGCCATGGGTCGGGGAGGGGCAGCAGGCGGCGGGAACGGGAACAGGACACCGCGGCCTCAGGGGCTAGGCTGGAGCATGGGAGTGCAGGGGCAGCGAGTATGGTGGGTCCTGCAGTCCCAAATGGGCTGCAGCACAGCACACTGGCGCTGCGCGCCCCTCCTTCCCGCCTGGGCAATTAGCAAAGCCCCTCTCCCGGCCGCCCCCGCCCCCCTCCCTCCTGAGTCCTCTGAGAGCTCACTTCCAGCTTTGGAAATTAGCAAAGACCCTTCTCTGCGCTGGCCCCGCACCCTCACTTCTGAGGCCGGAGCCCATGCTGGGGTGCGGGGCTAAGCTCCCAGTGGAGCATCTCAACAGGAAAAGGTCCACCCAAGGGAAGCTCAAAGTGATACGTGCCAGGCACTGTGTCAGGTGTTGGAGCTAAAGGGAAGGAGAGCTTGGAGGCTGGCTGGGGAGGGACATCCATGACACAAGCACAGCTAGAAACGGAGGCCAATGCTAGAAAAGAGAGAGCAGGCTGCATGGAGAGTGTGTACCATGGGGCTTGTGAGCTCACGAATAAGTGGGAGTAACTGGAGTGGGGAGATGGGGGAGAGAAGAGGGTCTTCCCATCAATGGGAATCACCTGTGCTTGGAGGCAGGTGCCATGAGAGGTCTCCACAGGAAGAAGGAGGCAGTGTGGTTGAAGGGCAGAGAGATGGGGCAGAACAGCCATCTCCATTCCTGTGTGTTCATAGGCTTCCAACGGTTAGATACACCCTTGTTCGTGGTGTATATGTTGGCAATTCTTCCAGGTTTCTGTTGTTTTGATGCTCCATCAAGACAAAACAACTTCCGCTTATCTTTTGTCTCTCGAAGGCATAAAATGACTCTCGCTGACTTATGCACAAACACTTTGGCTCTCTTCTCCTTGGGAATAGCATAACCTATGTCTTCCCTGTTTCTTCACTTGCAAGCTATGAGTATCTTTATAGTCGAAGGAAATCTCCTATGGTCAACAGAAGGACGAGCTAGTTTAATATTTGCTGTTTTCTTATGGATGTTTTCTACCTTTTTTTTTTTTTTTTTGATTTGGAATTTCAACCACTCTTACAAACTGTTTGTATTGACGGGAGACTTTAGTCCTGATACTGAATGTATTATTGATAGGTAATAGTTCACTTTCTCATTTCGGTTGGCTTCTGACTTGGATTCTATTTGCCTTTCACCTATATGGTATTTTCTTGGGGTTGCTTCATTGGTACGATTCCTCGCTTCCTTCCCATATTTTGCATGTCTTATCTTTGTGTGTTTGCATGTGCATGTGTTAATGCTGTGTGGTGTGTGTGTGTTTCACATCACAATTATTATTAAAATACGAGAGAATGGAATTCGGTCTCTTGTGGGTAGCAATTCAATTTGACATGCCTTGAAATCTCACATTCCATCAGTTTCAGGAAATCTCCTGCAAGGAATGTCATCTCTTGTCCTCTTCAAGTAACACGTGTTCTCACAAAACTGCTTTCCAAAGAACAGCACCATTTGAATTTCTCATTAGAGTCATACTGTTTGTACCAATACCCTTTCTTTTTCGTATGATTCTTGAGTGTCATGAGTTAGTGAAATCGTCTGTCTGATGTCGTTCTGAGAATGATAGATGTGACAAAGCCCAATGCTCTCCGCAAGACTGCCATAAGAGACAAGTGGAAGAATTCCTTCTTGCTTATGTCTCAGTACGAATTGCGGTGACATGGAGGAGAGTGAGATGGTAGTAGTGTCTAATAACCTCATGCTTGTCTTCAGCTATGAAGGCAACAGGAAGATGAACACAACAACTGCATTGGGGTGGAAATTGACCTGAAGCCTACAAGATAAACTCCACAGCGAAAGAAAACGGAAGTTGCAGAGATGATGGGAGAAGGTTGGAGACATGGCTCAGGGGATATTTGGTTGGTTAGTGGATCAGAGGGCTGGATCCCATGAAGAGTACCAAGGCACAGGAGAGCAGGGCACACTGGGGACCCACAAGGAACCTGTTTCCCAGTGCCGTTGACTGTGAGACGCAGAGGGTCTGAAGGGCACGAGTACTTTACAACACAAGTGTTGAAGGCTGAAGTTTTCCTATCAGCAGGCTTGGCACACATCAACTTGAAGGAACACCATCTTTTTCCTGCATATGACACCAACAAGCGACCAGGAGCAGACAGCCTGGAGACAATGATCAGAGAGAGACAATACTAAGTGACGCACTGGGAAGATGGTGAGTAGTGGGAGTGATTCCGTGAAAGGCAGTGTTCGTGGAGATGTCTCAATGTGGACATAATAAATTTTGGGCTCTCGCAACAGCAGCATCAAGACAAAGCTACTGGCCAAGACAGGTATGTGAGGACATAGGCTGCCTATCCAGCCAACTCGAAATCCCGACAGTGGAATACTTGGAAAACTGCCTTCCTCAGTCCAAGATGCTTAGTCCAAGGACAACGACTCTCCCATAGGACGAGAAGAAAGCTTTGACCACATGTTCTCTTCTGAACACAGCATTCTGCAGGCCTGCGTTCTGCTGAGTTGCTCGAATTTCTCCTTTCACAGGCACACCAGAGCCCACCAAGGTAAACCTCTGCATATTCAACCCGGACCCTAAAAACAACAAACGGCCGGAAAGGAGAGCTACTGCAAATGACTGGCCTCCAGGACAGGGTCAGCCACAACACAAACAGCAGTGGCATGCATGCCACATACACACTCACAAACACACACACACGCACGCACTCAACAAACCTTAAGGGCCAGCCCTGGGTACTCCGGATCTCTTCCTCCTAAATAAATTACCCTCAGGTTAGAAAGCAGAATGAGTTTAACGAATACAGAGAGGTGACAGAGACTTAGATCCAATGCAAAGATGAAAAAATCAATTGATGCCCAGGTAAAGGAAGAAGGAATGATTATGGCTAGGCAATCAGAGTGAACCCTCTACATAGAAAACGCCCGATGCGGGATTGAAAGCAGGGGCCTGGATACTCGCTGTACGTCAGAAAACATAGGAGGTATCAGAGAGTCTCGAACCACAGAGATAAAACTGATAAAGATAAAAGCACCTAAAGAACTCCTGAATAGAATATTGGTAGGAGACTGTACACTGCAGCTCCATGCAGGATCCCATGATCTTACCTCCAGAGGCTTTTCCAAAAATTCCAATGCTGTTTCAGTTCTCATCATTTGAATTCGGGTGGCCCTCCAAAGATAGGGTCCTTATTCAAAAGAGCGAGACTGATACAAAGTGAAGGTCAAGCAAACGTTAATTTTGCACAAAGCATCGAGAATCATATTGACCGGTCAGGGCCTTCTCTTGCAAAGAGGCAACCCCTCCCAGCCTCAGAGACTAACATTTATAGCGGTAGTTTAGCCAGGCTATACAGACGTGGCCAATGAGATAACAATACAGAAAAAACTGCACAGTCGTGCTAAGTCTGCTACACCACAAAAACAAAAATGCTAGGTAACACATGGGTGGACAATTGGATCTCAATTTACCCTAGTAGATATATGCGTGCCCCTCTAATGGGATGTCTTCACCTGGCCTGATTCACCCTTGTATCTAGGCTTTGAGAGTAAGCTCCTCTGGGAGGAGTAGGGTCAATTTTGTTTACAGCATGGGTTCAATATAAGTTTACTGCAGAAACACAAAATGACTCCCTCTGGCCTAGCGGACCTTATAATGAGTAGCTGTAGCATCCCTAGAAATAGAGCCAAAATGACTTCCAAATCTTCAAAACTGACGATTTACCAAAAGCAGATTCTACATCCTAGAACCTTAGGTCCAGAATGGACTCATGTACTTGGAGTCCACAGGAGCAAGCATGGAGCATGTTGGAAAAGACCCATAGCCCAAGTGAAGCCATCTGAAAGACTTCCGTGCCCGTTTCAGGAAGACAACTTGTATCTTCAAAAGGACGCATTGAAGAGGATTCAAATGTCAAAGAACCTGGAGCATTCCCACAGGGTCGTGCAGATACCCTCTGGAGGAGTACATGTAGATGTGACAGCACAAGCCTGCCTTCACCCTCTCATGAACATCCCCCAAATAGTTTCATGGGATAAGCAAACAATGCCTCTTGTGGAAGATGGGCGTGTTCTAATGGAGGCAGCAGAAGATGAACAGTGGGACAACAAAGGGCCATTAGAGAGCCACAGACAGCGTATGCTACAGGTTGGTGAGGATATTCAGGAAGACAAGGAACTGGAGAATGAACATTGGAGCTCTGAGCGAAGGTCTAGCATTTGAGATAATGGGAGGTTCTCTGAACCTGGCTGCCTTCCATAGAGATCTAGGTCCAAATTAAAGAAAACATCCCCTGGCCACAGTCAATCCTTGTACCCCGGTTGTGTTTTTGTCTTTTTGTCAAACAATGCACATGCACATATTTGACAGAGAGACAGAGAGATCACAATCAGGGTGTAGAGCTGGAGAGGGAAAAGCTGACTTACCCCTGAGCAGGGAACCTGAGACCAGAGTCGATGCCAAGACCCTGGGATCATGAGTTGAGCTGAAGGCCACCTCTGAACTGATAGACACAATCCATGACACAACCTTTGACTTCTGAATATGTCCTAGTTCTAGACGTGAACCACTGCTCTGTCATTGTTCACAAATGAAGGGGAAATGGATTTTGGCTTGGGCTGGTGTTGCTTGAGCAACCTGGCCTCCTTTGAGAGCTGGTATAGTTTGTCCTCTTGAGGTAAGTGATTTGGCTATGTACAAACTACACTCCCACGCATATTTAGGTAAAGAGAATTCCTCCATTGAATGAAACTATGTCTTGTGGTTCCATGCTTCTGTGGATGGTGATGTGAGTCCTCCTTGCCTCTGAATCTGGATCTCTGTTTCTGCTCCCAGATGAGGGACAGTTTTAGCTCTGAATTCTCAAATCCATGTTCAGCCCTCTTTTTTTTCTCTCACTCCTACTTCTCCTACAATAAGCACCTCTTTCTATTCCTTGGAGTCAATGACTTTCCTAAGCTCATTGTCATGTTTCATCATTCTTCCTTCTTTCTTTGGATTTGTTTCCTTATTTACCATTCCTTTTCTGCCAGGTCAAAAATTTGGTCCTTTGCTTCTGCCAGCTTCTTGGACTTTTCCTTCAGTCTGCTACCAATCTTTTCTTTAGAAATTCTTTATTTATTTTATTTTATTTTATTTTATTTTACTTTATTTTATTTCTATCAGTTTAATCTATGTGTTTTGAGACTCCCTGATATCTTTCTGCTTTCAATCCTCCATTGGGCGTGTTATATGTGAGGTTTCACTCCGATTACCTGGCCATGATAATTTCTTGTCTTCTTCCTTGGCAACAATTGATTCTTCCATCTTTGTCTTGGATATAGGTCTCTGACTCTTTCTCAGTATTTGAAAAATCAATTCTGTTTTTTATCCTGATGGTAATTTCTTTAGAAATAAGATATCATGGAGTGCCCAAGGGCTGGCCCTTGAGGGAGTCTCAGGTATGTGTGTGTGGCATGCATGCCCTCTGCTGTTGTATCATAGCTGCCCCCTGTCCTTGAGACCAGTCATCTGCAGAGGCTCTCTTTGCCAGCCTTTTGGTGTGTTTGGGGTCTGGGCTGAATAGGCTGAGGTTTAGCTTGGTGGGATCTGGTGTGCCTGTGAAAGGAGAAATTCAACCTTCACAACAGAATGAATGCCTGTAGCATTCTGTGGTCAGGGGACAGCCTATGGACAGGGCTTTCTTCTAGTCCCCTATGGGAGAATCTGTTCTCTTAAAATGAAGCAAGTTGGACTGAGGAACACAGTACCCTATATGTTCCATGGTTAGAATTTCGTGTTTGCAGGAGAGTCAATTAAAGCCCTCACCAACCTGTCTTTGGCCAGTAGCTCGGGCTTGATGCTGCCTGTGCGAGAGCCCCAAATTTCTTTTGCCCCCATCAAATCATCTCCAAGAACACTGCCTCTCACTAATGTACAGCCAGAACCCACCATCTTCCCACTGTGTCACCTGGTATTGTCTCTAATCGTGGTTTCCAGGCTGTCTTCACCTGGCTATTTGTTGGTGTTCTCTGACAGAGAAATACAGTGTTCTTTTGAGTTGATATGCCAAGGCTGCTGATCTAAAATCTCCAGGCCTCAAGGCCCTTTGTTGGCATGAACTAGTATGATTCAGACCCCCTGATGGTCAGAATCAATGGAATTGGAGAACGTACTCCTTGTGGGTTCCAAGTGTGCTCCGATCTCTTGTGGCTTTGCCCATTGCATTGTCTCACTGCCTTCTGAATTACCAACTTTCCACTTTTCCCCTAAACCATGTCTCCAGTCTTCTCCATTAGTGATTGCAACTTATTCTCTCTTTTGCTATGGAGTTTGCTTTGTGGGCTCCAGTTCATTTCTGCCATGTTGAAGTTGATGTGGTAATCTTCCTGTTGTGTTCCTGGATAAAGACAAGTCTGGAGTTACCAGACACTACTACCATCTCACTGTCCTGAAAAAGCCCCACAGAATCTTACCCAGCCATAAGCAAGAATGAATTCTTTCCACTTGCCTCATGTGGCAGAATTGTGGAGAGCATTAGCCTACGTCACATCTATCAGTCCCAGAAAGACAAATAACATACAATTTCACTCTCTCATGACTGTCAAGAGACATATGAAAAAGCAAGGGAAAAATGGACAAATAATACGACACTACCCAGGCACACAAAATGTGGTGTTTGTTGAGGTCAGGTTTGAGAAAATATGTGTTTATCAAAGAGGACAAAAGATGACATTCTTTGTAGGAAATGTGGCTGAAAGAGAGGGAATGTGAGTTTTCAAGGCATGTCAAATGGAACTGCTATCCATTAAATACCGACTTCCTATCTCCATCAATTTAATTATAATTGTTATTTGAAACACACTCAGCACACACACACACACACACACACACAGATAAGACACACAAAAGATGGGGAGGAAGTGAAGAATAGCACTAATGAAGCAAACCCAAAAGAAAAGAACTGAGAGAAAAGGATAAATTCCAAGACACATATTCACTCCAAAGATTAGGTCAGGAAACCTACAAAATCTCAGCTCTGTAGTAGTGACTAAAGCGTTTGAAGCAGTAATCAAACCCCTGTCAACACACAGATGGCGAGGTGCAAATCATTTCCTGTTCAACTCTTCTAGACATTTAGAGAAGGCAATGCCATTTTCTTCTCATCAATTCCACAAATGGAGGAGGTGGATGAACTCCACTTTACTAGTATAAAGACCCAATTCAAATAATGACATTTTAGGAAATAAATTATATTCCATTTCAATAATTAAACATAATAAAAATATAATTCTTTCCTTTTCTCTGTCTGTCTTCACCTGCATTTGAAAGGGCCAGCTTGTTTTTGTATTATTTTGTACTGTTGAGGAAGCCAGCCTGTCATCCATCATCCATTTTTGACAGAGTATTCACTGATGCTTCAGTTCCATATATGACCTAGTACTCCGCCTAAGATATGCCAGAACTCTTCAACACCCATTAGCCCGTTCCCTCATTCCCTGCATGTCTCTTTTTTCCTTGACTCTCAGCTTGATTCCTCAGAGTTCTGAGTTACTCCTGGTTTGTCTCCTTCTCTGACTTATCCCCTTCAGTTTTTCCTTCTTTCTACTAAGGGCCGTGGTATTCGTCCTAGGGCACATATGAGAGAAGCCATATGATATTTCCCTATGTCTCCTTGCCCATTTCATTTCACAAACCCAGTCCTGTGGCATTCATGCCAGTGCAAGAATCAAGAGTTCATCCTCCCTAATTGCTGAGGAATACTCTGTTGCCAATATGGACCACACCTTCTTTATCCACTAGTCTTTGCAAGGACATAGCAGCTCAATCCTCAGTTCTGTTCAAGTGAGCCTTGCAGACCATCGATATAAGCCATTAATTTTCCTTTGATTAAAGAGACTTGGTCAACAGGGTTATACCCATTAACACAGTAGGTAGAGATAAATAATGGTAACAAGGAGTGCTGTCCATTGCTCCTCCTTAAGGATTAGCTATAATGTATAATGTCACTCTCTCATGCAAAGGATGACAAAACTCAGAGAGACGGGATGATATACCAGAGGACTTGTTGTTTCTGATATCTCTAGATATTTCAGAGGAAATAGGAAAACTTTGCCATCTCTGGAGAAAGGTTGGCCTAAAAGATCATTTTCCTGGGCCACTCTTCTAGGTATTTAGTGAAGGCATTGTCATGTCCTCTCATCAAATCCAGAGATGGAAGAGGCGGGTAAGCTCTAATTCACAAGGATAAAGACCCAATTCAAAGAAGGACATTTTAGGAAACCCACCCAATGTCATTTCAATAAGGAAAGATAATAAACAATATAATTCTTTCCTTTTCTCCCTGTGACTTCCTTTGGTTTTGAGAGGGCCACATTGTTTTCCTATGAATTGATGTTGTTGTTGCTATATGTTGAGAAAGCCTGCCTATCATCCATCATCCATTTTTGACAGAGTATTCACGGATGCTTTAGTTGCATGGACGTCCTAGTGCTCCTCCTAATATATGCCACAACTCCTGACCACCCATTAATCAGTTCTCTTTTCGGTAGCCCTCATCTGGATTCTCAGAGTCCTGAGTCACTCCTGGTGGGTCTCCTTCTCTGACTTCTTGCCCTTTATTATTCCCTTCCTTAAGTGGGCCAAGGTATTCCTCCCGAGGCACATATTGTGGGTAGCCATATGACATTTCCCTTTGTTTGCTTGCCTTTTCCATTTCCCAACAGCAGGGCATGGGACATTCATGTCAAGGCAAGGTCCAGGGGTTCATTCACTCGACGGCAGAGGAATACTGTGGTGCCGAAATGGACCCAAACTTCCTGATCCACTAGTCCTTGCAAGGGCATTGCGACTCACTCCAAAGTTCTGCTCGAATGGGCCTTGCAAGCCTTCGGTATAGGCCGTCCCTTTCCTTCTGACTAAAGAGTCTTGGTCCACATGTTTATACCCGTTACCACAACAAGTACAGTTAACTAATAATAACAATGGGTTCGGTCCAGGCCTCTTCATTGAGAGTTAGCTCAGATGCAGAATATCACTCTCCTCAAAGACTTTGCAAAGGTATTTAAGGGAAAGCCAGGTAGACAGAGGCCTCATCCCTTAGCCGCGTGTTTCAGAACACTAGGAGACGAGGCCACAGACAGCACCATATAGCGATGCCCTCACCTTTTACCTCCGAAAGGGACTTTCCGTATCTTAGTCATCACTGACCCATAGGCAAAAGACGCTGACAAAGTACGCTCTCACCCACAGGACGAGAAAACCCACGGAGAGCTATTCATACCCGCGAGGCCTCACCTTTTCTTGAGATATCTAGAAATTGTAGTGTAAAAGGACACCTTGCCGTCTCTGGGGATATGTTGGCCTAAAGGAAGGTATACTGAATGTCATTTTCCTTCCTCTATGTCTCCAGAAAGGGGAAGTTGGACATTAACCCACAAGACATCCTGAGTTCTTGATCAGGTTCAGAGGGCTCTTGTTCTGTCCTTCCCGGGGCTTCCTACTTAAAGCCATAGGACACCAAGGTCATGGGAGAGGGACAGCTGCTTCAGTGAAGCCAGCATCTGTGATGTCACAAAGCCTTGAGGTCATAGCAACCACTCCTCATCAACCCAGGCCTGATCACTACACTTGACTGGAGTAGTCATGGGTGGGCCAAGAGGACCCCAAGCCATCCCAAACCGCTGGAGCCGCCTGGGTCTCTCACCAAGGCAGTTTGCGAAGCGAGTCGGTGTCAACTTCTCCATGGCCCAATTCGTAGTATTTGGTCGTGAGTGTCAGCACCAGCCCTCTGGACCTCGGAGAAAGGCAAGGATCCCTCATTCCATCTTAGCCACGACAGGCCAAGAAACTAACAGACCACAAGCAAAGCCTCAGGGGAGGAAATCCGAGCCCTGCGTAAGGGTGAGACCCTCCCACCAAATCATGGAGCATCTCAACAGGAAAAGGTCCACCCAAGGGAAGCTCAAAGTGAACCCCCGCAACCGTGCCAAAGACATGTCTGGAGTCTTCCACAGAAAGCACACGAGTACCTCGATGGTCTCCAGAAACGGTGCCAACAAGGCCTCCCAATCTTCCAAAAAGACCATGCATCCAAGGCAGACTCTACACCCTAGAACCTTAGGTCCAGGACGGACTCATGTTCTTGGAGTCCACAGAAGCCAACGGAGAGCATGTTGGAAGAGACCCAAGCCCAAGTGAAGCCATCTGAAAGACTTCGGTGCCCATTTCAGGAAGACAACTTGTATGTGCAAAAGGACGCATTGAAGAGGATTCGAATGTGGAAGAACCTTGAGCACTCCCTCATGGTGGATCAGCTACCCTCTGTGGAACTGCATGGAGATGCGGCAGCACAAGCCTGCCTTCACCCTCTTATGACCATCCCCCAAATGGTTACATGCGATAAGCAAACAGTGCCTCTTGAGGAAGATGGGCATGTTCCAATGGAGCCCCGAGAGGATGCACAATGTGTTAACAAGGGGTCAGTACAGCACGACAGACAGCGGATGCTGCAGGTTGGTGAGGAGATCCAGGAAGGCAAAGAACAGGAGAATGAACAAGGAAGCTCCAAGCGAAGGTCGGGCATTTTAGGATGGTGGGAGGTTCTCTATACCTGGCTGCCCTCCATAGGAACCTAGGTCCAAATTCAATAAAACATCCTTTGGCCCCAGTCAATTATTGTGCACTGTTTTTGTCTTTGTTATCTTATCGAACATGCACATGCACGTTTGGACAGAGAGGCAGAGAGATCCCAATCAGGGGGTGGAGCTGGAGAGGGAGAAGCTTACTTGCCCCTGAGCAGAGAACCTGAGAACAGAGTCAATGCCAAGGCCCTGGAATCATGAGTTGATCTGAAGGCCGCGTCTGAACTGATGGACACAACCCGGGACCCAACAATTGACTTCTGAATACCTCCTGGTTCTAGACAGAACCGCTGCTCTGTCATTGTTCAGAAATGCAGGGGATAAGGATTTTGGCTTGGCTGCTGTTGCTTGAGCTATCCGGCCTGCTTCGAGAGCTGGTATAGCTTTTCCTCTTGAAGTCAGTGACTGGGCTATGGACAAACTATTCTCCGATGCCTATTTGCCTAAAGAGAATACCTCCATGCCTAGATTTTCCGGGGGGAATGGCACTATGTCTTTAGGTGCTCCGCTTCTGTGGAAGGTGTTGGGAGTTCTCTGTGCCTCTGATTCTGGACCACTTTCTCTGCTCCCAGATGAGGGTCCTTTCCAGCCCCGAGTTCTCTAATCTAGGATCAGCCCTCTTTTCTTTCTCTCACTCTTAATTCACCTACAAGAGGCACCTCTTTCATTTCCTTAGAGATTCCCTAAGCTCACTATCATGTTCCATCATTCTGCCTTCTCTCTTAGAATTTGCATCCTTATTTTCTAGGCTTGTTCTTCTCGGTTCCTAATTGGATCCTCCACTTCTACCATGTTCCCGAACTTTGCATCCAGTCTCCTGCCAATCTTCTCTTCAGGAGTTCTTTAGGTGTTTTTATCTTTATCAGTTTTATCTCTGTGTTTCGAGACTCTCTGATATCTCCTATGTTTTCTGATGTACAGCGAGTATCCAGGCCACAGCTTTCTATCCCGCATCGGGCGTGCTCTATGTAGAGGTTTCACTCTGACTGCCTAGTCGTAATCACTCCTTCTTCCTTTACCTGGGAATCAATTGATTCTTCCATCTTTGCATTGGATCTAAGTCTCTGTCACCTCTCTGTATTCGTTAAACTCATTCTGTTTTCTAACCTGAGGGTAATTTATTTAGGAGGAAGTGATCCGTGAGTGACCCAGGGCTCGCCCTTAAGGTTTGTTGAGTGCATGCGTGTGTGTGTGTTTGTGAGAGTGTATGTGGCATGCATGCCACTGCTGTTTGTGTTGTGGCTGACCCTGTCCTGGAGGCCAGTCATTTGCAGTAGCTCTCCTTTCCGGCCGTTTGTTGTTTTTAGGGTCCGGGCTGAATATGCTGAGGTTTACCTTGGTGGGCTCTGGTGTGCCTGTGAAAGGAGAAACTCTACCAACTCAACAGAACGCAGGCCTGCAGAATGCTGTGTTCAGAAGAGAACATGTGGTCAAAGCTTTCTTCTCGTCCCGTATGGGAGAGTCTGTTCTCCTTGGACTAAGCATCTTGGACTGAGGAAGGCAATCCTCCAAGTGTTCCACTGTTGGTATTTTGTGTTGGCTGGCTAGGGAGTCTCTGTCCTCACATACCTGTCTTGGCCAAGCTCTGTCTTGATGCTGCTGTTGTGAGAGCCAAAATTTATTATGTCCACATTGAGTCATCTCCACGAACACTGCCTTTCACGGAATCACTCCCACGACTCATCATCTTCCCACTGCGTCTCTTGGTATTGTCTCTCTCTGATCATTGTCTCCAGGCTGTCTGCTCCTGGTCGCTTGTTGGTGTCATATGCAGGAAAAAGATGGTGTTCTTTCAAGTTGATGTCTGCCAAGCCTGCTGATAGGAAAACTTCAGCCCTCAACACTTGTGTTGTCAAGTACTCGTGCCCTTCAGACCCTCTGCGTCTCACAGTCAACGGCACTGGGAAACAGGTTCCTTGTGTGTTCCCAGGGTGCCCTGCTCTCCTGTGCTTTGGTCCTCTTCATGGACTCCAGCCCTCTGATCCACGAACCAACCAAATCTCCCCTGAGCCATGTCTCCAACCTTCTCCCATCATCTCTGCAACTTCCGTTCTCTTTCGCTGTGGAGTTTACCTTGTAGGCTTCAGGTCAATTTCCACCCCACTGCAGTTGTTGTGGTCATCTTTTTGTTGCCTTCATGGTTGAAGAAGCATGAGGTTATTAGACACTACTACCATCTCAGTGTCTTCATGTCACCACAATTTGTACTGTGACATAAGCAAGAAGGAATTCTTCCACATGTCTCTTATGGCAGTCTTGCGGAGAGCATTGGACTTTGTCACATCTATCATTCTCAGAAAGACAATAAACAGACGATTTCACTAACTCATGACAGTCAAGAAACATACGAAAAAGAAAGGGTATTGGGACAAACATTATGACTCTAATGAGGAATTCAAATGGTGCTGTTTGTTGGAAGGCCGTTTTGTGAGAACACGGGATTCTTGAAGAGGACAAGAGATGACATTCCTTTAAGGAGATTTCCTGAAACTAATGGAATGTGAGATTTCAAGGCATGTCAAATTGAATTGCTACCCACAAGAGACCGAATTCCATTCTCTCGTATTTTAATAATAATTGTGATGTGAAACACACACACACCACACAGCATTAACACATGCACATGCAAACACACAAAGATAAGACATGCAAAATATGGGAAGGAAGCGAGGAATCGTACCAATGAAGCAACCCCAAGAAAATACCATATAGGTGAAAGGCAAATAGAATCCAAGTCAGAAGCCAACCGAAATGAGAAAGTGAACTATTACCTATCAATAATACATTCAGTACTCAGGACTAAAGACTCCCGTCAATACAAACAGTTTGTAACAGTGGTTGAAATTCCAAATCAAAAAAAAAAAAAAAATAGAAACATCCATAAGAAAACAGCAAATATTAAACAGGCTCGTCCTTCTGTTGCCCATAGGAGATTTCCTTCGACTATAAAGATACTCATAGCTTGCAAGTGAAGAAACAGGGAAGATGTAGGTTATGCTATTCCCAAGGAGAAGAGAGCCAAAGTGTTTGTGCCTAAGTCAGCGAGAGTCATTTTATGCCTTCGAGAGAAAAAAGCTAAGCGGAAGGTGTTTTGTCTTGATGGAGCATCAAAACATCAGAAACCTGGAAGAATTGCCAACATATCCACCATGAAAAAAGGTGTATCTAAACGTTGGAAGCCTATGAACACACAGGAATGGAGATGGCGACGTTTATCCAATACTGTTGGCAACTATGATATCCAGGTTAAGCACAGGACAGATTATCTGGATGGGAAGGTGCTAAGGAATAACAGACGTCCACATGGGCATTCGAGACCACCTGAACTTTGGGGGTCCATGAGTAAGATTGCGTCTCTGAGGACAATAAGATATGTTCTTCCCAGCAGCAGACCTAACTTTGTCTATCGCAGGTCATGAGCTCGAGTCCAAATCCAGTCATAATTCATGGAAGAGAAGTCAAAACCTATCCTGTGCACTTATCATCACGAAGGTATGAAAACAGGAAGATATCACTTTCAAATTGGAAATACAGCCAGACACTAAAGTGGAAAACACAACACATTCACGAACTGCAATGAATGCAAGAAAGAAAATCCAAAGGAAAAGAAGAGCCATGAACGAAGGAATTCTAAGAAACTTAGAGGAGGATGCCAAAACATTTTATGGGGAAACAATATAGGGTTAAATGTGTGCATTTCCAAAATTTAAAAACACCGAAAAAGAAAGCCACCTAAAAGGACGACTGAAGGAACAAGATGAAGAAAAACCGAACTCCAAAGTTAACAGAAAAATTGAAATCAGACATGTGATTATCAAAATTAAGGAAATACAAACAAACCAATAGGAAAAAAATCAGGAGATCTCACACTTGAGTTTTGACAACAGGAACAAACCGCAGAAGCCATTACTGGGATAAAACAGGGAGACAAGCACACAGCTGCAAGTATGAAACCACATCACAACTGGTAGCAAGGAAAAAAGAATAACCGAAAAGGCATAGCCACACATTTATGCTAGCAAATCCAAGAACTGAGAGAAAAGGATAAATTCCCAGACACATAGAAACTTCCAAGATTAGGTCAGGAAACCTACAAAATCTCAGCTCTCTAGTTTAGACGGAAGCCTTTGAAGCAGTAATCCAACCCCTGCCAACACACAGAAGGCCAGGTCAAGTCATTTGCTTGGGCCACTCTTCTATGTATTTAGTGAAGGCATTGTCATGTCCTCTCATCAAATCCAGAGATGGAAGAGGTGGGTAAACTCTAATTTACAAGGATAAAGACCCAATTCAAAGAAGGACATTTTAGGAAACCCACCCATGTCATTTCAATAAGGAAAGATAATAAACAATATAATTCTTTCCTTTTCTCCCTGTGACTTCCTTTGGTTTTGAGAGGGCCACATTGTTTTCCTATGAATTGATGTTGTTCTTGTTGCTGTTCTGTTGAGAAAGCCTGCCTATCATCCATCATCCATTTTTGACAGAGTATTCACGGATGCTTTAGTTGCATGGACGTCCTAGTGCTCCTCCTAATATATGCCACAACTCCTGACCACCCATTAATCAGTTCTCTTTTCGGTAGCCCTCAGCTGGATTCTCAGAGTCCTGAGTCACTCCTGGTGGGTCTCCTTCTCTGACTTCTTGCCCTTTATTATTCCCTTCCTTAAGTGGGCCTAGGTATTCCTCCCGAGGCACATATTGTGGGTAGCCATATGACATTTCCCTTTGTTTGCTTGCCTTTTCCATTTCCCAACAGCAGGGCATGGGACATTCATGTCAAGGCAAGGTCCAGGGGTTCATTCACTCGACGGCAGAGGAATACTGTGGTGCCGAAATGGACCCAAACTTCCTGATCCACTAGTCCTTGCAAGGGCATTGCGACTCACTCCAAAGTTCTGCTCGAATGGGCCTTGCAAGCCTTCGGTATAGGCCGTCCCTTTCCTTCTGACTAAAGAGTCTTGGTCCACATGTTTATACCCGTTACCACAACAAGTACAGTTAACTAATAATAACAATGGGTTCGGTCCAGGCCTCTTCATTGAGAGTTAGCTCAGATGCAGAATATCACTCTCCTCAAAGACTTTGCAAAGGTATTTAAGGGAAAGCCAGGTAGACAGAGGCCTCATCCCTTAGCCGCGTGTTTCAGAACACTAGGAGACGAGGCCACAGACAGCACCATATAGCGATGCCCTCACCTTTTACCTCCGAAAGGGACTTTCCGTATCTTAGTCATCACTGACCCATAGGCAAAAGACGCTGACAAAGTACGCTCTCACCCACAGGACGAGAAAACCCACGGAGAGCTATTCATACCCGCGAGGCCTCACCTTTTCTTGAGATATCTAGAAATTGTAGTGTAAAAGGACACCTTGCCGTCTCTGGGGATATGTTGGCCTAAAGGAAGGTATACTGAATGTCATTTTCCTTCCTCTATGTCTCCAGAAAGGGGAAGTTGGACATTAACCCACAAGACATCCTGAGTTCTTGATCAGGTTCAGAGGGCTCTTGTTCTGTCCTTCCCGGGGCTTCCTACTTAAAGCCATAGGACACCAAGGTCATGGGAGAGGGACAGCTGCTTCAGTGAAGCCAGCATCTGTGATGTCACAAAGCCTTGAGGTCATAGCAACCACTCCTCATCAACCCAGGCCTGATCACTACACTTGACTGGAGTAGTCATGGGTGGGCCAAGAGGACCCCAAGCCATCCCAAACCGCTGGAGCCGCCTGGGTCTCTCACCAAGGCAGTTTGCGAAGCGAGTCGGTGTCAACTTCTCCATGGCCCAATTCGTAGTATTTGGTCGTGAGTGTCAGCACCAGCCCTCTGGACCTCGGAGAAAGGCAAGGATCCCTCATTCCATCTTAGCCACGACAGGCCAAGAAACTAACAGACCACAAGCAAAGCCTCAGGGGAGGAAATCCGAGCCCTGCGTAAGGGTGAGACCCTCCCACCAAATCATGGAGCATCTCAACAGGAAAAGGTCCACCCAAGGGAAGCTCAAAGTGAACCCCCGCAACCGTGCCAAAGACATGTCTGGAGTCTTCCACAGAAAGCACACGAGTACCTCGATGGTCTCCAGAAACGGTGCCAACAAGGCCTCCCAATCTTCCAAAAAGACCATGCATCCAAGGCAGACTCTACACCCTAGAACCTTAGGTCCAGGACGGACTCATGTTCTTGGAGTCCACAGAAGCCAACGGAGAGCATGTTGGAAGAGACCCAAGCCCAAGTGAAGCCATCTGAAAGACTTCGGTGCCCATTTCAGGAAGACAACTTGTATGTGCAAAAGGACGCATTGAAGAGGATTCGAATGTGGAAGAACCTTGAGCACTCCCTCATGGTGGATCAGCTACCCTCTGTGGAACTGCATGGAGATGTGGCAGCACAAGCCTGCCTTCACCCTCTCATGACCATCCCCCAAATGGTTACATGCGATAAGCAAACAGTGCCTCTTGAGGAAGATGGGCATGTTCCAATGGAGCCCCGAGAGGATGCACAATGTGTTAACAAGGGGTCAGTACAGCACGACAGACAGCGGATGCTGCAGGTTGGTGAGGAGATCCAGGAAGGCAAAGAACAGGAGAATGAACAAGGAAGCTCCAAGCGAAGGTCGGGCATTTTAGGATGGTGGGAGGTTCTCTATACCTGGCTGCCCTCCATAGGAACCTAGGTCCAAATTCAATAAAACATCCTTTGGCCCCAGTCAATTATTGTGCACTGTTTTTGTCTTTGTTATCTTATCGAACATGCACATGCACGTTTGGACAGAGAGGCAGAGAGATCCCAATCAGGGGGTGGAGCTGGAGAGGGAGAAGCTTACTTGCCCCTGAGCAGAGAACCTGAGAACAGAGTCAATGCCAAGGCCCTGGAATCATGAGTTGATCTGAAGGCCGCGTCTGAACTGATGGACACAACCCGGGACCCAACAATTGACTTCTGAATACCTCCTGGTTCTAGACAGAACCGCTGCTCTGTCATTGTTCAGAAATGCAGGGGATAAGGATTTTGGCTTGGCTGCTGTTGCTTGAGCTATCCGGCCTGCTTCGAGAGCTGGTATAGCTTTTCCTCTTGAAGTCAGTGACTGGGCTATGGACAAACTATTCTCCGATGCCTATTTGCCTAAAGAGAATACCTCCATGCCTAGATTTTCCGGGGGGAATGGCACTATGTCTTTAGGTGCTCCGCTTCTGTGGAAGGTGTTGGGAGTTCTCTGTGCCTCTGATTCTGGACCACTTTCTCTGCTCCCAGATGAGGGTCCTTTCCAGCCCCGAGTTCTCTAATCTAGGATCAGCCCTCTTTTCTTTCTCTCACTCTTAATTCACCTACAAGAGGCACCTCTTTCATTTCCTTAGAGATTCCCTAAGCTCACTATCATGTTCCATCATTCTGCCTTCTCTCTTAGAATTTGCATCCTTATTTTCTAGGCTTGTTCTTCTCGGTTCCTAATTGGATCCTCCACTTCTACCATGTTCCCGAACTTTGCATCCAGTCTCCTGCCAATCTTCTCTTCAGGAGTTCTTTAGGTGTTTTTATCTTTATCAGTTTTATCTCTGTGTTTCGAGACTCTCTGATATCTCCTATGTTTTCTGATGTACAGCGAGTATCCAGGCCACAGCTTTCTATCCCGCATCGGGCGTGCTCTATGTAGAGGTTTCACTCTGACTGCCTAGTCGTAATCACTCCTTCTTCCTTTACCTGGGAATCAATTGATTCTTCCATCTTTGCATTGGATCTAAGTCTCTGTCACCTCTCTGTATTCGTTAAACTCATTCTGTTTTCTAACCTGAGGGTAATTTATTTAGGAGGAAGTGATCCGTGAGTGACCCAGGGCTCGCCCTTAAGGTTTGTTGAGTGCATGCGTGTGTGTGTGTTTGTGAGAGTGTATGTGGCATGCATGCCACTGCTGTTTGTGTTGTGGCTGACCCTGTCCTGGAGGCCAGTCATTTGCAGTAGCTCTCCTTTCCGGCCGTTTGTTGTTTTTAGGGTCCGGGCTGAATATGCTGAGGTTTACCTTGGTGGGCTCTGGTGTGCCTGTGAAAGGAGAAACTCTACCAACTCAACAGAACGCAGGCCTGCAGAATGCTGTGTTCAGAAGAGAACATGTGGTCAAAGCTTTCTTCTCGTCCCGTATGGGAGAGTCTGTTCTCCTTGGACTAAGCATCTTGGACTGAGGAAGGCAATCCTCCAAGTGTTCCACTGTTGGTATTTTGTGTTGGCTGGCTAGGGAGTCTCTGTCCTCACATACCTGTCTTGGCCAAGCTCTGTCTTGATGCTGCTGTTGTGAGAGCCAAAATTTATTATGTCCACATTGAGTCATCTCCACGAACACTGCCTTTCACGGAATCACTCCCACGACTCATCATCTTCCCACTGCGTCTCTTGGTATTGTCTCTCTCTGATCATTGTCTCCAGGCTGTCTGCTCCTGGTCGCTTGTTGGTGTCATATGCAGGAAAAAGATGGTGTTCTTTCAAGTTGATGTCTGCCAAGCCTGCTGATAGGAAAACTTCAGCCCTCAACACTTGTGTTGTCAAGTACTCGTGCCCTTCAGACCCTCTGCGTCTCACAGTCAACGGCACTGGGAAACAGGTTCCTTGTGTGTTCCCAGGGTGCCCTGCTCTCCTGTGCTTTGGTCCTCTTCATGGACTCCAGCCCTCTGATCCACGAACCAACCAAATCTCCCCTGAGCCATGTCTCCAACCTTCTCCCATCATCTCTGCAACTTCCGTTCTCTTTCGCTGTGGAGTTTACCTTGTAGGCTTCAGGTCAATTTCCACCCCACTGCAGTTGTTGTGGTCATCTTTTTGTTGCCTTCATGGTTGAAGAAGCATGAGGTTATTAGACACTACTACCATCTCAGTGTCTTCATGTCACCACAATTTGTACTGTGACATAAGCAAGAAGGAATTCTTCCACATGTCTCTTATGGCAGTCTTGCGGAGAGCATTGGACTTTGTCACATCTATCATTCTCAGAAAGACAATAAACAGACGATTTCACTAACTCATGACAGTCAAGAAACATACGAAAAAGAAAGGGTATTGGGACAAACATTATGACTCTAATGAGGAATTCAAATGGTGCTGTTTGTTGGAAGGCCGTTTTGTGAGAACACGGGATTCTTGAAGAGGACAAGAGATGACATTCCTTTAAGGAGATTTCCTGAAACTAATGGAATGTGAGATTTCAAGGCATGTCAAATTGAATTGCTACCCACAAGAGACCGAATTCCATTCTCTCGTATTTTAATAATAATTGTGATGTGAAACACACACACACCACACAGCATTAACACATGCACATGCAAACACACAAAGATAAGACATGCAAAATATGGGAAGGAAGCGAGGAATCGTACCAATGAAGCAACCCCAAGAAAATACCATATAGGTGAAAGGCAAATAGAATCCAAGTCAGAAGCCAACCGAAATGAGAAAGTGAACTATTACCTATCAATAATACATTCAGTACTCAGGACTAAAGACTCCCGTCAATACAAACAGTTTGTAACAGTGGTTGAAATTCCAAATCAAAAAAAAAAAAATAGAAACATCCATAAGAAAACAGCAAATATTAAACAGGCTCGTCCTTCTGTTGCCCATAGGAGATTTCCTTCGACTATAAAGATACTCATAGCTTGCAAGTGAAGAAACAGGGAAGATGTAGGTTATGCTATTCCCAAGGAGAAGAGAGCCAAAGTGTTTGTGCCTAAGTCAGCGAGAGTCATTTTATGCCTTCGAGAGAAAAAAGCTAAGCGGAAGGTGTTTTGTCTTGATGGAGCATCAAAACATCAGAAACCTGGAAGAATTGCCAACATATCCACCATGAAAAAAGGTGTATCTAAACGTTGGAAGCCTATGAACACACAGGAATGGAGATGGCGACGTTTATCCAATACTGTTGGCAACTATGATATCCAGGTTAAGCACAGGACAGATTATCTGGATGGGAAGGTGCTAAGGAATAACAGACGTCCACATGGGCATTCGAGACCACCTGAACTTTGGGGGTCCATGAGTAAGATTGCGTCTCTGAGGACAATAAGATATGTTCTTCCCAGCAGCAGACCTAACTTTGTCTATCGCAGGTCATGAGCTCGAGTCCAAATCCAGTCATAATTCATGGAAGAGAAGTCAAAACCTATCCTGTGCACTTATCATCACGAAGGTATGAAAACAGGAAGATATCACTTTCAAATTGGAAATACAGCCAGACACTAAAGTGGAAAACACAACACATTCACGAACTGCAATGAATGCAAGAAAGAAAATCCAAAGGAAAAGAAGAGCCATGAACGAAGGAATTCTAAGAAACTTAGAGGAGGATGCCAAAACATTTTATGGGGAAACAATATAGGGTTAAATGTGTGCATTTCCAAAATTTAAAAACACCGAAAAAGAAAGCCACCTAAAAGGACGACTGAAGGAACAAGATGAAGAAAAACCGAACTCCAAAGTTAACAGAAAAATTGAAATCAGACATGTGATTATCAAAATTAAGGAAATACAAACAAACCAATAGGAAAAAAATCAGGAGATCTCACACTTGAGTTTTGACAACAGGAACAAACCGCAGAAGCCATTACTGGGATAAAACAGGGAGACAAGCACACAGCTGCAAGTATGAAACCACATCACAACTGGTAGCAAGGAAAAAAGAATAACCGAAAAGGCATAGCCACACATTTATGCTAGCAAATCCAAGAACTGAGAGAAAAGGATAAATTCCCAGACACATAGAAACTTCCAAGATTAGGTCAGGAAACCTACAAAATCTCAGCTCTCTAGTTTAGACGGAAGCCTTTGAAGCAGTAATCCAACCCCTGCCAACACACAGAAGGCCAGGTCAAGTCATTTGCTTGGGCCACTCTTCTATGTATTTAGTGAAGGCATTGTCATGTCCTCTCATCAAATCCAGAGATGGAAGAGGTGGGTAAACTCTAATTTACAAGGATAAAGACCCAATTCAAAGAAGGACATTTTAGGAAACCCACCCATGTCATTTCAATAAGGAAAGATAATAAACAATATAATTCTTTCCTTTTCTCCCTGTGACTTCCTTTGGTTTTGAGAGGGCCACATTGTTTTCCTATGAATTGATGTTGTTCTTGTTGCTGTTCTGTTGAGAAAGCCTGCCTATCATCCATCATCCATTTTTGACAGAGTATTCACGGATGCTTTAGTTGCATGGACGTCCTAGTGCTCCTCCTAATATATGCCACAACTCCTGACCACCCATTAATCAGTTCTCTTTTCGGTAGCCCTCATCTGGATTCTCAGAGTCCTGAGTCACTCCTGGTGGGTCTCCTTCTCTGACTTCTTGCCCTTTATTATTCCCTTCCTTAAGTGGGCCAAGGTATTCCTCCCGAGGCACATATTGTGGGTAGCCATATGACATTTCCCTTTGTTTGCTTGCCTTTTCCATTTCCCAACAGCAGGGCATGGGACATTCATGTCAAGGCAAGGTCCAGGGGTTCATTCACTCGACGGCAGAGGAATACTGTGGTGCCGAAATGGACCCAAACTTCCTGATCCACTAGTCCTTGCAAGGGCATTGCGACTCACTCCAAAGTTCTGCTCGAATGGGCCTTGCAAGCCTTCGGTATAGGCCGTCCCTTTCCTTCTGACTAAAGAGTCTTGGTCCACATGTTTATACCCGTTACCACAACAAGTACAGTTAACTAATAATAACAATGGGTTCGGTCCAGGCCTCTTCATTGAGAGTTAGCTCAGATGCAGAATATCACTCTCCTCAAAGACTTTGCAAAGGTATTTAAGGGAAAGCCAGGTAGACAGAGGCCTCATCCCTTAGCCGCGTGTTTCAGAACACTAGGAGACGAGGCCACAGACAGCACCATATAGCGATGCCCTCACCTTTTACCTCCGAAAGGGACTTTCCGTATCTTAGTCATCACTGACCCATAGGCAAAAGACGCTGACAAAGTACGCTCTCACCCACAGGACGACAAACCCCACGGAGAGCTATTCATACCCGCGAGGCCTCACCTTTTCTTGAGATATCTAGAAATTGTAGTGTAAAAGGACACCTTGCCGTCTCTGGGGATATGTTGGCCTAAAGGAAGGTATACTGAATGTCATTTTCCTTCCTCTATGTCTCCAGAAAGGGGAAGTTGGACATTAACCCACAAGACATCCTGAGTTCTTGATCAGGTTCAGAGGGCTCTTGTTCTGTCCTTCCCGGGGCTTCCTACTTAAAGCCATAGGACACCAAGGTCATGGGAGAGGGACAGCTGCTTCAGTGAAGCCAGCATCTGTGATGTCACAAAGCCTTGAGGTCATAGCAACCACTCCTCATCAACCCAGGCCTGATCACTACACTTGACTGGAGTAGTCATGGGTGGGCCAAGAGGACCCCAAGCCATCCCAAACCGCTGGAGCCGCCTGGGTCTCTCACCAAGGCAGTTTGCGAAGCGAGTCGGTGTCAACTTCTCCATGGCCCAATTCGTAGTATTTGGTCGTGAGTGTCAGCACCAGCCCTCTGGACCTCGGAGAAAGGCAAGGATCCCTCATTCCATCTTAGCCACGACAGGCCAAGAAACTAACAGACCACAAGCAAAGCCTCAGGGGAGGAAATCCGAGCCCTGCGTAAGGGTGAGACCCTCCCACCAAATCATGGAGCATCTCAACAGGAAAAGGTCCACCCA
The DNA here is from genome assembly GCF_964662115.1 of Mustela nivalis. Lineage (NCBI taxonomy): Eukaryota > Metazoa > Chordata > Mammalia > Carnivora > Mustelidae > Mustela > Mustela nivalis. The sequence continues at coordinate 884,564 of NW_028136402.1, read as the reverse complement.
AGGGAAGCTCAAAGTGAACCCCCGCAACCGTGCCAAAGACATGTCTGGAGTCTTCCACAGAAAGCACACGAGTACCTCGATGGTCTCCAGAAACGGTGCCAACAAGGCCTCCCAATCTTCCAAAAAGACCATGCATCCAAGGCAGACTCTACACCCTAGAACCTTAGGTCCAGGACGGACTCATGTTCTTGGAGTCCACAGAAGCCAACGGAGAGCATGTTGGAAGAGACCCAAGCCCAAGTGAAGCCATCTGAAAGACTTCGGTGCCCATTTCAGAAAGACAACTTGTATGTGCAAAAGGACGCATTGAAGAGGATTCGAATGTGGAAGAACCTTGAGCACTCCCTCATGGTGGATCAGCTACCCTCTGTGGAACTGCATGGAGATGTGGCAGCACAAGCCTGCCTTCACCCTCTCATGACCATCCCCCAAATGGTTACATGCGATAAGCAAACAGTGCCTCTTGAGGAAGATGGGCATGTTCCAATGGAGCCCCGAGAGGATGCACAATGTGTTAACAAGGGGTCAGTACAGCACGACAGACAGCGGATGCTGCAGGTTGGTGAGGAGATCCAGGAAGGCAAAGAACAGGAGAATGAACAAGGAAGCTCCAAGCGAAGGTCGGGCATTTTAGGATGGTGGGAGGTTCTCTATACCTGGCTGCCCTCCATAGGAACCTAGGTCCAAATTCAATAAAACATCCTTTGGCCCCAGTCAATTATTGTGCACTGTTTTTGTCTTTGTTATCTTATCGAACATGCACATGCACGTTTGGACAGAGAGGCAGAGAGATCCCAATCAGGGGGTGGAGCTGGAGAGGGAGAAGCTTACTTGCCCCTGAGCAGAGAACCTGAGAACAGAGTCAATGCCAAGGCCCTGGAATCATGAGTTGATCTGAAGGCCGCGTCTGAACTGATGGACACAACCCGGGACCCAACAATTGACTTCTGAATACCTCCTGGTTCTAGACAGAACCGCTGCTCTGTCATTGTTCAGAAATGCAGGGGATAAGGATTTTGGCTTGGCTGCTGTTGCTTGAGCTATCCGGCCTGCTTCGAGAGCTGGTATAGCTTTTCCTCTTGAAGTCAGTGACTGGGCTATGGACAAACTATTCTCCGATGCCTATTTGCCTAAAGAGAATACCTCCATGCCTAGATTTTCCGGGGGGAATGGCACTATGTCTTTAGGTGCTCCGCTTCTGTGGAAGGTGTTGGGAGTTCTCTGTGCCTCTGATTCTGGACCACTTTCTCTGCTCCCAGATGAGGGTCCTTTCCAGCCCCGAGTTCTCTAATCTAGGATCAGCCCTCTTTTCTTTCTCTCACTCTTAATTCACCTACAAGAGGCACCTCTTTCATTTCCTTAGAGATTCCCTAAGCTCACTATCATGTTCCATCATTCTGCCTTCTCTCTTAGAATTTGCATCCTTATTTTCTAGGCTTGTTCTTCTCGGTTCCTAATTGGATCCTCCACTTCTACCATGTTCCCGAACTTTGCATCCAGTCTCCTGCCAATCTTCTCTTCAGGAGTTCTTTAGGTGTTTTTATCTTTATCAGTTTTATCTCTGTGTTTCGAGACTCTCTGATATCTCCTATGTTTTCTGATGTACAGCGAGTATCCAGGCCACAGCTTTCTATCCCGCATCGGGCGTGCTCTATGTAGAGGTTTCACTCTGACTGCCTAGTCGTAATCACTCCTTCTTCCTTTACCTGGGAATCAATTGATTCTTCCATCTTTGCATTGGATCTAAGTCTCTGTCACCTCTCTGTATTCGTTAAACTCATTCTGTTTTCTAACCTGAGGGTAATTTATTTAGGAGGAAGTGATCCGTGAGTGACCCAGGGCTCGCCCTTAAGGTTTGTTGAGTGCATGCGTGTGTGTGTGTTTGTGAGAGTGTATGTGGCATGCATGCCACTGCTGTTTGTGTTGTGGCTGACCCTGTCCTGGAGGCCAGTCATTTGCAGTAGCTCTCCTTTCCGGCCGTTTGTTGTTTTTAGGGTCCGGGCTGAATATGCTGAGGTTTACCTTGGTGGGCTCTGGTGTGCCTGTGAAAGGAGAAACTCTACCAACTCAACAGAACGCAGGCCTGCAGAATGCTGTGTTCAGAAGAGAACATGTGGTCAAAGCTTTCTTCTCGTCCCGTATGGGAGAGTCTGTTCTCCTTGGACTAAGCATCTTGGACTGAGGAAGGCAATCCTCCAAGTGTTCCACTGTTGGTATTTTGTGTTGGCTGGCTAGGGAGTCTCTGTCCTCACATACCTGTCTTGGCCAAGCTCTGTCTTGATGCTGCTGTTGTGAGAGCCAAAATTTATTATGTCCACATTGAGTCATCTCCACGAACACTGCCTTTCACGGAATCACTCCCACGACTCATCATCTTCCCACTGCGTCTCTTGGTATTGTCTCTCTCTGATCATTGTCTCCAGGCTGTCTGCTCCTGGTCGCTTGTTGGTGTCATATGCAGGAAAAAGATGGTGTTCTTTCAAGTTGATGTCTGCCAAGCCTGCTGATAGGAAAACTTCAGCCCTCAACACTTGTGTTGTCAAGTACTCGTGCCCTTCAGACCCTCTGCGTCTCACAGTCAACGGCACTGGGAAACAGGTTCCTTGTGTGTTCCCAGGGTGCCCTGCTCTCCTGTGCTTTGGTCCTCTTCATGGACTCCAGCCCTCTGATCCACGAACCAACCAAATCTCCCCTGAGCCATGTCTCCAACCTTCTCCCATCATCTCTGCAACTTCCGTTCTCTTTCGCTGTGGAGTTTACCTTGTAGGCTTCAGGTCAATTTCCACCCCACTGCAGTTGTTGTGGTCATCTTTTTGTTGCCTTCATGGTTGAAGAAGCATGAGGTTATTAGACACTACTACCATCTCAGTGTCTTCATGTCACCACAATTTGTACTGTGACATAAGCAAGAAGGAATTCTTCCACATGTCTCTTATGGCAGTCTTGCGGAGAGCATTGGACTTTGTCACATCTATCATTCTCAGAAAGACAATAAACAGACGATTTCACTAACTCATGACAGTCAAGAAACATACGAAAAAGAAAGGGTATTGGGACAAACATTATGACTCTAATGAGGAATTCAAATGGTGCTGTTTGTTGGAAGGCCGTTTTGTGAGAACACGGGATTCTTGAAGAGGACAAGAGATGACATTCCTTTAAGGAGATTTCCTGAAACTAATGGAATGTGAGATTTCAAGGCATGTCAAATTGAATTGCTACCCACAAGAGACCGAATTCCATTCTCTCGTATTTTAATAATAATTGTGATGTGAAACACACACACACCACACAGCATTAACACATGCACATGCAAACACACAAAGATAAGACATGCAAAATATGGGAAGGAAGCGAGGAATCGTACCAATGAAGCAACCCCAAGAAAATACCATATAGGTGAAAGGCAAATAGAATCCAAGTCAGAAGCCAACCGAAATGAGAAAGTGAACTATTACCTATCAATAATACATTCAGTACTCAGGACTAAAGACTCCCGTCAATACAAACAGTTTGTAACAGTGGTTGAAATTCCAAATCAAAAAAAAAAAAAAAAATAGAAACATCCATAAGAAAACAGCAAATATTAAACAGGCTCGTCCTTCTGTTGCCCATAGGAGATTTCCTTCGACTATAAAGATACTCATAGCTTGCAAGTGAAGAAACAGGGAAGATGTAGGTTATGCTATTCCCAAGGAGAAGAGAGCCAAAGTGTTTGTGCCTAAGTCAGCGAGAGTCATTTTATGCCTTCGAGAGAAAAAAGCTAAGCGGAAGGTGTTTTGTCTTGATGGAGCATCAAAACATCAGAAACCTGGAAGAATTGCCAACATATCCACCATGAAAAAAGGTGTATCTAAACGTTGGAAGCCTATGAACACACAGGAATGGAGATGGCGACGTTTATCCAATACTGTTGGCAACTATGATATCCAGGTTAAGCACAGGACAGATTATCTGGATGGGAAGGTGCTAAGGAATAACAGACGTCCACATGGGCATTCGAGACCACCTGAACTTTGGGGGTCCATGAGTAAGATTGCGTCTCTGAGGACAATAAGATATGTTCTTCCCAGCAGCAGACCTAACTTTGTCTATCGCAGGTCATGAGCTCGAGTCCAAATCCAGTCATAATTCATGGAAGAGAAGTCAAAACCTATCCTGTGCACTTATCATCACGAAGGTATGAAAACAGGAAGATATCACTTTCAAATTGGAAATACAGCCAGACACTAAAGTGGAAAACACAACACATTCACGAACTGCAATGAATGCAAGAAAGAAAATCCAAAGGAAAAGAAGAGCCATGAACGAAGGAATTCTAAGAAACTTAGAGGAGGATGCCAAAACATTTTATGGGGAAACAATATAGGGTTAAATGTGTGCATTTCCAAAATTTAAAAACACCGAAAAAGAAAGCCACCTAAAAGGACGACTGAAGGAACAAGATGAAGAAAAACCGAACTCCAAAGTTAACAGAAAAATTGAAATCAGACATGTGATTATCAAAATTAAGGAAATACAAACAAACCAATAGGAAAAAAATCAGGAGATCTCACACTTGAGTTTTGACAACAGGAACAAACCGCAGAAGCCATTACTGGGATAAAACAGGGAGACAAGCACACAGCTGCAAGTATGAAACCACATCACAACTGGTAGCAAGGAAAAAAGAATAACCGAAAAGGCATAGCCACACATTTATGCTAGCAAATCCAAGAACTGAGAGAAAAGGATAAATTCCCAGACACATAGAAACTTCCAAGATTAGGTCAGGAAACCTACAAAATCTCAGCTCTCTAGTTTAGACGGAAGCCTTTGAAGCAGTAATCCAACCCCTGCCAACACACAGAAGGCCAGGTCAAGTCATTTGCTTGGGCCACTCTTCTATGTATTTAGTGAAGGCATTGTCATGTCCTCTCATCAAATCCAGAGATGGAAGAGGTGGGTAAACTCTAATTTACAAGGATAAAGACCCAATTCAAAGAAGGACATTTTAGGAAACCCACCCATGTCATTTCAATAAGGAAAGATAATAAACAATATAATTCTTTCCTTTTCTCCCTGTGACTTCCTTTGGTTTTGAGAGGGCCACATTGTTTTCCTATGAATTGATGTTGTTCTTGTTGCTGTTCTGTTGAGAAAGCCTGCCTATCATCCATCATCCATTTTTGACAGAGTATTCACGGATGCTTTAGTTGCATGGACGTCCTAGTGCTCCTCCTAATATATGCCACAACTCCTGACCACCCATTAATCAGTTCTCTTTTTGGTAGCCCTCAGCTGGATTCTCAGAGTCCTGAGTCACTCCTGGTGGGTCTCCTTCTCTGACTTCTTGCCCTTTATTATTCCCTTCCTTAAGTGGGCCTAGGTATTCCTCCCGAGGCACATATTGTGGGTAGCCATATGACATTTCCCTTTGTTTGCTTGCCTTTTCCATTTCCCAACAGCAGGGCATGGGACATTCATGTCAAGGCAAGGTCCAGGGGTTCATTCACTCGACGGCAGAGGAATACTGTGGTGCCGAAATGGACCCAAACTTCCTGATCCACTAGTCCTTGCAAGGGCATTGCGACTCACTCCAAAGTTCTGCTCGAATGGGCCTTGCAAGCCTTCGGTATAGGCCGTCCCTTTCCTTCTGACTAAAGAGTCTTGGTCCACATGTTTATACCCGTTACCACAACAAGTACAGTTAACTAATAATAACAACGGGTTCGGTCCAGGCCTCTTCATTGAGAGTTAGCTCAGATGCAGAATATCACTCTCCTCAAAGACTTTGCAAAGGTATTTAAGGGAAAGCCAGGTAGACAGAGGCCTCATCCCTTAGCCGCGTGTTTCAGAACACTAGGAGACGAGGCCACAGACAGCACCATATAGCGATGCCCTCACCTTTTACCTCCGAAAGGGACTTTCCGTATCTTAGTCATCACTGACCCATAGGCAAAAGACGCTGACAAAGTACGCTCTCACCCACAGGACGAGAAAACCCACGGAGAGCTATTCATACCCGCGAGGCCTCACCTTTTCTTGAGATATCTAGAAATTGTAGTGTAAAAGGACACCTTGCCGTCTCTGGGGATATGTTGGCCTAAAGGAAGGTATACTGAATGTCATTTTCCTTCCTCTATGTCTCCAGAAAGGGGAAGTTGGACATTAACCCACAAGACATCCTGAGTTCTTGATCAGGTTCAGAGGGCTCTTGTTCTGTCCTTCCCGGGGCTTCCTACTTAAAGCCATAGGACACCAAGGTCATGGGAGAGGGACAGCTGCTTCAGTGAAGCCAGCATCTGTGATGTCACAAAGCCTTGAGGTCATAGCAACCACTCCTCATCAACCCAGGCCTGATCACTACACTTGACTGGAGTAGTCATGGGTGGGCCAAGAGGACCCCAAGCCATCCCAAACCGCTGGAGCCGCCTGGGTCTCTCACCAAGGCAGTTTGCGAAGCGAGTCGGTGTCAACTTCTCCATGGCCCAATTCGTAGTATTTGGTCGTGAGTGTCAGCACCAGCCCTCTGGACCTCGGAGAAAGGCAAGGATCCCTCATTCCATCTTAGCCACGACAGGCCAAGAAACTAACAGACCACAAGCAAAGCCTCAGGGGAGGAAATCCGAGCCCTGCGTAAGGGTGAGACCCTCCCACCAAATCATGGAGCATCTCAACAGGAAAAGGTCCACCCAAGGGAAGCTCAAAGTGAACCCCCGCAACCGTGCCAAAGACATGTCTGGAGTCTTCCACAGAAAGCACACGAGTACCTCGATGGTCTCCAGAAACGGTGCCAACAAGGCCTCCCAATCTTCCAAAAAGACCATGCATCCAAGGCAGACTCTACACCCTAGAACCTTAGGTCCAGGACGGACTCATGTTCTTGGAGTCCACAGAAGCCAACGGAGAGCATGTTGGAAGAGACCCAAGCCCAAGTGAAGCCATCTGAAAGACTTCGGTGCCCATTTCAGGAAGACAACTTGTATGTGCAAAAGGACGCATTGAAGAGGATTCGAATGTGGAAGAACCTTGAGCACTCCCTCATGGTGGATCAGCTACCCTCTGTGGAACTGCATGGAGATGTGGCAGCACAAGCCTGCCTTCACCCTCTCATGACCATCCCCCAAATGGTTACATGCGATAAGCAAACAGTGCCTCTTGAGGAAGATGGGCATGTTCCAATGGAGCCCCGAGAGGATGCACAATGTGTTAACAAGGGGTCAGTACAGCACGACAGACAGCAGATGCTGCAGGTTGGTGAGGAGATCCAGGAAGGCAAAGAACAGGAGAATGAACAAGGAAGCTCCAAGCGAAGGTCGGGCATTTTAGGATGGTGGGAGGTTCTCTATACCTGGCTGCCCTCCATAGGAACCTAGGTCCAAATTCAATAAAACATCCTTTGGCCCCAGTCAATTATTGTGCACTGTTTTTGTCTTTGTTATCTTATCGAACATGCACATGCACGTTTGGACAGAGAGGCAGAGAGATCCCAATCAGGGGGTGGAGCTGGAGAGGGAGAAGCTTACTTGCCCCTGAGCAGAGAACCTGAGAACAGAGTCAATGCCAAGGCCCTGGAATCATGAGTTGATCTGAAGGCCGCGTCTGAACTGATGGACACAACCCGGGACCCAACAATTGACTTCTGAATACCTCCTGGTTCTAGACAGAACCGCTGCTCTGTCATTGTTCAGAAATGCAGGGGATAAGGATTTTGGCTTGGCTGCTGTTGCTTGAGCTATCCGGCCTGCTTCGAGAGCTGGTATAGCTTTTCCTCTTGAAGTCAGTGACTGGGCTATGGACAAACTATTCTCCGATGCCTATTTGCCTAAAGAGAATACCTCCATGCCTAGATTTTCAGGGGTAATGGCACTATGTCTTTAGGTGCTCCGCTTCTGTGGAAGGTGTTGGGAGTCCTCTGTGCCTCTGATTCTGGACCACTTTCTCTGCTCCCAGATGAGCGTCCTTTTCAGCCCCGAGTTCTCCAATCTAGGATAAGCCCTCTTTTCTTTCTCTCACTCTTACTTCACCTACAAGAGGCACCTCTTTCATTAAATTGGTGATTCCCTAAGCTCACTATCATGTTCCATCAAAGAATACATTCAAATGGCCAACAGACACATGGAAAAATGCTCCACATCACTCGGCATCAGGGAAATACAAATCAAAACCAGAATGAGATACCACCTCACACCGTTCAGAATGGCTAAAATGAACAAGTCCGTCAATGACAGATGCTGGCGAGGATGTGGAGAAAGGGCAACCCTCCTACACTGTATGTGGGAATGCAAGCTGGTGCAACCACTCTGGAAAACAGCGTGGACGTGCCTCAAAAAGCTGAAAATAGAACTACCCTATGACCCAGTGCTTGTAGTACTGGGTATATACCCTACAGATACAAACGTGGCATTCTGAAGGGGCACATGCACCCAAATGTTTATAGCAGCAATGTCCACAATAGTTAAACTATGGAAAGAAACTAAATGTCCTTCAACAGATGAATCAATAAATAAGATGTGGTATATATGTTCAATGGAATACTATGCAGCCATCAAAAAAAATGAAATCCTGCTATTTGTGATGACGTGGATGGAACTAGAGGGTATTATGCTTGGCGAAATAAATCAATCTGAGAAAGACAACTATCATATGATCTCCCTGATATGATGAAGTGGAGATGCAACATAGGCAGTTTCGGGCGTACGAAAAAAAAATAAAAAAAGATGGTATTAGGAGGGAGACAAACCATAAAAGACTGAATCTCACAAAACAGACTGAGGGTTGCTGGGGGGAGGTGTGTTGGGAGAGGATGGTGGGGGTATGGACATTGGAGAGGGCAGGTGCTATGGTGAGTGATGGTGAGTGCTGTGAATCACAGACCTGTACCCCTAGGGATAAAAACACATTATATAAAAAATTTTAAAAAATAATTTAAAAAACCCATTAAAGAAAAAACACAGATTGCAAGCCCAGAGCTAATCTCATATTCAATCAAAACTTTTGAAAGTTTTCCCCTTAAAGATCAGAAGAAAGACAAGTGTGTCCATTTTCACTACTCTCATTTGACACAGTAGTGGATGTCCTAGCCAGAGAAACAAGGAACACAAAGAAATAAGAGACTCCAAAAAAAAAAAAAAAAAAAAAGGAAGAAGTAAAATTTTCTTTTTTTGGATAACATGAACTTACATGTTAAAAAATCCTAAAAAATTCACAAAAAATTTGAATAAACAAATTTAGTAAAATTACCAAATACAAGATCAATATATAAAAGAAAGGAATTTTGTTTTGTTTCTTTTTTTTTTTATGGACTGCTTCCCAGTTTGTCATGTCATCCTTGTTCAGTGATCACGCTAATCTTCTCTGCATCATTCCAATTTTAGTATATGTGCTGCCAAAGTAAGCACAAGACAGGAGCATTTTAACATTCTAATGATGAACTATCTGAAAAAATAAAGAAAATCTAATTCACAATAGCATCAAAAATAATAAAATACTTAGGAATAGATTTAACTAAGAAGATGAAAGATCTGTACTCCATAAACTATGACATTGATAAAGAAATTGAAGGTGACAGAAATGGAAAGATAGCTCATATTTATGAATGGTAAGAATTAACATTGTTAAAATGTCCATACTACCGTAAACCATCTGTAAATCCAATTCCTATCAAAAATCCAATGTTAGGGGCGCCTGGGTGGCTCAGTGGGTTAAGCCGCTGCCTTCGGCTCTGGTCATGATCCCAGGGTCCTGGGATCGAGCCCCGCATCAGGCTCTCTGCTCAGCAGGAAGCCTGCTTCCTCTTCTCTCTCTGCCTGCCTCTCTGCCTGCTTGTCATCTCTCTCTGTCAAATAAATAAATTAAAAATCTTAAAAAAAAATCCAATATTATTGTTTTACAGAAGTAAGTAAAGAATCCTAAAGTTTATATGAGACCATAAAAGACAACAAATAATCAAAGCAGTTCTGAGAAAGAATGAAGAAGGGAGATTACACTTCTTGATTTGAAACTATACTACAAAGCCCTCATGCTCAAAACAATAAAGTATACTGGCATAAAAACAGACCAATAAACAAGTAGAATAGAATTGAGAGTCCAGAAATAAATCCTTTCATACAGTCACCTAATATTTGACAGGGGCCAACATATGTAATGGGGAAAGATAGTCTGTTCAATAAATGATATTTAAAACTGAATAGTCACATAAACAGTATGAAAAGGGAACCTTATATCACTCATAAGTCTGAACTTGAAATAGATTAAAGACTTAAAGGTGATGCATGAAACTAAATTTCCTAAAGGAAAACATAGGAAAAATTCTCCTTGACATTGGTCTTGCCAATAGTTTTTTGGATACCAGACTAAAAACACAAGCAAAAAAAGCAAAAATAAATAAATGGTATTACATCAAACTAACGTTTCTGCATTGCCAAAAAAAGGGAGAGAGAATGAAAACACAATCCACAGAATGTAAGAAAATACTTACGAATCTTATATCTGAAAAGAGGTTAATAACCAACAGATACAAATAGAAAAAAATATATGATTAAAAAAATAGCAAAAGGATCTCAATAGACTTTTTTTTTCAAAAAAGTTATATAAATGACCAACAGGAGCATTAAAAAGTGCTCAACGTAAAAATCTCAGGGCAAAGTCCTTATGTTGTTGTTGTTGTTGTTTACCTCTGAAAAACACAGCAAGATATTAGAATATATACTACCAAAAAATTGAAACTAACCAATTTTGGTAAATATTGGGGAAAACGGGGAACTTATGCACTGTAATAGGGATATAAATTTGTATGGAAAACAGTATGGAGATTATTCATATTATTAAAAGTAAAATTACCATATGATTCAGTAATCCCACTTCTAGGTATCTATCTAAAGAAAACGAAGTTCACTGTTCAAAGACATATCTGCACTCTTATGTTTATTATAAAATTATTAACTCTAAGCAAGAGATGGAAATAACTTCAGTATCCATTAATGGATGAATGAGTAAAATAAGTATGGTAAATATATACTACGGAATACTACTTAACCATGAAAAATTAAGAAATACTGCCATTTACAACAGCATGGATGGATCTTGAAGGTATTATTCTAAGTGAAATATTTCAAAGATTTTATATATTTTTTTAATTTATGTATTATGATATCCCTTACATACAGAATCTGAGGAAAAGGAAAACTAATGGAAACTTAGAGTTGAGTTGACAAGGAGTGAACCTGGGGTGGAGTAAGGTGGTCCAAGGGTGCAAACTTGCAACTATAATATGAAAAAGTTCTGGGGATCTAATGTACAGCATGATGATCATAGTTAATATATATACATACTTTTTTTTTATTGTGCTTCCCTTTATTAAACTTTGCATATATCACATTCTTACAAGTTGAAAGTTTATAGCAATCTTGTATAAAAGAGGTCTGCTGCCACCATTTTTCTAACAACATTTGTTCATTTTGTGTCTCTTTGTCACATGTTGGTAATTCTTGCAATATATCAAGTTTTTTCATTATTATTGTATTTGTTATGGTGATCTGTGATCAGTAATTATGACCCACTGAAAACTCAGAACTAGTGTACTTAAGGTATATACATTGTTTTTCTTTAAAAACATAATGCTTTTGAACAGTGCAGTATAGTTTTTATTTTTTATATGCACTGGGAAACATAATTTTTATATGCACTGGGAAACCAAAAAATATAATAATTTGACTTAGTTTATTGAGATAATCACTTTATTGAGGCAGTCTGGAACAAAACCCACAAGACCTCTGAAGTTTATCTCTACTATACTATATACATAAAAGTTGCTAAGAGAGTAGATCTTAAAATTCCTTATGATAAATGCATAAAAAACAGTGGCAACTATACGAGATAGTAGATGTATTAACATTTTTATGTAGATTATATTGCAATAAAGATGTATACCAATTTATCAAATTGTACAAAATTTACACAATGTTAAAGGTTTGCAATGTTATAAGAAATCATTTCTTAAATTTACAAATATGTCGATTTTTTTCAATAAAGCTGGAAAAAACTTTTTGTAGAATTAATCTATTTTTCAAAAAATGAAGTAAGGCAGTAGAAACTGCAACTAACTCTGAAATAATAGAATATAAAATCCATTTTCATTATATACACTGTGACAAAAAGTATTACTTAGTTTACAATGGAGGAGTACTTATGAAACATGAAGGATGGTCTATAAATAAGGTTGAAAGAGCTCAGTTTTAAGGTTTAAATTTAAAATCTTCTTTTGAAATACTAAACTGACCACCCAGTGTTCCAAACATCAATGTCTTAACTGCATGAATTTATTTCATACAACTCTATAATCTAGTTTCATAAGAAAACAGCATGCAAATTTTGAATAAGACAGACTTGCTTAAGTTTCATGTTCAACAGTAAAGGATACCTCCCTAAAAACAAATAGAAGACAAATCAGCATATTTATTATGATAATTATTATTCATAAAGAGATTCATATTGAATTAGGGAATATATATCCTCAGAGGGGGTAAAGTAAAATGAAATTTATTTTGGTAAATGTGTCTATGAATAGTCAATACAATGCCTCAATATAAATGAATATTACCATTTTGAACAATTTAATTACTATTACTAGAATTATTATAAGTATAAAAATAGCTATCATTTTAGCATGGAATATGAGATTCTCATGCTCCATGCTTCATCACATACACACAACAACGCAGCATAATAAGTATTATCATCACCATTTCATGGGTGAAAAAACTGAGGCTAACACATTTGGATAACTGGTTTATGATTACATGGGTAGCAAAAATGCATCACACTAATTTAGGCTTTATGATTTCAGAATTGTACTCTTACCATTGCACATTCTATTACTCTGTAAATACTTGGCCTGTTTTCATTTGGTTCTTTAATTTTATTCATGTGGTGATGGCTTAAAGCTTCATTTAAAGGAAGCTTAAAAATTTCATTTAACCAAAAGCTCCCAAGAATTAAAAATGTAATTGATCTAATGTAGACATGGATATCATTAGTTAATGGGTAACTATATATTTTCCACTCTAGTGAGATAAAAGAGTATTTTTCTAAGTTTTAGTCTCTCAGTGTTAAAAAGGACTTTGTTAAAATAGAAATATTTAGACAAAGGTGATCAAAAGTCTGGATCAGGTCACCTTAAGGTAAATATTAGGAAACTGAGGAAACAAATGGAGATTTGAACACTGAGCTATGATATAATGAATGGTTTCAAGTATTTAGTAGAGTATAGAAAAGCCCTTTAAAGCCTGGTCTTAGCCTAGCATTGCAGCTTCTGGGATATCTATCTATCATCTATCTATCTAGATATAATGTGAAAACTTTTTTAACTTAAAGATTTTGAAAAATAGAACATAATCAGCACCATAGAAGATCTGTTTATGATAACAACCTAGCCCCTCCTCCCAGTTTGTTAATATTCTCTCTTATTTAATGTAACATTGTGCAAATAGACCACTACTGATCTGCTGTTATGAATGAAATAGCTATAATCATCTGTTTGCATATCCTGGTGAAAATATTCATTTAGTTCCATGTTGTATTTCTAGGAATGGACCAAATTTTTATTTTTATTTTTAAGTTTTCTAAATATTGTCCAACTTACCTCAAATGTTTTTATTATGGGCACTTTCATTCTTTCACATTCTTGCAAGGCAATTTTACTGTTGCCCAATATGGTAAGTGTGTAATAGTATGTCATTTTAGGTTTTAATTTATTATTAATTTAATTTAATTTAATTCCAGATTCATAATAAAGATAAACAGTTTTTATATATGAGTGGCCATTTGGATTACCCTTTCTGAAAAGTGCATGCTCAAATCTTTTGATATCTTAACATTGTGTCATACTGACTTCTTTAATAGTAGATTTTCTGAATGAACTTTAAGCTGTGTAGGTCTTCTCTATTTTATTTTGAACTTGTTTTCATTTCAAAATCTTTATATTTATTTTCATAATCTGCTTTTATTTTTCTTTGTCTATTATCTATCTATCTATCTATTTATTTGCAAGCAAGAGAGAGCGAGCAAGTGAGAGTGCAGGGAGGGATAGAAAAAGAAGGGAAAAGAATCTTAAGCAGACTCCAGGCTCAGCACAGAGCCCAACTCTGGGCTCTATTTCACAACCCTGACATCATGACCTGAGCCAAATGAAAGAGATAAAATAAAATTAAGGTGTTAAAAAAAAAAGGAAAAAGAATTGGAGGTTTAATTAAGTGAGCCACCCAGGCACCCCTGTGGTACCTTAAATTAGCTGTCATATTTTTAAAGTTCTAGAGTATCCATTTGTTCATTTATAAAACCTTTCTCAATATCATTTTTAGTGTCAGTTTTTGGTTCAATTTGCTTCCCCTCTCATTTCTTTGAGCAGAGTAATCAAGCCATTTTACAATCTTTATTGATCATTTTAACATCATACTTAATCCCATTTTGTCTATCAAATCTTGTTAATGGTTTTTCTTTGTGTGCTTTGTTACATTTTGCTATGTTCAAGACATTATATTTGAAACTCTTATTGAGTAGGGATAATTAAGAGCTATAATAATGGTATGGTCCTCCTTGGTAGGATTTTCTCTTATATCTGAGACTCTACAAGACAATCATACTCCAAATTCAGTGATTGACTTTCTCAGTTTACACAGAAGGCAAGGTAGGCTATAGTCTTATTTCTGCTTCTCCTTGTGCTTTGTGGATCTCAAGTTAAATTTGGGTTGTACCAAAGTCCTCAAATTTGATTGCTGCTGGATTTTGAATTTTGTTTCTCTAGTATCAAGAGTCTATGAACAACACAGCTCAGTGTGTTTTAGCAGTTTCAAATGCTCTCATAGCTAAAATGGCTTCAGGGCATATATCTCTAGGCTCTCATTGTATTTCGTATTTTGGCCCAGTAATCCCTCACTTATTTTTATAATCATTCTGATATTTTTAACTTTAAAAGCTATTTTGTCTGGATTTTTAGTTGTCTTAAGTAGGAGTTTTTAGATCACCATTACTAGAAGCAACAACAAATATACATGAAAATATCTGCAGTAGTTTATCACATCTTTATGGCTTTGAACTTCCATAAGCTGAGGCATCCTTCTCTAATCACTTAGGCAAACTCCAATTTACCCTTTAATACAACACAAGAATTGCTTCATTTAAGAACATGTTCAGGGATGACTCTTCCCCACTGTTCTTACCAACATTCCCACACACTCTTTGCTACCCACACCTTGTTTATGAACTTTCGTTAGGTATATCAGCGTGACCAGAATTTTGCTCTATTGTATTTTTGTCCTTTAGAGCTTTAATTAAATATGAATTCCATAGAAAGTCTGTCCCTTTTCTTTCAAACCTGGGTTAGTTATTTCTTCTCATTCTTTGTCAGAAGTTACTTTATTAGAGAAACTTATAGCTCTATTGTGACTTTGGAGCCTTTACAGTTTTTCGACTGGAAAAATCACCCATCCCTGAGATTTTTACGCAGCTTCCTAGCTGATATTATTCAGAAATCTGTTCAAAACAGACTTTTTCAGGGAGGCCCTTTTGGACCACTCAGTTTAAAAACCTCTTCTCAATCACTGCTCTTTTAAAAATGTGCTTATTTAGTTCAAATATGCATCTCTATTAAAGAAAAATCAGTACGTTTTTTTTTTTAAAGTTGGCTTACCTATTATCTATCTCTCCCATTAAAATGATTCCTCTGGGCTGGGGTTTTGTTGTGCTCATCTTAGGCCAGGCACTCAATAAATTGTCTCTGAATGATTGAATTGTTTGACTCCCTTGCTAGATTCTCAACTTCATGAGGCCAAGGATTGTTCTATTCAGTCCTTCTTTATCCTCAATGTCTGTTATATTGCAGTCACTTACATGACTAATGGGAAAAATCACAGAAAGAAAGAGTTCAAACTACATAAAAACCCCGTAGGTTCAATAACACAAAGCTTTCTAAAATTATTTAGCCCAGGAATTGAATACTGGCTGCACTTTTGATTTTTTTTAAATGGTATTGAATTTAATTTAAATGGAAATACTGGAATGGTAGAATAATAAAAAAATTATAAAAGCAACTTGCTCCTTAAAGTAAGAATTATATAGGACATCTCTTCTAGAAGCAAAATTTTCAAATGACAAACATCTGAAAGCATAGAAGGAGAAGTAAGAGTGTGAATTGTATTTCAATGCTCTTTTCTTTATATTCAACAAACAGCTTCATTCACACACCTTTCCAATTTTTTCAACTCTTTTGACAAAGCCTTCAGAGGAGTTACTGCTGATGACAACCATCACAGCCTAACAGGAGAAATTTTATAAAGAAAAATAATAGCATGTTTTTCCCAAATTGTTAAGGATATGGTGAAGCTCTGTCGGATTCAAAGGAGGAATGTGCAATTCCATGCTATATATAATAATAACTTGTTTTAATAGTGGCTTTGCAATTTTTCAGATATATCCATTTACTGAAACCACTATCAAATAAACAAAAACAAACAAATGAACAGGGGTTCGAGACAGAAATTATCTAATCTAAAAATAGCACATGTTCACAGAATACACAACACATATCCCAAGTACTACTATAGGTTTCAAGTAATAGTCAAAACAATAGTAAACATGATTCAGACCCTACCAGTCAAATCATAAATGGGACCTTAACTGTAAATCCTTATCTTTAGGTCAAAGCGGGTAATTGGGGGCTGAAGATACATTATAGAACTAATATGTTATAGAACTCCTCTGAAATGAGTCATTTATTCCATCACTTTTCCTGCACAGCTGCTGACCCATGTTTTGGTTCCTGGAAATAGCTGCTACCCTGTCATACTTCTTAAAAGCACATATATTGATAACTCTACTCATTCCTCCATTCCTCTGTGACTGTCACTGTGTTAAAATGTGGAGTCAGCTGACTCACTTGTGATGGTAATAAAGTAGATGAGTTTGCAAAGTATTTTGTTATTTCTAAAAATGCAAAAACCAAATTACATTGAAATCATAAGGGGTGTTTCAGGGAGAGCTGTAGGATGTGGTTTCTTGTGTAATCCACAGAGATTAGCTCCAACACATATTTAAACTCTCCTCTAGGAGCAACCTTAGTGGTAAAGCAAGAAGATAAACAGATGTATACACACCCTGGCACAAAATTATCACTTATGTTTGGCTTCCTAGTTTCCTCGTGTTACTTATTTATCTTAACTTCTCTCTGAAATCAGGGAACACAGAATCTCAATCAGTAGACATTTTTCTACTGAATTACCCAATAGTCCGATCATACCCCTAATACTTTTTAAAATTTTTTCACTCATAATCCCAAATCTGCTTTGCTTCCTCATCTTAGTTCACTGTAATTTGATATCAAAATGAGGACAGTTGTCAGTAATGCCACATTCATTCATCTATTTTACAATTCCATGTGCTTATAACTATGAAGATATGTTAATAACATCCATTCCAATAAGCCACCCTAAATTTATTATCATGAAACAAGACCTCAAGAAAGAGAATTCAAAATCATCCATGTATTTGCAACTTATTGCAATAAAGCCTTTATCAATAGACTTCCCTGTGCACATGGTGGTCAAATTGCTGGTGAAAACCAGCCAGATCTATTACAAGCTTTCTCATGGCTTCTAGGTAACCCAAGTGAGCCTTTATTGATACTGGGAAGGGATAAAGCAGGGAAGGGATAAACAGTGCTATAAGATTTGGCTAGACAAAAGTAATGACTCTCATTACAAAGTGAGTATTTTTTTTTCAAGCTTTAGTTCAGTTTATTTTTCTTGTATAAAACTATGTAGTAGCCACAGCTGGAGCCTGGGTCCTCTGAACAGAGACTCTGGTGTGGGTCTTCACAAGATGGACCGTGAACTCCTGATAGGGAGACTTGGTGAACACAGTCTCCTTCCAGAGATCAGGGGTGAGATAGCTGTAGGTCTTGGAGATGGCATCGAAAGTAGCCTTGGCAAAGTTCCCTAGGGTGGCAGTGCAGCCCCTGGCCGAGGTGTAGCAGTCGTCAATACCAGCCATCATCAGCAGTTTCTTGGGCACAGGGGCCGAGACAATGCCAGTGCCTCTGGGGGCGGGGATGAGACGCACCAGCACAGAGCCACAGCGGCCAGTCACCTTGCACGGGACAGTGTGGGGCTTGCCGATCTTGTTCCCCCAGTAGCCTCGCCGCACAGGGACAATGGAAAGCTTCGCCAGAATGATGGCTCCGCGGATGGCAGTGGCTACCTCCTTGGAACACTTGACATCCAAACCGACGTGTCCATTGTAATCTCCGATGGCGACAAATGCCT
The DNA here is from genome assembly GCF_964662115.1 of Mustela nivalis. Classification (NCBI taxonomy): domain Eukaryota; kingdom Metazoa; phylum Chordata; class Mammalia; order Carnivora; family Mustelidae; genus Mustela; species Mustela nivalis. The sequence goes on along the minus strand of NW_028136402.1, from coordinate 866,265 downwards.
TGAACCTGGTCCGCTGGCCCGCGCGCGTCTGCTTCTGCACAGGCATGATCTTCAAAACCTCGTCCTTGAGGGAGGCTCCCAGGAAGAAGTCGATGATCTCAGACTCCTTGATGGGCAGGGAGAAGAGATAGATCTCCTCCAGGGACTTGATCTTCATGTCTTTGACCAGGCGGCCCAGCTTGGTGACGGGGATCCACTCCTTGTCCGCGGCCTTGCCCCCGCGAGCTCCGCGGCCTCGGCCCCGGCCCCGACCACGGCCCCGGCCCGGCCCGGCCCCGGATGCCGCTGCCGAAGCCACCGCGGAAACCGCCGCGGCCTCCCATTCCAGGGCCCCCGGGCCCTCCGGGCCCTCCCGCAGCACCGGCGTCATCCGCCATTTGGTGTTCTCTCGGAGAGGAAACAAAGTGAGTATTTTAAAGCAAAAGAGCCTGTTGGGAATATTGTTTTATAAAATAGTGGTTTTTTTTATTAACTTTTTAAAATTCAATTAGGTAACATATAGTGTACCAATAGTTTCAAATGTAGATTTCAGTTATTCATCCATAGCATATAATAGCTAATGCTCAGTACTTACTGTTATAGCTTCTTGAAAGCAGAATTTTAACCCACTGAGCCACCCAGGCGCCCTTGAAAGCAGAATTTTAGATCACATTTTCTGATTACTTCCATGTCGTACAACACTTTCCTGCTAGCAACCTTCAAAACATACTGTTTGTTAGAGGAATTTCTTTAATAATAAATAAATAGGAATTCATTTAAATTTATAAATATATAAAATAAATAGGAATTTATTTAAATTTATTTAAATATTACACACTGTTTCATTGTTCATAAATAAGGTGATGATATTATAGCCATTAGTTGGTAGCACTGATATATCACTATCTTTTTACTTCTCAGTGCATTCTCTTTACACAAATAGATATATATTTTAAAAAATGTGAATCTGTGGCAAACTTGTAAAAAACCCTATACAGTAAAGTTTATCATTTTAAGTAATCTCAATTATCTTCCTCAATTGTGATAGTATATCCTTCTATCTAGGCCAGATATTGTATGAGGGATTTGAAGAGACATACTTTTCTAAATTTCACTTTTCTCATCTGCAAAATGCTTATCATGATCCTACAAAAAAATACACTTATAATTTTTTGATGAAAATTTATTTATTTATTTTAAGATTTTATTTCTTTATCAGAGAGAGTGGGCGAGAGAGCAAGCACAGGCAGACAGAATGGCAGGCAGAGGTAGAGGGAGAAGCAGGCTCCGGCCGAGCAAGGAGCCAGATGCGGGACTCGATCCCAGGATGCTGGGATCATGACCTGAGCCAAAGGCAGCTGCTTAACCAACTGAGCCACCCAGGCGTCCCTTTTGATGAAAATTTAATCTGTATAAACAATATATTTGCTGTAATGCGTGGTTCATGGAAAACATCTTATTTAATTATAAGCAACAACAGTATTAGAAATTAAGTAAATGTGTCTATAATATTTAAAGTTTTAACACATAATTCCACTGCTTTGCCTTATTTTCTCAAATCCCTTTACCACTTTCACTGACAGAGTCAAATATACTTTTTCTACTAGTAGCCAGCTCTTTGTCTTTTGTCAGAAAGATGCCCTTGTGAATTATTTATAATAGAGATATTAGCAATAATAATAATAATAATAATAAATAGCAATGAAAATGTTAAAAAAAAAGTTTTCTTAACTAATTAGGGTTCTTAGACATCAATTAGAGGAACCACCTCGGGCAAGCAAATTAATCTGCAAGACATTCCCAGAATTAACAAGTCAGTCAGATACAGGGTTGTCTGTAGACTGAAAAGAACTAGGTTTGGAAAATAGGTAAGGACAGTGAAAAAAGTGATCAAATTTTTGGGCAAAATAAACTCTTAGGTGTCCTTTCAATGGAGTCCTGTTCATTATGTAGCAGAAACTCTGGAGATTATCTCAATCCATTGGAGTCACCCCGTTTATTAGCTTGCTATTGACAAAGTTATTTACAAACTGTAGAGCAAGAGGTTATAATGGAGAAAACTGATGGTAATGCACAGGATTCTTGTTAACAATAATGCAAGTTAGTGATTTTTCATTAGAAAACATAAATTCTATAACCCAAATTATGGGCCCAGAGCACTTCTGCTGCACAACTCTGCTTATATCCCAAATAACCATGTGAACTAGTTTTAATATCTGCTTCTCTTATTAATTTTTGAATAAAAATTCTTGACACAAGTATTTTATAATTGTGTGATAATCATGAATTTAATTTTTGGAGAACAAAACACACTTTAGCATAACTAGGTTTGTTCACAGAACCAGCCTTGATAACACACTTCTATATGTTAGAAATGATGTAATAAATGTAGAATATTGGGCACTTGTTTGGTATTCTTTGCCATGTTTTGCACTATCTAAAAAGAGATCAGTGAACTTGGACTGGAGTTAGTAGACATGGAAGAAAATAAAATATTACAGAGAAGAATACTCTGTGGTCCACAACCTAAACGGCCTGGGATTCCCATCATTTGGATCCCTGTAGCTTTACAGAAGTCAATTAAATTTTTGTATCTCTGATTAAAGTTGTTTCCCCAGTACTTTTTCAAACATCTCTTGTAAAGTATTGTTTCCCAGAAAAAAAGGGATTTTGCACATGTATCTGCCTTTGTCTCTGGTCATGATCTCAGTCAGGATCCTGGGATCGAGCCCCATATCGGGCTTCCTGCTCATTAGGGAGTATACTTCTCAGTCTCTCTCTGCAGCTACATCCCCCTGCCCCACTCATGCTCTCTCTCTCTCAAATAAATAAATACAATCTTTAATTTTTTAATTAAAAATAAGATAAATAAATTAAAATAAAAAGTCTGGGTTTACTGCCCCATTTAGCTCCTTTTGTTTTTTTGAGTTGTATTTAAAGCAGCATGAGAGAACATGAGGCTCTCAAACTTAAAAAAAAAAAGGAAAAAATTGAGTTTTGTTAGGATTTAAGATCTTGTCTGCTAGACAAAAACGTTGGCTTTGTTAACATGTGAAAATCAACAAAAGAGAATAAGATCGAATTCTAATAATTTTTGTAGAAATTAAAAATTTTCTCCAACCCAATTACATACAGACCCATTAAGTAAATTCATTCCAATGTCCCAAACCAACCTTTTCTAATAGTAATGCATCTGTGTAAACAGGGTCAACCCAAGGAATAAATAAATATTATTATTTTTTCCTGTCTCTTCCACAGTCTCATCTGGGTATATTGGTAGCAAGCCAATTATCTATCTTATAAGACATGATATCATAAGGAAGGGTATTCTGTCCATTTGGAACAACTGAAAATCATTGTAATTTTATCTTGGTGCAGTAACTTGAGATGGCACAGTGTGGTTTATGAATATATTTTATTTTTTTTTTACTGGGAAGAAGAGATTATAGAGATATTGGTTATCCAAGAGAGACTGACAGGTGTTGATAGTTGCCAGGTCAATATCCATCTACTTTTTCCTTTAGTATCAGAAAGCACTGAGGGATTGACAACAAGGAAACTTAAAACAACATCAAATATTTTATTGTCTCTTTTCTAGTTACATTGTAACCATATGACAAAGTATCAGTCGTACAAGATATCATTCTCTTTTACCTCTATCTTTCTGCCAGAAATGTGGGCTTAATAGTGAGAACTCCAACAGCAATTTTTGCAACTGTGAATAAAAAGCCATGAAAACCTCTAAGATAGTTCACTTGACTTTCTTAAGACTCTGAACCAACACCAGAAAACACTCTCTGTAGTCTTCTTGTTAAATGAAAAATATGGTTAAACCACTTTTGACAGTCTACTACCTACAGCAAACTGTAAATCTTAATTGAAATATGTCCTCTCAGCTGTGCTTAAGCAACTGAGTCCTGAGCTTTTCAGGTTTTCAGTCTGAAAGAGTACACCTCGGGTGCTCTGAAAGGGAAGAGAAACGACACCCTGTTCTCCATATAAATTAAAGAAGAGAAATCTGTGCATTTAAGTGGGCCATATAAAATTTATCAAGCAGTTATCTCCTAACTCCTTCCTATCCAAATTACCTGATATGCTCTCCCTACTCCTTTATTCCACGTTACTGCCTTTTCACAACATGTCTTCTGTTATTTCCTTCTTGCAAGCTAGTTTTGATTTCTGCATCTAAAAAAATCAACAATCATTGTGTATTTCAATTCCCATTTTCCTCAAATGCATTGATTCTTCTTATCTATTACTCTTTTCTCATACTCAGTGTCTTTGTCTTTATGGGGTTTGTACTTTGCTTTTCCCCATCCTTTACTGCCATTATATAATCAATCTAATAACTTCTTAGAGAAAGTTAAAAATTCCCGCATAGCCACACGTGAACACAAAGTCACTGATTTTTAGCAAACCTATAAGATAGTCAGACATCCATTCAATTTCTTTTTTTTTTAAGATTTTATTTATTTATTTGACAGAGAGAGATGACAAGCAGGCAGAGAGGCAGGCAGAGAGAGAGGAGGAAGCAGTCTCCCTGCTGAGCAGAGAGCCTGATTTGGGGCTCGGTCCCAGGACCCTGGGATCATGACCTGAGCCGAAGGCAGTGGCTTAACCCACTGAGCCACCCAGGCGTCCCTCCATTCAATTTCTTAACTGAGTCCCAAATGCATCCTGACTTCTAACCTAAACCTAAGCTCTACTTCTTACACGTTGTTATATGACCAAATTCTTTCAGTTCAGTATTTTGTAACATTTAAATATTAATCAGTTGATGCTTTGTTTGTGTATTTCTATGAAAATAATTTGAATACTGTAGATTTATTGTTATATTTATAGGTTTATAATCAAAGTTTCATCAGTTGAAGTTTTTGGAAATTTCAGATATAATGATTAACCTAAAATGATACTGCCTCAAATCCCTCTGATATCAAGGCCCAACACCTGATTATAGCCAAACCTGTGGTGGATAGTTCCATGGGAAATTGCAGTTACTTAACACTGATAGCATCTCATGTTCTCTCTCTCATTTTATAATGTCTCCAACACAACCTGAAAGTGTAGGAGAGTTAATGTCCTCTGAGGACAGCTCTCAGTGAAGTGGAAATAAGAACCATAGGTAAAATTGTCAGTTTTCAGGTCTTCATGAGGACAACTTAAAGAAGTTTCTCAGGACCTTTCAGTAAAAGCAAGCCTTCATTTTCTATCCACAACAATTATATCAACAATGTACCTCTTTGACAAAGTTGCTTCTTCACTGTATCACTTTCCCATTCTTTTCTACCTTGGATAATCTCCCAGATAAACTAACAGTACTCAAATCCTTTGTCCTACTCTTTGCTCTCAGGATAAATGGAGCCAAAAGACTTAGATTAATATCAAGTTCTGAATGGGATCTTAGAGCTATTTCTGTCCAGATTTTCATAAACATAGGGACCTTTGAATTATCAGGCTATAAATAAGTTCTAAATGGAGGGGGCAAAAGCAAAAAGTAGAAATTTTTATGTTTGATTTTTAATCATGATTAATTGACTTTATTGATTATTATAAATACTAACATTATAAAAGTGTGGATCTTTGTAAAACAATGTCATATTGTAAGAAAGAAGTTGCATAATCCTTTTGAGAATATTAAACCAAGTGTTCAGGTGCCATCTAATTTCTTGTTTAATCCAGAACTTTGGTGTGCATCATCTTGAGGAATAGGATTTTGAAGTCCAGACAGACTAAGAGAAAACTGATCCAAATGTGTGTGTTTATATTTCTGCTTTTGTTGTAAAAATCAAAGTGTGATTGCTGGTTTAAAATGGTAAAACTAATAATGTTCATGGACTCGATTATAAATTTTCTAATTGTATGGGAAGAATCCAATAAACATAGAATTAATTGATTTGCAAATCCCCAAAGAGCTACAGGATCAGGTAGTGGTATGTTCTGATTCAACAGCATCATAATGCAGCATTTTATATGTGTGGCTAATGGATATTTTCATGAATGTTTGCTAGCTAGTCAGCCAATACAGAGAAATATTAGGTAGCGTAATTACTCACAGTTGTGTTTAATAAAATGAGAGAAAATTATCAAATGACACTAATAATAATAATCCTATAGCAGGCTAAATATTCAATGATAATTACAAGTATTAATCTAGCTTTCTTCCCTGATTATGACTCTGCTCTCCTTTATCATAATGGGAGTAGCAGATTGTCTGCAGTGAATTGTGAAAACGCAGCAGTGACTTTGGCAGTGAAGGCCTCCCATCAATTTTGATAGGTTAAAATGATTCTGGTTGGTCTTGAGCAAATGTGTCAATTTTTTTTTTCTGTGTGTGTCATAAAAGAAAGAAGCAATAGTAAATACTTGCTGTTATTCCATGGAGCCAATAAAATCATACTGCCAACAAGAGGCTGTTGACACTATAGGTGTAGTTAACTGTCTTGAAATACTACGCCTGGAAATAAAATCCTAATATTTCACATAACCTCTTTTTTTAAAAGAAATAAAACAAAACAAAACAAAACAACTATACTGCTTACATTTAGGGCCCTGCTGTTGTGTAACTATTTTTGAACATGTCTTCTGTAAGTGTATATATATATATATACATATTTTTCTGTGCAATAAATTCATTTAGAGATAAATTTGGATTGCTAATTATTTGGGGGGAGGCGTGGTATTTGTGGCTAGTCTTACAAGTAAAAAGGACTAAAAGAAAGAAGAAAAACATTTTTTATTACAGCATATTTACATCTGTCCAAAGTACTTATCTACTATAATACTGACTAATGTATAATACTGTACACAAAGAAAGAAGCTAAATGAGTTATAATTCAGTCAGTGTATAGCTGGCCATTTTAAAACTTACCACTGAATCTTTCTGGTATGCAATGTGATATCTGGCAATCTGGTCCAGTTCATTACATCAGGTCATTTGTATGTTCTTATTACCATTTTGATAGCATAGCACATTTTATAACCCAGACATTTTACAATGGAACTATGATGCATGTATTTTCAAAAGTATAGACATACATGAAGCTATGAGGTCAAAAAAGATGAATGTCCGTAGTACCATATAGACTCAACAAATAAAAGTGTCCAAGGGTCTGAGTGTGACTTATGAATATTGTATAAGATTAGGCCAACATGTGGTTTTGATATAAATAATCTGTTCTTAAATTAGAATTACAATCGTTGAGTACAGTGTTGAAAATGGCAGATAGATTTTAGCTATCTTTGCTCACTAGGGAAAATGGAAAAATGTTTAGTTTGGTCAGATTTTCACTTAACTTCTGAAAAATCTTACGTTTGAGAGAACCCTTCTGAAATAAGAATCCTTAAAGACATAACCCCTTTGGCACAAGTTTTCAAGAAACTTGTTTGATGTTGTAGACAATTCTATGGCACACGTACTGTTCTAGATGTTTCATGCCAATAATATGTAAGCCATACCAAGGCTACATATACATATAGAGATGTTCCTCAGCTTACAAGGGGGCTATGTACAGAGAAACACATAAAAAATTGAAAATGCATTTAATACCCCAAAACTATCAAATATCATAGCTTACCTTAAGCTTATTTAAACATACTCAGAACACTTACATTTGCCTGCATTTGGGCAAAATCATCTTAAGCAAAGCCTATTTTATAACAAAGTATCAAATATCACATGCAATTTATTAAATATTACATTAAAAAAAGAAGAATATATATATTCTATATATATATTCTATATATAGAATGCTTGTAAGAATATCAGGTGTTCACCCCTGTAATCTTCTAGCTGACTGGAAGCTGTGGCTCACTGCCGCTGCCCAGCATCACAAGATGGCACCATATAGAACAAGAGTTTCAGGTGGTAGGTGTTGTAAGTTTTACCCAAACTGACATTGGTTTTTGTCATCATATATGTCAAGTAGTTTTCTCAGGTTTATTTTTAGAATATCCTTGTATAATGAATATTTACACTGATATCTAGTATAAAAATCTTGCAATTTAACATTAGAAACATTAAGATATTGAAAATCAATCTATTTCTTTAATTCATTGAAGACATTTTTGGCTTGTTTCCAGTACTTTCTTACTGGTTAAAAAATGAATTTGAAGTAGTCTGGATTTCATTATTATATGGCACTTTCCCTTTGATGAATACAAAGACGATATTCTATATTAGCTATCTGAGAAGAATTTATTTTTTTAATTTTATTTATTTGTAAGAGAGAGAGTGAGAGAGAGCACAAGCAGGGGGAGCAGCAGGATGAGGGAGAAGCAAACTCCCCGCTAAGCAGGGAATCTGTTGCAGAACTGAGTCCCAGGACCCTAAGATCATGACCCGAGCTAAAGGCTCAGGCGTTTAACTGACTGAGCCACCCAGGTGTCCCAATCTGAGAAGAGTTCTGTATGCTATTCCTATTAATATGCAGTTTAAAGTCTAGGTAATTAACTTAATATTTTAGTGGCTATTGCATAGATAGCACTATGTTCCAGGCAGAGAGTAAGAAAGAAATATTAAATCAACCATATTCTATGCATTCTAAATGAAAATAATTAATCGATCATAAAAATCCTTCTATTTATGGAATATCAACTTATAAGCTTTCCTCCATATGAACAATGCCAAATACCAGAACAAAGGGTCATCTAATACAAATAAAGGATAGAATTAAAGAATTCTGGTAAGCCATTTAATTTTGAAAAATGGTGTTCTATTGTTGCTGAGTTGTGGTTTTCAGTTACATAATATCTGATAAGTGTAGAAGTAACATGAGTGTTACGTGAGATGAGAAATGGTATATAATTAAGATATTTTTAAAAGTACAGATAAATACAAATTTGTAAACATAGCATTATGGAGGAGTAAAAATAAATGATAGCTACACACTCTAAAGTGAATAAAACTTGGAAAGCTAATAGAGAAGTAAAACAAGGACAGTGCAAAAAGTATGGTACATTTTTATGAAGTTCAAACAAATTCTGTGAAATCATAGATGGACTTAAAGATACTATTATGTATTAAATATTGTAAAAATTAAGCAAGGAAATAGCAAACATAAAACAACCAAAGCATACAAACTTGGGTAGATACAAGAGGTGTGATCATGTTCTACTTCATAAAGAGATGAGTTAATAGATAAATACAAGTAACTAGACTTTTTAGAAGTTAATAAAACGTTGCCTGTTATTTCTTAGTAATATAAAATATATGGTTTTCTAACAAAAACGTTTATCTTAAAATATTTAAAAATAAATTTTAGGCTACTCCTAAGGTTATATTTACTTTTCCACTGTAGGAAAAGCTGGTTGTTGTAGTTGTATTTGTTTGTTTGTTTTAGTCTCCTCCTAGTTTTTATTATTATAATGTGGAATGAGGAATGTTAGATTGAAAAGTGAATTATTTTATAGACAAAAATCATTACTTGATTCACCTCCTGGTACAGCAGATGGAACTCCTGAAAATATGCCCTTTTGCCTTATGGAAGAGTAACAGTTATGCTTACTTCTGAAACATACTTGGTGGTGGCCCTAAATAGTGACACCATAGTAAACATTTTGAATATTTGCAATTAATTTTTATAGTCATAGGGCTCCAAAAGGCACTGCAGGTATCTTAGCAGGTATTTCAATAAGGCTAAAAGTTGCCTGACTGTTTAAAAATATTAGCAAGGCACAAAACATGGCAGAAGTATTGTCCTCAGATATTATTTTTTTCCATATGCTCCTGATTCCAGACATGACAAGTTATTTTTCAAATATTTATTATAAAAGTTTTTATTTATTTATTTGACAGAGATCACAATAAGGCAGAGTCAGGCAGAGAGAGAGAGGAGGAAGCAGGCTCCCTGCTGAGCTGAGAGCCCGATGTGGGCCTCGATCCAAGGATCCTGGAATCATGACCTGAGCCGAAGGCAGATGCTTTAACCTACTGAGCCACCCAGGCTCCCCCATGACAAGTTATTTTGATAGATGTATATACAGTGTATTTTCCAGTTATAAGAAAAATGGTTCTGCTATTTTTAACCTTTTTAAAAATTAAATAATTTTTTTCATTGAAATTTTATTTTTTAATGTTTTACTTTTCTTTTCTTTTTTTTTTAAAGATTTTATTTATTTATTTGAGAGACAGAGATCACAAGTAGGCAGAGAGGCAGGCAGTGAGAGAGAGAGAGGGGGGGGGAAGCAGGCTCCCTGCGGAGCAGAGAGCCCGATGCGGGGCTCAATCCAAGGACCCTGAGATCATGACCCGAGCTGAAGGCAGCAGCCCAACCCACTGCGCCACCCAGGCGCCCCAATGTTTTACTTTTCAATATACTACTTAGAATATAAAACCTATTCCATTTTGTAAGATGTTTACCATTTAAAAAATGGTAATTTTCTCATTGTGTCTTCCCCTCACATTGCTTTATTTTGAATAAAAAATTTCACAATAAACATAACTGATGCTTTCCTTCTGATGGTCCCTCTGTTGGTCATATTGTATATGAGCCATGACAATTAGTTTTACAAAATTTATTGATGTTTGTTGATATGTTTTATCATAACTAATTTTCCCTCCCTTATCTAGATTCCCCAGCTTTCAGACAGGTGGACACTTCAATAAACCATACCCAAGGGATGTATCAAGTACTTCTTAGACATTCTCTCAGATCCTTGAGGTCTCATTTTGCCTAGGGATTTGCAATAGGTTCTGCCAGAGGCACCACTGTGACAACTGATGTCCATGGTCTATCTCCTGCTAAGCTCAAGAGGTCACTGGTTTCCAAGTTTATCTATACAATTAATGCATTCCAGCAAGTTCTTTTTTTTAATATTAACAAACTTATTTTAAAGTTTATATGGAGAGGCAAAGACTCACAATAGTCAACATAGTGTTGAAGGAGAACAAAGACTGAGGACTGACTTCAAAGTTTACTAAAGCGATTGGGCGCCTGGGTGGCTCAGTTGGTTAAGCCTCTGCCTTCCGGCTCAGGTCATGATCCCAGGGGCCAGGGATCGAGTCCGGCATTGGGTTCTCTGCTCAGCAGGGAGCCTGCTTCTCCTCATCTCTCTCTCTGGCTGTCTCTCTGCCCATTTGTGATCTCTCTCTCTGTCAAATAAATAAATAAAATCTTAAAAAAAAGTTTACCATAACGATAATTGTAAGCATGATATTGTAATACCACAGAGAGACTAGATTAAAGCAACAGAATATATATATTCAATTATATTTTATATTTAATAGAAAAGCAAAAGCAATACAAGAGAGCAAAATACAATCTTTTAAACAAATGGTTCTGTAGCAATGGTGAAGCTAAATCTAAAAATATAAAATAAAATAAATCCAGGCAGATATCCTACACTCTTCACAAAAATTAACTCAGATTGGATTATAAACCTAAACATGAAACATGTAGAAGGTAATATAGAAGAAAATTTAAATGACCTTGGTTTTCGCAATAACTTTAGCTACAAAAGCACAAGCACTGAATTTAAAAATGTCTACTCTGTGAAACACAATGCCAAGAGAATGAAAAGGCAAAGCACAGACTATGAGAAAAAATTTGCAAAATACACATCTGGCAAAGGACTGTTAATCAAAAATACACAAAGACCCCTAAAAACTCAGCAATGGGGGAAAAACCGGATTAAAAATGAGCCAAAGGCCTTAGCAGATACCTCACCAAAGAAAATATTACAGATGGCAAATAAGCATATAAAAAGATGCTTCACATCATATGTCATCAGGAAAATGCAAATTAAAACAAAAAAAGAGACACCAGTACATACCCAGAATCCAGAGCACTGACAACAGAACACGAAATGTTGGTGAGGATGTGGAGCAACAGGAATGTTCTTCCATGTGTATTGAGAATAAAGAATGGAAAACAACTTGGCAGTTTCTTACAAAACTAAACATATTCTTGCCAGATGATTCAGCAGTAGCAGCTCTTGGTATTTATCCAAAGAAGATGAAATCTATACCCACAAAGATGTCTATAGTAGTTTTATTCATAACTGACAAAAGCTTGGAAGCAACCAAGATATCCTTCCATAAGTGAAAGGTCAAAGAAAGTGTAGTACATGCAAACAATGGAATATTATTTAATGCTAGAGAAATGAATTACTAAGCTATGAAAAGATATGGATATAAATATTTAATAAATATTTGATTTTAGGCTTCTACAAGTCTATCAATGTTATTAGTATATTTTAACAGTGAATGCTCAGCATTCATGAATTTACCTAATAAAACATTTTGGGTTCAATATTTTAAATACTTCAACCTCTATGATTATATTCCTAATAATTTTGAATTGGGGTAAATAAACCTTAATTTTTTGTAACTTGTTTCTTATTGCAAGAGAGCTCAATGAAATTTTAGAAAATAAAAATTTACAAAAAAAAAGTTTAGTTTATTATTGCCAAATAATTTAAAACTTTATCTTATATTCAAATACATATATTTTTCTAAATTGATTTATATGCTACTAAAACCAAAAACTTTTAGTTATACTAGATTTCATATCCTGCAATCAATGCCAGAAATCCATCTGGCAATGATTTGTCTTAAATAGAGTTAAGATGGGTGTTATTACAATGCAAGATGGAAACAAAGATAGTATAACAATAGGTGATACATAACTTTTCCGTTTTGATCAAGTTACTAATCTACAAAAGGCTTTTATCAGTGACAGACTTGGGAATTTAACAAAACTTTTAAACTAGCATGTGCGACTCATTCCTAGAAAACAACACAATCAATAACACTTTATTTAGATTAAATCATGACTATTTCTCCATTTGAATAAAAAAGGTAGCAACCCCAATAAGTTTATTGAACATGAAAAGTTGAAATGCTATAATGCTCCTAAGGAATTAAATGATCCAGTCAAGAATTACAAAAAAAGGATATAAATTACCAAAGTGTTTGTATAATTGTAATGTACAACTGCCCATTATCGTTCCATAGTGTAGGCTTGTACAAGAACTCTATAAAAGAACTCCACTTCTAAACTGTGGAAAATATGTTCCCTTTTCCCCTATATACAACTATTAAGCCATTCATTTAGCTTTTAAAATATCCACTTAATACAGGCTTTTTACACATTTGAACAGGCAGCAGGGCTCTATTCTTATCGCTTACATCTGAAGGATAGACTTCTAGCGTAAGAGGTAAAGCCCATAAAGGAGCCCAATAATAACAACAAAATACAGTTTAGTGAGCCCTTACAATCTGCCAGCTACCTTTCTGAGAATACTTCAATTAATAAAACATATAAAATACCTGACCACAAAGAGCTCACATTCTTTTGAAATATAATAGTGAAATAAACCAATAATAGAGGGGCACCTGGGTGGCTCAGTCCATTGAGTGACTGCCTTTGGCTTGGGTCATGATCTCAGGGTCCTGGGATGTAACTCCCCAGCAGGCTTTCTAGGCAGTGGGGTGTTTTCTTCTTCCTCTACGCACCCTCCCAATTCTCTCTCTCTCTGTCTCAAATAAGAAAATAAACCAGTAATAGAATAATGATTGATGGTTGATGGTGATAAGTGATACAAAGAAATACAAGAAAGGTAAAAGCCATTGGAGAATGCTGGGATGAAAGTTAATTTTATTTTGTGTTGGGTGGTTATATCTCATTTATGAGATGTTATTTGCACAAAGACCCAGGAAGTGAAGGAGAGTGTTATACAAATATTAAAGGAAAAGATTGCTCTAGGCAGAGCAAGTAAGTATATAGACTTTGTGTGAACAGCTTGTCTGTTACTTTTGAGGAAAAGCAAGGAGGCCAATGAGGAGTTCATAGTGGTGGAGAGAGGAAGAACGTATTGATGTATGACCTTCTAGTACATTGAAACGCCTTCAGTTTTTATTTAATATGAAAGGGGAAGATACCAAAAGTCTTTCAACAGCAGAATAAAATCATATGACTTGATTTTTAGGTTAAATTCTGTACCAAAATAAATTTGCATGGAGAAAGGAGTGCAGTATGTGTGGAAGTGGGGTTATCAATCAAGTCAATAATTCAGGAACATATGATGGTGTTTTTAGCATGCTGGGTGGTAATAGAAGTGGTGAGGTATGGTTTTCATTGTGTATATATTTTGATGGTGAATATTCTGGTGAACAGGATGGGGTATGTGCAGGACAGACATCAACATTTATTTTACCTGCACAAACAGAAGGGTGGAGTCTTCATTCCCTGATATGGAGAGAACTCTGAGTTCAAATGTTCTTTCTCATTAAATGGCATAGTGATGATGAGGATTTAGTCAGACAGTGAAAGAGAGCAGTAAGCATAGTGTTAAGCGGTAAGACATTATAATACATTGGAACATCAAAAAACGTTGTGTTGGATCATCTGTTTATGTGAGTAAATAAATAAATAAAGCTTCCTGGGGTTCTGATAGAGGTAAAGAAGACTGTATATGATCCAAAGGGGCACGTGCACCAAATGTTTATAGCATTAATATCCACAATAGCCAAACTATGGAAAGAACCTAGATGTCCATCAACAAATGAAATATATATATATATATATATATACATATATATATATATATATATACACACACAATGGAATACTATTCAGCCATCAAAAGAAATGAAATCTTGCCATTTGCGTTGACATGGATGGAACTGGAGGGTATTATGCTTAGCAAAATAAGTCAACCAGAGAAAGTCACTATCATATGATCTCCCTGATATGAGGAAATGGAGGTGCAATGTGGGGGGTTTGGGGAACAGGAAAAGAGTAAATGAAACAAGATGGGATCGGGAGGGAGACAAACCATAAGAGACTCTTAATCTCACAAAACAAACTGAGAGTTGCCGGGGGGGGGGGGGGTGGGGAGGTTAGGGAGAGGGTGGTGGGGTTATGATCATTGGGGAGGGTATGTGCTGTGGTGAGTGCTGTGAAGTGTGTAAACCTGGCGATTCACAGACTTGTACCCCTGGGGCTAATAATACATTATATGTTAATTAAGAAGAAGAAAGAAGAAGAAGAAGAAGAAGAAGAAGAAGAAGAAGAAGAAGAAGAAGAAGAAGAAGAAGAAGAAGAAGAAATAGGAGACTACTATAAATCAAATGCTATGGTTTTCAGCATAGAGTGTGTAATCAGGCATATTTTATTAAAGTAACCAAGTAAAATGAGGTCGAAAAGTGGAATAACAGAAAACATAAAAATCAGAGATTTTAAAAAGAGATATGGGACAGTGTAGAGAATATAGTCAATGATATTATAATAGTGTTATATGGTGACAGATGGTGGCTATATTTGTAGTGATCATAGAATAATGTATGGAGATCTTGAAAACCTGAAACCAATGTAACACTGACTATCAACTACACTCAAATAAAAAAATAGTAAAAGGAAACATTTTAATTTAAAAAGATAAAAAGAGGGACAAGAATTTGAAAAGTGAATTTCAAAAAGAGTAAAGATGAGGCTAAGACATACTCTGAACCTTGAGGAAAACACCATTTTGAAAATTCTTCCCATTTTGAGAAAACTCAAATGAATCAATACCATAAAAGAACCCATTTTAACCGAGAGATGTAATGAATGCTCAAGAAATAATTTTATGACAGGATAATTCTTCCCTATGAAACAGCATACAGAAACCCGGGGAAACACCTGGAAGCCAAATAAACTATACTGAAAATAAGAATTAGGAAAAAGATAAATGATGAAAGATAAGAAAATTAGACCTGCGACAGAGACCTAGTGAAGAGAATTTTTAACTTGTGGTTTAATGTTTTTGAGGATAATCTAGAGTTCATAACTGCCTTGAGGCAGGCTGGTTGTAGGCAGTTTAGGCAGACCCCTAAGAGAGGCCTACTTTGGGCAGGTGGTGTTGGAGGAGGCCATTGGGCTGGACAAAGACAAATCCAACCATTTGACTAAAGTGTCTGTGAAGATGTTGAAGTCAGATGCAGCAGAGAAAGACCTGTCAAACCTAATCTCAGAAATGGAGATGATGAAGATGATTGGACAGCACAAGGACACCATCAACCTGCTGGGTCCTGCACACAGGATGGTCCTTCGTACACTATCATGGAATATGCCTCCAAAGACAACATACAGGAGTACCTGCAGGCCCAGAGGCCTCCTGACCTGGAGTACTGTTACAATATCAGCCACAATGCAGCAGAGCAACTCTCCTCCAAGCACCCGGTATACTTTGCCTACCAGGTAGCCTGAGGCATGGAGTACCTTGCCTCCAAGAAGTGCATACACCAAGACCTGGCCACCAGGGAAGTGCTGGTGACAAAGGACAACATGATGAAGATCTCAGACTTCAGCCTTGCCAGAGATATCACCACATCAGTTACTATAAAATGAGAACCAACAGTGGACTGCCTGTGAAGTAGATGGTCCCTAAGGCCATGTTTGACCAGATCTACATCCACCAGAGTGACTTCTGGTCTTTTGGGGGTGATCCTGTGCAAAATTTTCACTCTGGAAGCCTCCCATATCCTGGAGTGCCTGTGGAGGTGGTTTTCAAGCTGCTGAAGGAGTCATTTGATGGATAAGCCAATAAGTGCACCAGAGAGTTATACACAATAATGAGGGGTGGCTGGCATGTGGTACCTTCAAGCTGCTGGTAGAAGACCTGGATCATACTGTGGACTTGACCTCCAACCAGGAGTACCCGGACCTGTCCTTGGCCCTGGAACAATACTGTCTATGCTTTCCCAACACCCAAAGCTTCACCTGCTCCTCAGAGAAGAATTCCACCTTCTCTCATGTGCCGTTGCCCAGGGAGGCCTATCTGCCCTGACACCCAGCCCAGCTTGCCAATGGTGGACTCAAATGACTAGTATCCCTATGGATTACTCCTGTCCAGATTCCGTCATAAGCTGTAACCCTTACCCCCCACCCTCCCTGCAAGACTCACTGCCTTCTCCTTTGTCCCTTTCCTACTGGCAGGAGCCAGCTGCCTACCTGAGGCCTTCACCCCTTGAAGTTCACCTCTCTTCCCCTTCCTCTTCCTCCTCCTTACAACCTGCTCATGAAAGAAAGGAACAGAGAGGCAGGTACTTGCTCGTGGCTACTTCCTTCCCTCCCATATGTTGGACCAAGACCCCTCCCTGTCATCTGGTACTGCCTAGACGTCGAGAGAGTTGGAGATGAGGCATGCCAGTGAAAGCTGTCGGAGCTTTCCTGGTTTGGTTTTGTCTGCTTAGCATAACATGTAAGACTGAGTTCTGGTGGCAGGGACCTAGTCCTTGGGGCTATAGCACTAGTGAGGGGAGGTCAACTGCTCTGGGCCTTGGCTAAGAGCAAGCCCTGCTCCAGAGATATGGTGCCAAGGGCTTATCAATTTTGATACTAATTTGCTTTGCTGACCAAATACCTGGTATCAAAAGATGGGAAGGCAAAGACTGGAAGCAGTGTTGTGACCATGGGGTCCAGCCCCAAACTATGAAGAAAACACAAAGTGTATAAATCTGAGTAAGTATATATTTACACACCTTTTTAAATAGGTTGTTATCAAAGATTTAATCAATGGGTAATATGCTCCTCGTGGCTGGGAAGCATCAGTTGCCATATATTAAAAACAAAGAAAAGAGGTGTCTGGGTGGCTTCCTCCAAGAAGTGTCCCTTCTTTTCAGGTCATGATCCCAGGGTCCTGGGATGAAGCCCCACATCAGGCTCTCTGCACAGTGGGAAACCTGCTTCTACTTTTCCCTCTGCCCTGCTTATAGTTCCTCTTCCTGTCTCTCTGTCTGTCAAATAAATAAAATATTTAAAAAAAAAACAAGAAAGAAACAAAATGTTTTAAAAGGCCTTTTTTTTTTTAATTTTCTAGGGGTGCCTGGATGACTTAGTTGTTTAAGCAGATGTTTGCCTTTGGCTGAGGTCATGATTCCAGTGTACAGGGATCCAGCCCTGCATGGGACTACTTGCACCCCAAGGAGCTTGCTTCTTCCTCTCCCTTTGCACATGATTCCCCCTGTTTGTGTGCTTCTTCTCTCTCTCTCTCTCTCTCTTGCTGTCAATAAATAAAATAAAATCTTTTACTAAATAAATAAAAAAATAAATAAATTTCTAAACCTACTTTCAGTTTAGGTCCCTTAACAAAAATTGCTACTGCTTCATTAAAAAAAAAAAAAGGATGATTTAGAAAGATGCTTCCAGAGTTAAAAAGCTGTTTTGTTTCTTTGTCAGGATTCAATATAGAAGTGCTTTAAAAAGTAAAAGAAAAAATATGCTATATTAACTCTAATCACACTATAACTTTGGTGGTTATATCAAGATAATGAAAAGTGATTTTAAAGCAAATTTCATTATCAGACATAAAGATCAAGTCAAAATTACAGAAGAGTAAAAGGATGAATTCATCAGGGAGTATAATAATTCTTTTTTTTTAAAAGATTTTATTTATTTATTTGACAGAGAGAGATCACAAGTAGGCAGAGAGGCAGGCAGAGACAGAGAGAGGAGGAAGCAGGCTCCCTGCTGAGCAGAGAGCCCGATGCGGGACTCGATCCCAGGACCCAGAGATCATGACCTGAGCCTAAGGCAGCGGCCTAACCCACTGAGCCACCCAGGCGCCCCGGGAGTATAATAATTCTTGAATTTTAATACGTAACAACAGATTTGGGGATATATAGGGAAAAACTAAGAACAAAAATCATAACTTCTACCTTGGACGACAAATGGAAAATAATTTCAACACACTTATTTTAAGATTACATAGACAAATGGTCATCATATTGGTAAGATATGTAAGACTTGAACAAAATGATCAACTAACTAGATATGCTTGATATTACATTACAGTAACTGAACTAACTGAGGTCAGTCTTTGGTGAATCACAGAAACAGGTGGAGTTATCAAACAAAGGAATCTTTGTTTACAACATACAAGGAGTTCACAGGGAATAAGTTCCAAAGCCTTGACTGTTTGAACAGGAGAGAGATTTTTATTTAGTATTTAAGATGAATACTCAGAAGGGAGAGTTTTATTATCCCGTGTATGGTTGGTCATAAGGTTGTGGATGCATGCACATCCACATATGTATTTGTGCAATATGTATTGCATGTTCATCTGAATGAAGCTTGTATTCCACCGAGGGCAGAAACTTCAACGTTAGAATAAAGCAGAGGTAACTGTTGGACAAGGGAAAGGAACTCTGCAGGCTTCAAGAGCAGATAGAAACTAGATGGGGTCTTGGGCTCATTTTCTGGGACAAGGAATGAAAGGCCTTGATTGCTTTTGAAATAGCACTAGGAGTTTTACCACTGATTTATTGTCTCAATAGCTTAGGCTATTTCCTGGTCTGGTGGTGACTGTTAGTTTTCCCATTGCCTTGTTCCCTCAAAATCCTTAGGAGTGAGGTTTTTGCATTTCTTTGTAAGAACCTCCCAGGAATTTTTGGAAGAAGTGTGCTGGGGCAAGTACACAGGTGGGGTATAGATCATTGAAAATAGCTGGGGACAAAAAATGACTTTTCTTATGTCAGGAAAACTATATCTCTTCTTTAATTTTCTAGGAACCTCTAACTCTTTCTGCTGATGTTACCAGCAGGCATCTGAGATATTACTGATTGTTCTCTTGAACCTAAGGAAAAGGAAATGTAGAAAGCAAAAGAAAAAACTTTAAAATCTATCCTGCAACTCATCAATTCACTGCAGCCACCTCTCTGTCTTTCCCTTTCTCTTTTTCTTTATCTTTCTCTCTCACTTTCTCTCTCACATACGCACAACACACGCAAATCGACTTAAAGCAATTTTTAATTTTCCCTATTCCATTTTAATATACTTGAGGCATGATCATTTTCTTAGTAAATACAAGGAAAAAAAATCTAGGATTCCATCATTCTGTGTGATTAAAGTATTGAGGAATTTACTTCCAATAGCACTTATAAAAACATATTTTATTTAAGGAATATTATATAATCAGGTGCCTGCATTTTTCTTATTCTCTAACTAGTGTTATTTGGCAATTAATATTTTGTCAATCAATATTCCCCTATACCTGAATGTGTGGGCAGTGAGAGATGAGTTAGAGGCAAGGATGGTGAACACTCCCAACAACTGCAGACTACATATATCTTAAGCCATGATTTTCTTTGCAAAGGTCAACATTGATAATGTTCTAGTCATACCTCCGTGTACCAGGAAAGTAGTAGCATATTTCTTGAAAGACACAGCTATCAAAGCTCCATTGAGAATCCGTAAAGATGGAGAAGGGATTTGCAAATTAAATATCTGATAATGGACATCTACTCTGATTATTTAAAAATGAATAAAAATAAAAAACCTTACTAATAACCAAACAGAGTATCCAATTTTACATGTGAAGGAAATAATGGAAGAGACATGTCACCAAAAGTATATGGATGGCTTATAAGCACATGGCCAATTTCTCAACATTTAAAAATTAAAGAAATAAAAATTAAAATCATAATGAGACATGCTTACATATCTATTAGAATGGCTAAAATTATAAAGGCTAATTGTACTTGGTCTGAGCTAGATTGAGAAGAAACAAAAAATCTAAACTGTTGTTGGCATATATCATGATACAACCACTTTGGAAAATAGTTTCAAAATTTTTTTAAATGAAAAATATGTTGCAGTTACACAAATAGCCATTTTACTTCTAGGCATTTCACCAAGAGAAACAATCCCTAGGACTTGTATGTGAATTTCATAGCAGCTTTATTTTTAAGAATTGAAAACAGTGGAAATGTTCATCAATGTCCATCAATAGAGCAAAGACAATTGGAGATTCTCAAAGTAATGATGCCGAGAAAAGAAAATCCAGGCCATGAATAGTATATACTGTGTGATTCCATGACTACAAAAAATCTAGAAAATACAAATTTATATATAGTCACAGTCATCAAATATATGGTGTGATTTTAGTGCCTTCTTCTGTGCTCCCATAGCTTCCTACACTTGGATCTCCGAGCATTTCTTACACCATGTGAAAATATGAACTCTTTCTCTTTATTCTGTCTTACTAGAATAAGAATCCTTGAAATTTTATGGACATTTGAACTCTCAGTTATTAGCAAAAATTCTATCACACAGTAAGTTTCCAAATATAAAAGCCAGAGTTTTACAATGACTTCGAAGCTTTTACATGATCTAGCCACTCATTTAACCTCTGTGACCTCTTTCCCTGCTACTCTTCAGTCACTCACAGTGGCCTCCTTGCTATTCCTCAGATATGCCAGGCATGATCCAACCTTATGGCCTTCAAGATAGCCAATTCCTTTGTCTGGAGTGACCTTATTGCTGATAGTTCTGGGCAAATTCATCACCTTTCCATACATTTGTTCAATTGTCAGCTTCATTGTAAGTACCCTGATCTTTCTATTAAAAGATTTAACTGCCCATCCCCTGCCTAGCAACCTTGATTTTTCTCACCCTGATCGAATTTTTCTTTTTCCCCATTGTACTCTTCCTTTTTGAATGCACTATGCCATTTTTATTAAGGTTTATAGCTTTGAATTGTCTCACCCATTAAAATAAAAGTTCTACAAAGCCAATTATTTCATTTACCAGTGTAGTCTGAAGTAATATCTGCCATATAATAGTTCAGTAGACAACTGGTAAATTTCAAAATAAATCAATGTTGAGAGTATACTGAATTTCATAAGTCATTTCAATATTTTTTTCCAAAAAATAAGCTACATAAAACATACTTTAAATTTACTTTCAAAATATTTTATAGCATATAATGGACAATATACATAAGCCTAAAGTAACAATCCTATAATTAACCATTTCATACCTACTTAAAAACTGCATAATACCACACTCTTAGATCCTCTTTGAATGCTCTAAAATAACCCTTCAAAGGAAATACATTTTTAAAACTCACAGATTTTTTGGCAAATAATTTAATAAAATAAAAGTTTCATTCATCTATGTAGATCAAAATAAATATTTTTAATAAGCATGAAATTATAACTCTGAAGTGTGCTAAAATGAAACCACCTGCTAAGGGTGAGAGAACAAAAAGAAACATCCTTTTTCCAAATAAGAGGAATTTATTACCTTTGAATCAAAGCATGTGGATTTGTTTTAACTGGCAATAAAGCAATATGGAGACACAAACCATAGAAAGTCATATTTTAGATTTCTAAAAGACTTCTAAGTGAAGAGTATACATTTTTTAATTGCTACATAATGCTACATAATGACAAGATGACAGGTTGTGACAAATAGCATTTTAAAAGCTCTACTCATAATGGAACGAAAGATGTCATTTCCCTATAATTTTATATATGTCTTTAATTTACTATATCTGGATCAACATATTACCAAACAGATGTTCATCAAAGACTAAATTATTTTTAATGGAACATAATAATTTGAACCTACATCTATTAATCATTTTTTTCGATCTAACATTTATAGTCTCGCTAAACATTTTATCAGTTGTTGACAAAATTCAAAATAAATAGGATAAAAAGTCGTGTTTGGAAAAGTAGATTTTTTTCAAATTTGCATTTAAATGAAAATATTTGCTGATATTTTTAAAACTTTAAAAGTAATTTATATATATATCTGACCTATCAGATGATATAAAATTTTTGGAGAAAATATGACATATTTTTTGATCTTGGTTGAAGGTATTAATAAAGAGCAACTGTTTGTATTATTTGTATTGTGATATCTTAGTTAATAAACATGGATAACTGGTATAAAATATGTTTTTTTAAAAATTTTATTTATTTACTTGACAGAGATCATAGGAAGGCAGAGAGGCAGCCAGAGAGAGAGGAATGGAAGCATGCTCCCAGCTGAGAAGAGAGCCCACTGTAGGACTCAATCCCAGGAACCTGGAATCATGACCTGAGCCGAAGGAAGAGATTTTAACCCACTGAGCCACCCAGGTGCCCTAAAATATGTTTTTTTTTTTTAATATAGAAGTATAGTTCTTGCCAAAATATGGAACTAGCTGGAACTGAATGCCTCCTTCAAAGTCAGCTCTGGAGAAATTATGCCAGTGGAATATGGAACTATTTCAGATATTAACCAAAAAGAAAGAAATGATGATAAATTCCTTAAAAGACTCAAAGTTGCCCTTGACTGGTATGTTTCAAGCTCTATTCCTGGTTTGAAGACAGGTTTTAACAGGCCTGTCACTGTAGAAATCCACTAGATGTTTAGAGGCTATCAGAACTTTACAAAAACCTTGAAGGGGTAAAGACTTGAAAATTCTTTAGAGAGATAAGCTCCCTAAGGCATTATTCCTCCACACATTTTCCTCCAATCAATTAAGACTGATGGATGAGGGGCACCTGAGTGGCTCTCTCATCACGTGGGTGGTGGGTTAAGCCTCTGCCTTCATCTCAAGTCATGGTCTCTGGGTCCTGGGATCCAGCCCCACATCGGGCTCTGCTCAAAAGGAAGCCTGCTTCCCTCCCTGCTTGCCTGCCTCTCTGCTTACTTGTGATCTCTCTCTCTCTCTCTTTCTCTCTCTCTGTGTCCAATAAATAAATAAAATCTTTAAAAAAAAGCTGATGGATGATAAATTATGAAAACTGCTCCCTCCAAATGATGCTTCTTCATAAGGATTTAAGAATTTAAAATTGTAAGAATTTAAAATTGAAACGATCATAGGATTTATCTTATAGAATAAAATCAAGTGAAGGCAGTTATTATTAGTTCTGAAGTATTGGTGATTCTGAATTCTTGGCCTCATTAGTAAATTTATTTTTAAATTCTCCCATGGAGTGGTGATTGGCCTTCAGTCTTTCATTGATATACATCATTGGGTCAAATGAGATGTGTGTGCCCAGAACTATATATAATCTTTTTTGTATTTCACTGGAGATGGCATTTCTGAGTTTTGTTCAATTGAATTTGGACAGATGTTTTAATAGTCACTTCTAGAGTTGGCCCTGGAGAATATCTTCCTTTTTTTCTCTTCCCGATTCTCTGAAAAACCCTGACTAATTCACATTATCACAGTAATATCACATTTCAAGTTTTTCCAAACACTAAAGCTGCAAAATAGAAGGAAGCTACTCAGAATGGAATACTATTATGAATGATTGAGAAAGAAAACATTATTATAATTAAGCTACCAGGTTTCAATGTATTTTATTGTTGCTTAGAAAATCCTAGCATACCCAGACTTTACAGAGATTTGATGATCCTAAGAAGAGCTGAACTCATGGACCAAAATAACTATGCACATAAAAAGTACAATTACTTACCTAAAAAATATGATGTGGTTAACTTTATATGCCAATCCAAGTGTTATTGGAACAGGAATTAAAAAAATAGCTTAGGGGCGCCTAGGTGGCACAGTGGATTAAGCCACTGCCTTCAGCTCAGGTCATAATCTCAGGGTCCTGGGATCAAGTCCTGCATCAGGCTCTCTGCTCAGCAGGGAGTCTGCTTCCCTCTCTCTCTCTCTGCCTGCCCTCTGTCTACTTGTGATCTCTCTCTGTCAAATAAATAAATAAATAAAATCTTAAAAAAAAAAAGAATGACTGTACTTTTAAAAAATAGCTTAAAAGGAGCGCCTGGGTGGCTCAGTGGGTTAAGCCGCTGCCTTCCGTTCAGGTCATGATCTCAGGGTCCTGGGATCAAGCCCCACATCGGGCATTCTGCTCAGCAGGGAGCCTGCTTCTCTTCCTCTCTCTCTGCCCACCTCTCTGCCTACTTGTGATCTCTCACTGTCAAATAAATAAATAAAATATTTTTAAAAATAGCTTAAAAGTATATGATAAAATAATGATATACATATACAAGGAAAAGAAAGATACTATACTGTGAATATAAATTAAGTGAAAATTGTTGAAATAAAGAATACAATAAATGGAGACTAAGATGAATATAGCTGTAAAATGAATAAATGAGTTGGGAAAAACAAACAAATTAATGACTTCTGCCCAAATACAGCAGAAGAGAAAAAAAAAATAAAGAAAATATTTAAATAAGTACTGAGATAAATTTTGGAGAATTAAAGAAAGATAAAAGATACTAGACTTAAAATCATGCCAAACATGAGATATCAGAAACAAAACAAAACAAAAACTACACACACTAAAAACCACTCGTATACATTATGGTGAGTTTTAAGAATATCAAAAACAGAGAAGAGCATAAATGATGCCCAAGAGAAGAACAGATCACCTAAAATGTACAAGAATAATACTGACAGCACAATTCTCAATAGTAATAGCATATAAAGAGACAGCTGGGAGTTTTTATAGATGGAAAAGATATTTGAAACTAGGTATTATACATCAATCCAAATTATTGATTAAATTTGAGAGCACAGTAAAAATACAATGAAGCATGTTAGGTCTTAGAACATTTATCACACAGAGACACACATTTTGGAAAACTTCCTTGGAAGACAGCTCAATTTAGATCGAGAAAACAGAATTATGTACTCAAAGGCACATTTTGAAGGAAGGATTGAATATAGTCTGCACTGCAAATATTCTTTAATCGTATGTTCTGAATTTCCTAAATTTAAGAAGTATTTGTTCAAATATTTATCTTTAAATAAATCCTAGGAGACTTTTTCTTGGATTCTGGAAAATCAGTCCATTTGGATACAAATCTTTTTGTCACTGATGGAAATTTTGATAGCCCTTAACTGTGGAATGCCTAATGTATTGTTAAGGCAATTGTGATTTGCCAATACATGGGTGATGTGTGTGTGTTGTGTGTGTTTATTTTTATTTTTGATGGTTTAACTCTTCTATGAGATTTTTAAGTAGACATGATTTTAATAAATTATGATTTGTTGAAATTTATCTGAGGTCATATATAATAAAATGAAATTTGTGTGAACTAAAGAAGTGCATCTCCATTTTTTTTGTTTTAAGAGTAGACTGGTCTTTAAAAATTGTCCAAAGAAGTACATTATATTCATTATTAAATTTGATAATATACAATAAAGTATTTATGGTCATACTGGACCATATCAAATTCTACTATTAATTCATATTCATAATTACCATAAGAGGAAAAAGGGATATTTTTCAAAATAATAAAAAATTAGCGTATTTTTCAGAATATGATATAGTGTTATTCACTGAACTGAGGGAACAAATGTCAAAGTCTAACACAGTTTACAGAATGTTTTAACATAAATTGAAATTTAAATCTGACCAAATTTCACAGTTTTAAGTAAAATGATAGCACTTTATATCCTTGAAAAGTGGTAAGTGACCCAAAACATGGCTTAGAAAACCAAATTTAACACTACACTAGTCTGAGATGGTTAAGTTATGGTACAACTTGCCATTGTGTATCATCAAATGGTATATTTTTTTCTTTTGGGCTTGTCATTATATTTTATTTTAGCCATTCTGGTAAGTGTGTAGTGATATCTCAGTGTCATTTTAATTGCATTTCCTTGATGTCTAATTATGTCAAAATATATTACTTTGATGTTTAATGCTCTGAACTTTCTCAGTTCAAGACCATGAAGCCACTTAGGAAAAATACAGTTGCAGAGGCACTCATAGACCAACTCTTATTTCGAAATAAGAAGAAACATTACTACCCATTCCAACAAAAAATAGATTTGTTATGCAGCAGGGATTTTATAAATTACCTGACACAACTTATATAGTAAGATGAAATGGGACAGGCGGCTTCTTGCAGCTATATACAACATCATTTTAATTTCAATTTTCAGTATAATTTTTCCAAGGTATACACAGAATATATATTTAATGTAAATTGTGAACATTTTAAACTCTGTATATGGAAATTAGTCAATTTTAAGATTATAACAATCACAATTAACGGAAGTTTATTTTAAATTAGTTAGCTTTCTCTGCATTGCAAGACAGAATAATCAAGAATTGGTAAGAAAAAAGTAATCTCTGTAAAATTACCGGGGGTGCATTATAAAGTGTTTGGTAACCGATCAAACTCACAATTTGGATTGAATGGCAAGTGATTTTTAAAATCTGGAACTCATTGTCAATTTTTTTTTCTTCATTGTGTCTTAATAAATTACTGTGTTCATTTGCATGGAAGTGAAGAAAAATGCATGACATTTCATCTCAACACTAACACCTTTAACTGGCAACTCTGAATGTACTTTACAGCAGTGTAACAAAGTAAAGATCAATGATGTTTCATGAAATATCTGTTATAATTCTCAAGGAGATAGGGAGTTTGTGCAAAAATGCAAATCACTTTGCGACTAAACACATTGTTTATTTCAGCTAATTTTAAGAAAATATGCTGAGAATCTCTCAAAAAAGGAAGCAATAATTTAGGTTTGCCTTCAAACTCCTTATCTAATCCTGAACCAACAGCACATAGTTCAAAGAGCAACTAATTTGAGTAGCTCCAATTTACACATTATCTAACAATGCTTAATTTAGTGGAATTTCTGTCCAATTATGGTAATTTGATGTAATGAAAGACAAAAGTTCAAAAAGATCATCCTTAATTTATATAGATGCCAAACTCTGCATTTTCTGAATGATGCCCAGGAACGTATTTTCAAAAACAAACAAACAATGCCAGAACCACTATTAGGTCATCTCTAGGCAGAAAGTGACTCAGAGCTTACATTACTCTCTCCCTGAAAGTATACTGTAGGCACTGAAACTACTACCCTGAGTCTGTGCTATCAAATTCCTTAAGTTAGAAAGTTTTAAAACCCGTCTGTGTGGGAGTATTTCATTTACAGATAGAGATTTGGTTGTTTATACATTTTCATACTTGATTTTTAGGGTGTAATAACTATGTTTTAAAATTCATGGTGGTTTTGAATACTGTTGGATAATTGAGCTAAAATGGTATATCCATTCCTCCTAGGAAACAGAAATTATAGAAAGGTAGTGCTTTTCAAATCTGACATCTTTGAGTCATTGTAGTTTCATATAAATGCAATAGGAAAAGTGTCATTCATGTTTATGATATTTTCTATAAATAAATTAGAATGTACTGGAGGCCTGATATAAAGTGGGATGCCTAAACTTCAGTAAGATCTTGTTTTCAATTCAAAATAAATTTTATTTTTTATTTTTTTATAATGTCACTCAATTTCAGATAAGCACCCCCATAAGGTCCACTCCGTTTTTTTTTAAGATTTTATTTATTTTATTTGACAGATAGAGATCACAAGTAGGCAGAGAGGCAGGCAGAGAGAGAGGGAAGAGGAAGCAGGCTCCCTGCTAGGCAGAGAGCCCGATGCGGGGCTCGATCCCAGGACCCTGGGATCATGACCTGAGCCAAAGGCAGAGGCTTTAACCCACTGAGCCACCCAGGCGCCCCCAAAATAAATTTTAAATTGAATTATGCACCTCTAAGTTCAGAGACAATAAACATCAACCAACACAATTAATAAGTTCTATTTCTTGAAATTTCGGGAACATTGATAGTCTCATCTCCTGGATGAACAACAGCTAAAATTTTTGGTCATGGATTCTTGCTAAAATATCACTTTCCCAAAGAAAATTAATGTTATGAATTTTTATTGATTGTTATTGATCATGAAGAATATAACAACCACGATAAAAAGAGTAGGAAAAACATGATATCTCATCTGTAAGGGAAGGTGGAAAGTAGGAAATGCTAATAAAAATAACTGCCATTATTTCCTAAGTTAACATAATATAACAGAACAAAAATATTTCAAAACAATGTTTTCTTTTTTTTTAAGATTTTATTTATTTATTTGACAGAGAGAGATCACAAGTAGGCAGAGAGGCAGGCAGAAAGAGAGAAGGAAGCAGGCACCCTGCTGAGCAGAGTGCCCAATGTGGGACTTGATCCCAGGATTCTGAGATTATGACCTGAGCCAAAGGCAGCGGCTTAACCCACTGAGCCACCCAGGCGCCCCCATAACAATATTTTCTAGGCTCATTCTGATAACTCTTTTCTACATTCAAATTTAAAGGTTGAGGCATGTGATATATATTACACAAAAAACATCCCAAGGAATTCGTTAAAAAAAAACTTTAATAAAGAACAAATCCAAAGGAATTTCTTTTCTAATTTAATTAACAAATTATGAATTGACTTACCTATTTCATCACAGTGTATCAGGCACCAATAATATTTTTTAATCGTCACTCCAGATGCAATAGTTATCATCTTTCAGACATACTGATCACGAACAAGCAAATAAACAAGAGCACCGTAGCTTAAGATCTACCTGCATAAATATAGGCTACTTCAGACAATCTCTTCACCACAACATAGAAATGAATAGAAATCATACATGCTCTGTATGGACATACAGATGAGATAGAAGGGGATGGATGTTAATATATGCAGAATCTTTATTAATTACATTGTAAACCATAATATGGAAAAACAGAATACAATTTTAGAAATACCCAGGTCACCATCATTGTTTTATTTTTATATGTGTAGATAAGGAGTTTAATAAACAATCCATGACTATTCAACTCCTTATATTTTGAAAATTTTAGTAAAAGTAACAAACCTACCACCTAGAAAATTATACTTATCTGCAACATACAGCTTTGCCAGCATGGTAGAGGAAAAGCAAAACAAAATAAGTAAGAAAAGTTTAACATTTCACAAGAGATTTGCTTTTATTTATTATTTATTATTTTTTATTTTTCATTAATTATTTACTTCTATTTTCTACTTTATTTTAATGAAAATGTCATGACCATAACATAAGAGCAGAATTAAACCAACATGAGAAATTATTTTTTCATAAGTTAAAATAAACTAGCTTGGTGATTAATTCAAAATTATATTACAAACTTCAGTGTTCTTGAAGTAAGTATCACTGCATAAACAAATGAGTCAGGAGTCATAAACTAATGATGATTCTAAATGTTATTTAGAGAGACATTCTGTTCTTAATATATTTCAAATATTCTACACAAGGCAAAGTGGATCCAAGTAATCTGTAGGCAAAATAAGATTTTAGAGAAGTATATATTTCCAACAGTATTTATAAAATATTACCTTTATGTAAGGCATCATCCTGGACTTTGTGGAAAACACACAAAGGAGTAAGAAGTGGCCCTTCAAGAAACATTTACAATATCAAGGTTTAACATGAAGCAGCATGTCTTCTCTAAGTAAAAAAAAAAAAAACATTGTACCAACTGACTTTACTGAAACTTTATATTTATTGCTCTCATTTTAGGTCATAGTGTCCTTCTGCATGCAGGCTGCTATAACGGACATGATATAGACTTAATAGCTTATAAAGAACAGGAATTTATTTCTCACAGTTCTAGAACGGAGAAGTTCAAGATTAAGGAATGGGCAGATCCAGGGAGAGCCCACTTCCTCATAGATGGCTATCTTCTCACTGTAAACGTACATGATGAATGAATCAAGAGAACTCTCTGGGGTCTCCTTTAAAAGGACTGTAATCCCACTTATGACCTAATCACCTCCCAAAGGCCCCTAAGTTTTAATACTATCACTTCCAGAGTTAGATTCCATAATATGATTTTGGGAGACATAAACATTCACACCATAGTATATATAAACAAAAAAAGACACAAAAACAACAAACAAAAAAATTATTTTAACTACCTATTATTTTCAACTACATAAACTTTTAATTTGTTTCTATATAATATTAAATAACTCATTTGAGTGATTCACTTATATCCAATGCATCTGAGTGCAATTAAATTTGCTTACCCAGCATATCCAGAAGCATATTTCTTCAGACTATCCCATTCCCCACCTTACAGGATTTACCACAATTAGAAGACATGGGATAGAGGATAGATAGATAGATGTATACATAAACACACTTGTACATACCCATATGCATATTTTTTCCTGTTAATGATACTCATGCAAATAAAATTTAAGCTCAAGGAAACCTGTCTTGTGTGTTACTTAATATCCAGTTTTTAGTCAACATCCAAAAACAAATAATCCAATAAAACCATGGATAGAAGACATGAACAAGTGTTTCCCCAAAGCACACATTCAAATGTTCAGTAGATACATGAAAAGATGTCCATCATCATGTATCATCAGGAAATTGCAAAGCAAAACTAGAAAGAGATACCACCTCACACCTGTCAGAATGGCTAAAATCAACACTACAAGAAACAAAAGGTGTTGGAGAGGATGTGAAAAAGTAACACTTGTGGGGGCTGCCTGGGTGGCTCAGTGGGTTAAGCCTCTGCCTTCAGCTCAGGTCATGATCTCAGGGTCCTGGGATCAAGTCCCACATCGGGCTCTCTGCCAGGCATGGAGCCTGCTCCCTCCTCTCTCTCTCTCTACTTGTGATCTCTCTCTGTCAAATGAATAAAATCTTAAAAAAAAAAGTAACAATTGTGAACTGTTGGTGGTGATGCAAACTGATACAGCCATATTTGAAAACAGTATGGAATTTCCATAAAATTTAAAAATAGAAGTCCTTTGTGATCCAACAATCCTGTTGGTGTGTATTTATCCAATGAATATAAGAAAACTTATTCAAAGGGATGCTAGCACCCCTATGTTTATAGCAGCATTATTTATAAAGCTAAGATATGGAAAGCGCCCAAGTATCCATCAATTGATGAATAAATAAAGAATAAGTGGTATGTATATACAATGGAATATTATTCTGCCATAAAAAAGACTGAAATCTTGCCATTTGCAATAACATGGTTGGAACTAGACAGTATAATGCTAAAAGTGAAATAAGTCAGTCAGAGAAAGACAAATACCTTTACTCATATATGGAATAAAAGAAACAAAACAAACAAGCAAAGGGGAAATAATAAGACATAGAAAGAGAAACAAAGCAAGAAACAGACATTTCATTACAGAGAACAAACTGATGGTTACTTGACGGGATCTGAAAGGAGTGATGGATTAAATAAGTGATGGGGGTTAATTAGAGCACTTGTCATGATGAGCACTGAGTGCTATATGTTATATTGTACACATGAAACTAATACAACCATATATGTTAACTAACTGGATTTCAAATGAACATTTTTTAAAATCCCAGTTTTTAGCTCACATTCTGGCTTACAAAAGGGATTTAGTCAGGAATTTGGAGATTAGTTAATGAACAAAAAAGGGGTGAACAGGCAGTTGTTAGATAAAATTACTATCCTTTCTGGCATTATCTTATACCTTTTATCTAGAAGTATTTTTAGCACTTTAGACTCTTCCTATTTTATTTTGAGTCATTAAACAAAAATTTCCTCAAAGGACCTTAGACTCCATCCAATTTGAGCAACAGTGTGAGAGAGGAAATGGTGTCAGGAGGAAAAAAAAAAAAAAGATGAATCTACTTTTGTTTACTAGTGAATGCATAGTTCTTCCACAGAAGAAGCTCTAAATGGAAAGGGCTCCAGCTTTATATGTGTTCAGTCATATGTTCAGAAGTAGGTAACACTATCAAAAAATATAAAGCATCTGAGATTATTTTCCCTTATTTGAAAGCTGGTGTATGAGTCTGCCGTAGTTTCTTGGGTGTTGATAGAAGACGCAGACTCATGGTTCAGAAATAATATAGTTTATTATTCACAGCAATAGAGGTAGCCAGAATATTAACAGTATGTGTGTGTGTGTGTGTATTTGTGTTTGTGTGTGTGTGTGTGTGTAGGGGTGGGAGTTATATATCAGTTCTGAGCCTCAGTTCCCACAAGAAGAATCAAAACAGAGGCAGATAATATTTGCAAACACAACAGGTTAAGTTAAAAAAAAAGATACTATTTCTGTCTTCCAAGTCTATTCAATACAACCATCTTCAAAGGATGGCCTAGAACAAATAATAAATGCAGAAATGTAAGCAACCAATTGAAAAGTGTCTCCCAAGAAACACACTTTGAGAGTCTTCATTTGACAAAAATACTATAGGATATTACATGGATCAGGTGCATTGAATACTGGAAGGTTAAAATTACAAGGGACCAAATATTTTTAAGCAGTTCTGGCATCCAGTAGAGTTCAAATAGGTTTTATAAGATTGAGGAAAGAAGCCATCAAAACCTGGGCCCAGGGGCCCCTGGGTAGCTCAGTGGGTTAAGCCTCTGCCTTCGGCTCAGGCCATGATCTCAGGATCCTGGGATCAAGCTCTGCATCAGGCTCTCTGTTCAGCAGGGAGCCTGCTTCCCCCCCCCCCTGCCTCTTTGCCTACTTGTGGTCTCTGCCTGTCAAATAAATAAATAAAATCTTAAAGCAAAACAAAACAAAAATCCTGGGCCCAATTTTCCCAAAAGTATGATTCTGATTCTAGTCTCTATGATGTGATCCCTTGAAGACAATGTCTCTAATTGAGTTGAATTAGTTTACTAAAGAGCATACCTCCATTTGTTGTAGGAGATGAACAATATGCAAGAGGCAAAATGCCACATGGAAGCCACCTGGTCTTCAGTGGAACATAGAATCAGTTCCTTTGGGATGAATTTGTTCCACATTTGACTTCCCACTTAAGGGAAAATAAGAGTGCCTTCTAATAGATTTTAAATAGGAAATGACAACGGAAGCTTATACAAGATTATAAAATGGGAAATTTCATTTAGATAAGCAATCATTTCAAAGTCATCTTCTTAATATTACAGACTCTTCACATAATCATAATTTTATTTTGGTATTATATGGTAATTTCAAATATAGTAAATATAAAGAATTTACCTCTGTAATTATAGCGAGTCTGGTCATAGTTTAATGGCAACAAATCTTCAATTTAGAAGTATGGTCTACCAATTATTAATACATTTGGAAATGGTGTGTCATCTTCACTCCACTTGTCTCACTAAAACAGTGAGCCAAAAAAAGTAGGTCCAAGCTGTTTACTATGGTCAAAATGGGTTGCTTTTGCACTTGGTAAAGAAGCAGTCATATTTTGGAAGAAGAAACTGAGGCTATTAATATTTTCAACTTATTTTCAGAAAAGGAAAGAAAGGATAATCTAAGCTAAAGCCAAAATCTTACACAAGGTGGCAGGAGAATGATCTTTTCCCAGATAAAGGGTTTTTCATCTTAGCCATGTTAGGAGGAAGAAGAGATGAGACATTGTGGACTTGACTAACGTTTGTACACTGTTCAAAAAGTTTTCAAAATAATGTGTATTATTTTTCTTCTTTTAGTTGAGACAAAAACAAACAAACAAACAAAAAACACTAATGAGCTTACTCTTAAAAGGAGGTAAACAAGAAACTAGCAAAGATTGAGTGTTAGGTATTGTCCCCATCCTTTTCTTTTTAATTATGTTATGTTAGTTACCATACAATACATCATTAGTTTTTGAAGTAGTGTTCCATGATTCATTGTTTGTGTAAAACACCCAATGCCCCATGCAATATGTGCACTCCTTAATACCCATCACCAGTCTCACCCATCCCCACATCCTTCTCATCTTTAAAACCCTCAGTTTGTTTCTTGGAGTCCATAGTTTTTCATGTTTCATTTCCCCTTCCAATCCCCCCACTTCATTTTTCCTTTCCTTCTCCTAATGTCCTCCATGCTATTCCTTAGGTTCCACAAATAAGTGAAACCATATGATGATTGACTTTCACTGCTTGACTTATTTCACTTAACATAATCTCCTACATTCCCATCCATGTTGATGCAAAAGTTGGGTATTCATCCTTTCTGATGGCTGAGTGATATTCCATTGTATCCATAGATCACATCTTCTTTATCCGTTTGTCTGTTGAAGGGGATCTTGGCTCTTTCAACAGAATGGCTATAGTGGACATTGCTGCTATGAACACTGGGGTGCATATGGCCCTTCTTTCCAGTAAAATAGAGCTAGCCTATGACCCAGCGATTGCACTACTGAGTATTGACCTCAAAGATACAGATGCAGTGAAAAGAATTAGGTATTGTTAAAGCACAAATGCAGGGGATAGAAGTTATGGTACAGAAGAGGGAAGGGCAACCATATGGCAGAGTAGAATAAAGTAGCTCAGGAAGAAATTAGTCATATCCAGATATTGTAAGGCATGTGGGGTTGGCAGGGAGAGCATGAGAAATCATGAGAGAAGAGAGAGAAAATGGACCAGGCAGGAGAGGTTTATAACATTTTAACATCTAAGGTAAGCATATGCAAAGCAGAATAGGGAAAGAAATAAAAGTTTTTATAAGACTCAATACATAAGGAATAACGTGGAGGACACTGGGAGATGGAGAGAAGTGTGCTGGGGGAAATCGGAGGGAGAGACAAACCATGAGAGACTGTGGACTCTGAGAAACAAACTGAGGGTTTTGAAGAGGAGGGTGGCAGGTGGTTGGGTGAGCCCAGTGGTGGGTATTAAGGAGGGAATTTATTACATGAAGCACTGGGTGTGGTGCATAAACAATGAATTTTGGATCCCTGAAAATAAACTAAAAGAAAAAAAAGACTGACTACAGACATGGAACTCAGTGTAACACAGATATGGAACTCACTGTAATACCAGCCACTTCCCACCGACACACACAGACTATGATAATAATAAATAATAATGCAATTAAGAAAATTGCCTGCCAAATAATTTTTCCTCTTTTTTATTTTTATGATTATTATTTTTATTTTATTTTTAAAGTTTTTATTTAAATTCCAGTTAGTTAAAATAAGGTTAATATTAGTTTCAGGTGTACAATATAGTGATCAACACTGCCATACAATGGCTTAAATAAAAAAATGAAAAAAAATTTTTTAAAGATTTTATTTTTAAATAAAACCTCTACACCCAAGGTGGATTTCAAACGTACAACTCCAAGATCAAGATTTATATATTTTACTGACTGTTCCAGCCAGGCACCCCAACAAATAAAAATTTTATAAAATTGTTGAGTTTGTGGGAGTCTCATTTGCTTAGTCAGTTAAGTGTCTGCCTTTGGTTCAGATCAGGATCTCAAGAGTCATGGGATCGAGCCCCATATTGCTCATGCTCTCTCTCTCTCTCTCTCTGGCTTTTGCTCTTAAATAAATAAATAAAATATTTTTAAAAAAATTGTTGAATTTGTTTAACTAGTTTTAAACTAGTAGACAGAGATGAAGATAAAGTATGATGTCATGGCACGGAATAATACAACTTACACTTTTTAAAAAAAAATTTGCAATGCAAGTTACCTCACTTCTTTTATCACCACACTGGGACTTTCCCTACTGAGTTGTTGTAATGTAAGGACCTATTTTATATTTTTATATTTTAGCAAGAGGCTTTCATTGAGGTTAACCCTTAAACTGTCCTTGCTCCCCTTCCCCCAGGGGATTCATTTAAAAACAAGTCCTGGAAATCAGCTCCAGGTAACAAAGCCCATATACAAGGGTGGGTCAGGCCAGGTGGAGACATCAATGAGCAGAGGGGGGGGGCGGTGTTTGCATATTGTCTCCCTAGATACTAATGAGTATGCCCCACTCCTCTGCTCTTTGGGAACCTTTTTGGCACTAATCCTAATCAAGGTGTAATAGGCTGGGTCAAATGTCTATACTAGGGTAAATTGAACCTCAATTGGTCACCTAGCCTCACTGTGGAGTTTCCTGTGTGTGTTAAAATCTCATTGGTCACCTGTGCGTGGCCAGGCCTGACTGCATGGCCTTTGCCCTTAAAAGCTAGACTGTGAAACAGCAAAGGGTTGCCTTCTCTCATAAGAGGTGTGGCCCCAAACGTTCGGTTAGATTCTTGATGCTTCGCATGAAATAAAGCTTTGCTTGACCTTTGCTTTACATCAGTCTCGCTCCTTTAATCATAGACCCATTATTGGGGCATAACAGTATTAATCTTAAAGTTATAAGTCCACAATGCATCCATCATCCATTCTACCCCTTAACATTCCCCTTTGGACAGATCCATGATCTAGAACAAGCCTTATTTTATAGTGCCTTGTAGGAGATTTTGGCTGCTGCCTAAATTGCCTACTTTCCTCTCACCATTACCACGGAAATTGGGTCCACTGAAACAAAGGTGTAGTGTAAGAAATTAAGACTTCCATAAATCTCTTTAAATAATAAAGTATAAGATAGTGATACCTTTTTTTCTGCCACATAACCAATTCTTGCAAGAATAAGGTCATATAAAAGAATTTACAACACATGCTAGCATTAACCTACTGGACCCAGACCATTTGTATGTTTCTCTGTCTCTGAGAAATGTAGTTATTTACATGACTGAAACCTGAAAATTGTTTGATATGACCACTAATATCACCTTCTTTTTTTAAAGCCTGTTTAAGGCTTCTGTAATACATAGGTTTTTTAAAAACTTATTAAGCATATTGTATATATGAAACACTTTAAAAATCTCTGCTTTAAAAAAAAAAAAAACTCTACCTCAATGGAACTTTGAGTCTGAAAAAGATACAGGCAATATACAAGGCAACAGATAGAATAATTACATATTTGATTATATACTCTGAGGATGTCACATTAAATTGATATGAAAATGATCAGAAGGATCTGGATTTCTTGTCAAAATTTTTTGCCTTACAAAGAAATTGATATTTAGGGAAAGTTGTTACTGAAAGAGGTCCTGTGTCAACCAAAAATGTTAAATCATGATCTCGCTAAATTTTCCAGTTGTGATCATTGCTTTGTTTAGCTGTCTTCTATTAAGACTGAATTTAGTAATTCAGTCTCAGATTTCAGTAAGTCTTTTTTTAAAAGATTTTATTTATTTATTAGAGAGAGAGAGGGAGGGGCAGAGGGAGAGGAAGAACCAGACTCCTTGCTGAGCAGGCAGCTGATGCAGGACTGGATCCTAGTACCCTGGCATCATGACCTAAGCTGAAGGAAGACACTTAACCAACTGAGCCACCCAGGCACTCTAGACTGTAAACTTCTTAAAGGTAAAAAAGTTTATTCTTCTAGTAGTTCCACAGACATTTCTAACATCCATAAGAAAGCATGTACTGATGTAAAATGCCAGCAAATCAAATTATTTAAAAAAGAAAGAAAGAAAGAAAAGATATATCTGGATAAAGAGAAAAACAGAAAATCTAATAATACATTGAATTATTAGAGCAAAGAGTGGAGGAAGAGAAAATAAATATGACATAGAGATTTCCACTAAAAGAAAAAAATTGAATAAGGCAGGAGATTTAGAAAATTATTATGACAGACTTGAGAAAAAAATAAAATAGGAATTTTTAGAAAATAGCAATAAATGAAAAGGTAAATTGTTCCTACCTTTATAATATTAGCTGTTTGTTGTTGTTGTTGTTGCTAATTTACCTATTTAAGCTAATAAACAAAGAAAGGTTTCATTTAGGAATAAGGTTTCTATGTATATATATATATTTTTTTCCATTTAGGGATAAGGTATATATATATATATATATTTTAATTTTAATTGTTAGAAAATGTGTCACAGAAAGTGTTTAAACTTTAAGATACAGATGCAACATGTAATGAACTGCATTGTTTGAACGTCTAATTTGTAAATGCTGTTAGAGGAAACTTGGTGGAAATGTTCCTATGTGCTTGTGTTTCTGGAACTAAGTATATTTATTAATAAGGAATAGTTTAAAATTATGAAATGACCAGGAGTGGACAATTTTCCTAATCCTATCAGCTCTTTGCAGCTCTTTTATTAGCCCCCTTCAGGAATATCAGCTTTTTTATCTAATTAAATTTTATATTAATGTGCTTTTTTACTTTTGGCCTTTCTCTTCCTTCTGCTCTTTTTTTCCCCTAAATTACATGTTTCTGTTTAACAGCTACTATCAATTCTTTGATATGAATTCTCAACATCAATTTACTAACTCCAGAGATGAAGGAGCATCAATATTTAGAAGCGAAGAATACAAAGCCTTGGGCATCTGGATGGCTCAGTCACTTAAGCATCTGCCTTTGACTCAGGTGGTGATCCCAGGGTCGTGGGATGGAACCCCAGGTTGAACTTTCTGCTCAGCTGGGAGCCTACTTCTCCCTCTCCTTTTGCCTGCAGCTCCCTTTGTTTGCGTTCTCCCTCTCTTTGTCAACGAAATAAAATATAATAAAATAATGTAAATAATACATTTATTTATTTATTAAAATGCAATTATTACACAATACATAATGTATTGCATAATTATAATAATGATTAAATAATTTATTAAATATTTATATTAAATATATCAATTTAATTAAATAAATATTTTTAGAATTTAAAATATTTCAAATTTAGATTATTAAATATTAAATCATTAATTTAATAAATAAATATCTAAACATAATTAAATAAAATAATTTATTTATTAAAATGAATAAAATAATGTTGTCATTATCTCAGCATGTATTTTTAAATAGTCTAAAAAAAAATCTAATAAAGTCTAAATACATTGAGTTCAGATATTTATACAAGTTAACCCAGACACTCAACCCACAGTTTCAAAACTTTTGTTTTTATCTACTACTCAAAATACGATTTTAATGTATTTATTTGTAACTTTGACATAGCAAGGAAACTTGGAAAAGGAGACATTTGCTTTTAATATTTGAAAATTATTTTGTTGATTTAAAAAAATAAAAACCTTAACACGTGAGCATTTCTTCTTAAATAACACTGTGAAGTTTCTGAGTCGCATTCTATTAAAAGTGCTGATAAAATGGCCTCAGTTACTCATTTAAATTATCAGCTGAATGGGTAACAAATGAAGTAGAGAGCTTTTTAATTATTTATGAATGTATTGCTTGTGGATGGAGTGCCACATAGAGTTACCTCTCTTTTTGGCTTTGTTTTGTGAGCAGCAGTGGAATCTATGAATGAGATTAAACATAAGGACATTCACAGAAATTCTTAATGAACTTCTGGGGAAGGGCAATAAGTGCAAGGAAAAACTGCAGCAAGACTAATTACAAATTTCAAGTGGTCATCGCTTAATTATAGAAGCTTTTAAGTTCAAGTAATATATCTTTTTCATGAGCCTATCATATTGTATTAATTACCACAAACTGCACTCTTGAACACTTATCTTTTCACATATTTCTTATTCTTAGTACTTAAAATTACCCTTATGATTGATAAGTAAATGGATTTTACTGACAATGCATTTATTTACATAAATAAATAATGCTGTTTATATATATAAAAACAATTGAATGTGTTCAATGAATTTTTTTTCAAATTAACATCTTAATTCTACCACATTAGTTACAAATAGATATAGACTTTATAGATTCATCAAATATTTTATTCTCAAATTTATATGTCCTTTGTGAAGTAAATGAAACTGTATATATTAAATATAATCCTATCACATGTAACAGTTACTAGTGCATCCCAGGACATACATAGGTCAGGTCCTCCTCAAGGCATCACGGATAACTGGATTTAACTTTCTATCCTAGGAGTCTTCTGTATATTTCTGTGGCTTTTATACTACAATCAGGAGGAAGAATTCTTTTGCTAAAAGCTTCCAAATGACTATGCGAGTAGATTATTTGTAGACTAGTGATATAATATTATTGTTTAATATGTGAAGCATGATAAAATAAAATGCTATTGCCATATTTAATTTGTTCAGTAAAGCATTCATTTAGTTATCAAGCATTCATTTTCTTTTTTTAAAGATTTTATTTATTTATTTGACAGACAGAGATCACAAGTAGACAGAGAGGCAGGCAGAGAGAAAGGAAGGGAAGCAGGGTCCCTGCTGAGCAGAGAGCCTGATGTGGGGCTCTATCCCAGGACTCTGGGATCATGACCTGAGCAGAAGGCAGAGGCTTTAACACACTGAGCCACCCAAGAGCCCCAAGCATTCATTTTCTTTATACAGAAGAGATAGAACAATATTATATAGTAGAAAAGACAGTAAATAATCTAGAAACCTTGATCATTTTGTTTTGG
Source organism: Mustela nivalis (assembly GCF_964662115.1). Classification (NCBI taxonomy): domain Eukaryota; kingdom Metazoa; phylum Chordata; class Mammalia; order Carnivora; family Mustelidae; genus Mustela; species Mustela nivalis. Next base: position 825,629 of record NW_028136402.1, on the reverse strand, counting down.
CAATTTTAGAACATAAAATTAGCTAAAGCTCAAGTGCAAGTTATATTTGTATCATAGGAGGAAAAGTTAATTAAAAGTTTGTTTATTACCATAGTTTAACACTTCAACGAAATGATAACGAGTCCAAAATCAATGAATATATGAAGTATACAATAAAAACAATAATCTTGAGTGTATGTGACTCACTGTAGGTATTGATAGGCTAGAAATCAAAGGGAAAGTATCTATAGGGTTTGTTCAGTTCCATGCTCATCAGATTAATAGGCTTTCTCATATTGCTTCCTTCACCACATTAATTTGTCTAATGAAGTTTTCAAGAGTTAAAGACAGTGATAGGTTCATGGCTGGAGAGAAGGTACAGAATCTAAGATAGTTCAGCAGTGCTTATTATTTAAGAGAAAGACAGCATGGGAGGTGAGGGGTATATCATGCATCCTGTTTTCACTCCCTTTGTGGAGCACCTACCCTGGAGGTCATGTAATAATAACCAATGACCAAAAAACAATAAAAAAACCCAAACATCCATGTGGAAGTGCCATCCCTGCCTGGAGATGAGTAGACTGCTCAAACAGATCCTGGGCAGGCATCTCAGGCCAGGCCTGTGCTGGGGAAGCTGGTTCATGGCTTTGGGCGCAATCAGGAAGCCAGCAAACTGACGGGAGAGTGCAGCCAGGGTTAACAGGACTGATGATCTTTTTGCAGCCAGGCCGCGGGTGGACACCCGCTCAAGGAGCCAGGCTAGGAGGCTGCCCAGCGCCAGCGCTGGCAAAGCTTGCAGCCCCCGGGGCTTCCCCCCGCGCCCCAGCCAGGGCGGGGCCTCAGGAGGGAGGGGGGCGGGGCGGCGCGGAGAAGGGGCTTTGCTAATTGCCAAAGCGAAAAGGGAGCTCGCATGTGAGGCTCCGCTGTCCGGCTCCTGCTGCCTGCTGCCCCTCCCTGCCCCAAGGCTTCTCCGGACCACCCTCTGCACAGGGGTAAAGTGACACCGCGCCGCGCCCTCACCTGGAGCAGAAAGCGCGGACCGACCTGGGGGCGGAAAGGGAGGTTGTGGAGGCCCAGCCTCCCGGAACCCCAGGGCACCGGGACCACCCCGGACGCTGCGCCAAACCCGGGTCCTCATGGGGTCGGGCTGGGGACAGCGCCTTGCGAGGTGCCCCCCGCCAGCAGGCACGCTAGCCCCCATCTTTCCGCAGCCCCATGCGCCAGTGCTGAGGACCCCCTTCCCTCCCCCGCCGTGGCCCCGCTGCTTTTGTTCTGGACTTGGGATCCCAGGTGGAAACTAGTCCCTCAGACCTCCCTGGCAGCAAGGAGGGCAGGGAGGGATTCTTGGTTTTCTGCCCTGGCTCCTCCTCTCTCCCCATTCACAAGCCTTTTGGCTTCCCTTTCCTCTCCTCATTTTCAGTTTTCTGAAATGGTTTTCTTCTGCATGTTGACCCAAAGAGCTATTTCATGAATGAATATACACGAAACTGAGTTGGGGCCCACCTGTGAGAGCCCACCTGTAGAGGCCTTTCATTAGAATGGTCTCTGGTTCTAGCCTCAGTTCAGAATACTGCATGTACCTGAGGACCAAGTCCAGATGTTTCTTTCATCTCTGACTTGAATTTGAAATCCTCCTCAGACTTCAGCTTCCAGGATTTCTCCAGTCCTTGCTCTCCCACTGTCTTGGTGGGGATCCGCCATGAGTGTTGAACACAGGAATGAATGAATGATATATACCCCAGACTGCTGGGGCTTTGTCTTCTTTTGCTGAGGTTGGAAAGGCTTGGGAGAGACCCCCTGTATGCAGATAGAGAGCTGCATGCAATTGCTTAGATAAACGTGTTCCCCACTTAATTGCTTGGGCATTGAACATTTCGCCCTTAACCTGTGGCTTGAGCAGTTAGGAGGAGACAATCTGGAGGTGAATCAGAAGATGGCTGAATCCACATGGTGGTGGTCTGGGTTTGGGAGATTTTCCTGTAGATTCAAAGGAAAGATATAAATTCTTCCAGTGGGGAGTGGTAAACTTTTTATCGATGGGAGATGGAAAATAAATGGTCTGGTTAAACTTTCCCGCCCCCTCAAAACCCATTATTTGAAAACACAAAAAGCAAAGTGAAGGGAGAAATCCTCCCACTCCCATTCCCACTCACCTCCATAGCCATCTCCTCTTCCAAGAACCTAACAGACAAGGTGCCAAGAAGTGTTAGGTACCAGCAGTGGTCTCAGATCTCATTCAAGAATCATGGTGAAAGGCTTTCAAATAGATTGTGGGGGAACAGGGGTCCAATTAGAGGGGATAAGTTTAAGGTTTGCCTGGTCCCCTAAAAATTAATGGCACTAGAGAAGATGACCTTTGGGAACTATAGCTTAATGGATACAATGTGTTAAAAGCTTCAGTGAGTCATGGTGGGAAGAGGCTATGAGGGCAGCAAACACAGTCTTAGATGATGTTATTAATATCATTATAGGCTCTAGATTTCCTGTGGTGGTGTTCTTGGCAAGACCAACCTGGCCAAAGTGGATACTCTCAACCTGGAACAGAGGGTCTTGGAGATGCCAGCACGTGAGGTATGATGAGAGGGTAAAATGATAGGAGGTGTCCTTTGGAAGGACTGACTCCTTGACTTTAAAATGGAGAACTCAAATCTGTACGTGAAATCTTTCTGGCTACAAAGAGGGCCAAGGCCTCCTAAGGCCAAGGTCTCCTCGTCACTTTCAAAGATGTCGAAGAATATATTCAGACATTTCAAAGATGTCCTCATATCATTGGTTCCCACTCTGGAATTCTATCAATAAGGTGAGAGTTCCTGTAGTTGAAAAAGAGATCTAAAAAGACTTCCCTTTCTCATGTAATTTCTGTAACCTCCAGGACACACCCACCTCCCCCTTCCAGCTCTGTAATGAAGCCACAGCTGGTGCCAATTTGTGGAGCTCCTTAAAGGCTATTCTCCCTTATATACCCCGGGACCAAGTTCCCATGCTCCCTCACCCGATTTCCTGCACTCACCTCCCACCTGGTGTGTTCACACCTGCAAGTGCCTTTTACCAACCCCTTTGCCAAAAGGCAGCCAGAGTGACCTTTCAAAGACCTATCAGTTCCTGGCATTTGTCTCCATAGAAATCTGCACTGATCTTCTAACAAATTCTCAGTCCTCCAAAGGCACCCATAATCCTCCCATCAGTCTATTCATACCCCTCCAACTGACTGATGCCTGTTCTGCCCCATCTCTCTGCCCTTCAACCACACTGCCTCCTTCTTCCTGTGGAGACCTCTCATGGCACCTGCCTCCAAGCACAGGTGATTCCCATTGATGGGAAGACCCTCTTCTCTCCCCCATCTCCCCACTCCAGTTACTCCCACTTATTCGTGAGCTCACAAGCCCCATGGTACACACTCTCCATGCAGCCTGCTCTCTCTTTTCTAGCACTGGCCTCCGTTTCTAGCTGTGGTTGTGTCATGGATGTCCTTCCCCAGCCAGCCTCCAAGCTCTCCTTCCCTTTAGCTCCGACACCTGACACAGTGCCTGGCACGTAGTAAGCCCTGGCTAGCTTCTAAGAGCCTCACTGAGGGACTGAAAGCATTTTAAAAATGTCACTACATAGGCTCGAAACTGTAGGCAGAAAAAGCTTTGCCTGGATTGACATTTTAGAGACGTATTGGTCAAGTTGGATGTGTTCACTGACTTTGCCTTGTAAAATTAAAAAAAAAAAAAGGACCTCTGTATCGCTTCGCATCTACCGAAGGCGCATGTATACTACTAGACCACGTTATGAGCTTAATGGAAGGAGACAAGATGTTTTCGCTAAGAAAATGTATATTACTATTGAGGTCAAGTGGGAGGAAACAGTCCGTTTTTTGGAGCATTGCTATCTTACTCTATCACAGCCACTCTTAAAAATCTGACACGGGGTGAGTCAGAATTGTCTGTCGGAGATGAGTTAGATCTGGCTCATGTTCCTACAGACATGAAAGCCAGAAACGAAGAAGGAGGCTTTGAAAGCATGGGTTGAGGAGGCCCTGTGGTTCACTGCGATGAGCTAAGTGCCCAGGGCCACCAGCAGACATGCTGGCCTGTGTCCCTCCTTTGTTCTGGGGTCCCTCTTGCACCATGTGGTGAGGCTGGTGGCTGGGAGCAGCTCAGGACAGGACCTGGTGGCATCTTACCTCTCCCACCCTCCTGTGGGCTCCAGTAGGTCCCAAGGGACAGCCTGCCTTCCTTGAAAAGCCCAGTAGCACTGGGAGCAGAAACTGGGGCCAAAGAGTGAGCACCCTGTTTGACAAGCTGGACCAGCCACCTCTTCTTCAGATGCAGGGGGAGCCCTGGCATGCTGACTCCTCCCTTCTCCCTTTCCCCTTTCCTCTCTTCCTCCCTCTTTCCTTCCCCTCTCTCCTTCCCTGGTGGTGCCCTTTCCCAATGCCCACTTCATCCCTTTTCCTTTCTACATGCCTATCTTCTAGAGTTTCTTCTCTTTCCTCCCCATTACTTCCCTTCATCTGAATCTCCTCTTTGGTTCCTTTGTCCCTGCTCTCTGCTCCTCCTCCCCTTCCCTGGCTCCTGTTCAGCTCCATCGCTAATGCAGGCAGAGCTGGATTAACATGCTCACTTGCTAGCTCAGCCACCCTCCAGAGAAGTCACTCTTCGGTGGCCACCTTCCTGACCCCCTGGTCGCTTCTCCACTTGTTCAGATATTGCTCTGAAGTCTGAGGAGGACAGAGCGGGTCTGCCACAGAAGCAGGCCAGAGGAGAAACCTAACCATGTGTCCACACTGTCCCCCAGCACTGCTGCTCTGAGAGCTTTCTGAGTCCTCAACAGGGTTAGGATTTAGGGGCTTCTTCAGAACCGGGAGTGAAAACACCCATAGGTCAAAAGAAAAGCTACGGCCCCCACACAAAAATAATAATCACAAATGAAAACTATGTTAACTCTGAGTCCCAAAGTCGAAAAATTGCCTTGAATCTGTCACTAGAAAGCACCCAAGGCCTCACTCTCTGGGTTCTGGGTGCCCTGGGAATGGCAGGAGGCTCTGACAGGCGCGTGGGAGTGCGGAACTATGGGGGCTAGCCTGCCGGCTGGCGGGGGGGAGGAGGGGGTACCTCCTGTGGCGCCGTCCTGGCCCGACCCCCTGCGGACAGGGTGTGGCGCGGCGTCCGGGGTGGTCCTGGTGCCCTGGGGTTGGCGGGAGGCTGGGCCCCGACCACCCCACACCCCGCTCCTGTCCTGCGTTTTCTGCTTCAGGTGAGGGCTCGTCGCGGTGTCACTTTACCTGTGAGCAGAGGGTCCTCCAGAGAAGCCATGGGGCGGGGAGGGGCAGCAGGCGGCCTGAAGGCCTGAACGGGAACGGGACACCGCGGCGTCTGAGGCTAGGCTGCAGCGTGGGAGCACAGGGGCAGCGAGTATGGTGTGTCCTGCAGTCCCGAATGGGCTGCAGCACAGCACCCTGGCGCTGTGCGCCCCTCCTTCCCGCCTGGGCAATTAGCAAAACCCCTGCTCAAGGCCGCCCCCGACCCGCCCCCCCCTTCCCTCCTGAGTCCTCTGAGAGCTCACTTCCAGCTTCGGAAATTAGCAAAGACCCTTCTCTGCGCTGGCCCCGCCCCCTCACTTTTGAAACCTGAGCCATGGCTGCGGTGCGGGGCTAAGCCCTGGCATGCTACTGCATTGCCAGCGCCAGCGCTGGGCAGCCTCCTAGCCGGGCTCCCTGAGCGGGTGTCCACGTGCAGCCTGGCTGCGAATAGATCATCAGTCTTAAAACCCGGCTGCACTCTTGGGTCAGTTTGCTGGCTTCCAGATTGCGCCCAAAGCCAGGAACCAGCTTCCCCAGCACAGGCCTGGGCTGAGATGCCTGCCTGGGATCTGTCTGAGCAGTCTCCTCCACTCCAGGCAGGGATGGCACTTCGACCTGGATGTTTGGGTTTTTGGTTTGTTTTTTTTGGTCATTGGTTATTACATGACCTCCAGGGTAGGTGCACCACAAAGGGAGTGAAAACAGGACGCCATATATAAGCATACAGCCATTCTAGAAAAATAGCTTGGGGTTCTCCTGGAAACGCTGCATTGGTCCTTGCACTATGGTTTAATAGAAAAGGGATTATGCACCAAGTTACTTAAATGAGCATAGGTTGAAATCGTTTACTGAGAGTAAATATTTTAAATAGTTATATTTTAACTAAATCTATCATCAATCATAAATCTATTACACGAAGGTTACAGGCAATTTAAAAGCAAGAGCACTCTCTTCAGGGTTTTAAATAATCCCTGTCTGTCTTGGCACATGAGAAGGCAAAGATAGGAAATGGTTTGTAAAAGATCATATAATAGCTTTTACTAATTCTATTTATTTGACAGACAGAGATCACAAGTAGGCAGAGAGGCAGGCAGAGAGAAAGATGGGGAAGCAGGCTCCTCGTCAAGCAGAGAGTCTGATGAAGGGCTTGATCCCAGGACCCTGAGATCATGACCTGAGCCCAAGGCAGAGGCTTAACACACGGAGCCACCCAGGCGCCCCCAGATGAATGAAATACATTTCTGACTTAGAAACTTCAGATAGAATTATTTTGTCCATGATGACAACTGAAAAAAATGTGTCATCCCTAAACCTAACCTTAAACCCTACCAACGCTGAAACCTAAGCTGACCTTAAAGCCCAAACTAGAACCCTGAATCCCAAACCTGGAATGGAACCCAAAGCCTGTACCTGAGCCCTGGATCCAAGCCCTGAACCACGAACCCAAACCCTAAACCAGACCTCCAAGTCATGAAACCTGAACCCAAATCTCAGCATGAAGTCAAACCCCAAATTTGACCTTGAACTTTATCCCATAAGCCCTGAGTCTTAAAGCCTAAATCATAAACTTAAAGCCCTAAACTATAACTCTGTTCCCTTGTCCTTCACTCTAAACCCTCACCCTAACACTAAACCCAAAGCCTGATCTAGAACTCTGACTAAAACCTGAACCTGAACCCAAATTCAAACCCTTCACCACACTTTGCATATGCACTTGCCATTGATGGATATTTGCAGTTTCTACCTTTTGATTCTTGTGAACATTGTTTGGGTTGGGGGCTAGGGTTAGGGTCTTGGATTAGGGTAGGGTCCAGGCTTGAGACCAAGTTGAGGTCAGAGTGTGGGTCTGCATCAGGGCCATGTTCAGTGACACTGTTTGGGTCAAGGACTGTTGTAATTCCACATTGTTTCCAATTCATTGTTCCTTAGCTATTTGGGGGGAAGTTGAGGGGTATTGGGCTCCATGCAGCTTGAATTTCCGGAATGAAATAGCATCAGCTGGACCCGGGGAGGGAGCAGGACCTTCCACTGAAGGGTGAGCTCCCACAGTCCTGCACTGCCTTGCACCGCCTGCAGAGGGCGCCAGACCCCAGCTCCCGCCCTGAGCCCAGGCTGCACAGCCACAGCTGGGACCAGAGCCCCGCCTCTTCAGGACCCACTGTGGAGACTTCTGGAGAATGTGGGGCGCCTCCCACCCTGACAGGACAAGCTGAGGAGGGTGTGGCTCTGCATCCACACTGACCGGACCCGTTGTGGAGGACGCGCCCACACTGGCAGCAGTCCAACCTCCTAAGGACCAGATGCTGGAGGAGCTGAGGAGAAGCCGCCTGAGTGGACTGTCAAGGGGTTCGTGGTCTCAGGACCCCACAGAGGAAGGGCGCCCTGTGTAGACACTGGGGCTTCCGTCGTTTTGTGTGAGGAGACGTGGCCTCCTGCTGTGCTGTGCACGGGGCTGTGGGTTCCCCCCTTTCTGGGCTCGGGTGCTCCTCGGTCCTCGTCTGTGTTTGTGTGCTCGCGGATTCGGTTCCTGGGGCTCCTCAGATGGTCTGCAGTCAGGGAGCATCAGCCTTCTTCGGTGTTTGTGCTCTCCCCACCTCAGCCCTGCGGGGTCCTTCCCGTGTCCACACCCACTCCAGGCTTGCGCCGAGTCCAGAAATTCGGGAGCCAGAGTGAGGACTCTGTAGACGGTTTTGGGGAGAGTAGGTATTTTCCCAGTGTGGGTTCTACCCTGAGCACAGTGCCTCCCCAGCTCCGTGTGTACCCCTCCCTGTCTGTCGTCATTGTTGCAGGGCTGTCAGATGACAGGTCTGTCACCTTCTTGGTTCAGGGGCCTCCCGGGTATCTTGCTGTCTTGGATGCAGGTGTAAATGAGATCGTTCTCCGCAGTCTCTTTTTGATGGTTCCTTCCGAGCAAGTAGGAGTGCCACTAATTTGTGCATATTGAATTTGTTCCTTGCAAGATCTTGAATTTATTTGTTCGATTGGCCTTAAACTCAATCTGCCAGTTATTTGACCAGCAGCATGGGTTTAATTGGGAAGAGCAGAGAATGGCAGTCTGGGCTGAGCAAGCTAAGGTCCCATCACAGGCAAGTGCGAGAAACAAAGGAGAGTAACATTATTTCATGGAGGAGGAAGAAGTTGGGAAGGGTGCTTGAAGGAAAGTCCCTTGGAGAAAGGCAGGGTGATGGAGAATTCTCACCAGCTGAGCTGCAAAGCTCCTACAAAAAGTCAGGAGATGAACCTCCAGCTTCCCGTGTGAGGCCTGGAATTGGTGAGTCTCTCCTGTGGGGGATTGCAATGTGGGGTCTGTAATGGGCACTGAGCACCAGGCGCCCCCTTCCAGCCTCCCCTTCTGGCATCCCCAGTCCACTTTACTGGGGCTTCCCTTCCTGCTTTTGCACAGTTCTAACCAGCTTGTGGTGGAACGTTGTGGAAAAACTGAAATTCCAAATCCACTGCTTCTACTGCACCTGAGATACAGGGGCCCATGATTTAATTCTCCCACGAGTCTCTTGCTAACATGTGTCCTCTCCATGTTGGGTGACCTGGATCTGGGAGGGCTTGGACTCCATCCCAAAGTCTGATGTTCTCTCTGCTTCCGTGTCGTCGTGCTAACATGGTTGTTTGGAAGATTCATTTCCTCTGTGGTGATTTCAAAGTGCAGTCAGCTTGTTATAGCAGCACAAATACGTGCTGTCTCCACACTCAGATTCCCCAGCCGTCATTTCTTTACCACGTTTGCCACTTCACACGGGATGCTTCAGTGTGTTTGATCCCACACCAGGACAATGTCCTGCAGAACCACCACATAACCTGAAATGAGGAGATCATTACAGAACCCATCCAAGGGTTAGTGTTAGGAACCAGGGACATGGCAGGACTGACCTGAAGACCCCATGGAGAGCTGTCAGGTTGGCTGAGTTGACAGTGGAGGTGAGGGTGAGTGTCTGGCTCTGGCTTTGTGTCCAGGAGTCAGCTCTGTGTGGGTGTGTCCTCAGCTAGGCATGCAGATTTCTGCTCCTATGAATCCTTTCTGGAGTTCCAAATGGCACAGTTTCCTTCTGGGCAGCAGGCTGAGTCCTCTGGGATTGCCCATGTGTCCCCAAATTGTAGGGCACCTACTGCAAGGCCTTTGGGGTCACAATCCTGAGAACCGAACCAAACCAAAGGTTATGGTTAGGGCCCACCACATGGCAGGCCCGATCTGCCAGCACTCTGTCCATCTTTCTGGGGGAGGAAGCAGTCGAGGGATTTGTTCAGGGTGAGTGTCAAGCTCCAGGTTTGCATCCAGGGGCCTGCTGAATATGGGGGTGTCCAGAGGTAGGAATGCAGATTTCAGTTCCTCTGAATCCTTTCTGGAGTTCCAAATGGCATGGTTCCTTTCAGGGTGGCAGGGTGAGTCCTATGGTGTTCCTCACTGTCCCCAATCTTTGAGGATTTGGAGCTAGGCCGTCGGGGACACACCTCTCAGGACAGAATCTAGGCTTAAGAGTTTGTGCCTATGGGCATGGCTGCACTGATCTGAAAGCACTGTGGCGAGGATCACAGGGGTCTGAGTTGAGAGCATGGTTCAGGATCAGTATCAAGGTCTGGGTTTGTGTCCAGTGGACCGCTGAATGTGGGGGTGGTCTCAGATGTCCAAGACGATTTCCCCTACTCTGAATCCTTTCCAGCATTCCAAATAGCCTGGTTTCCTTCTGGGTGGCAAGCTGAAATCTCTGGGATTTCTCAGGTCTTGCCATTGCCCTTGCAAGGGCAAGATACTTTTTACAGTAAAAGAATTCACCAGATGAGCTGAACAGCAGAAAAGACACAGCTCAAGAGTTAATCAGTGAACAGGAATATCATGCCAAAAACTTCTTTGATAACACACTACAGAGCAAGGGAAGATAGGAGAGAAAGCTGAGATATAAAGGACAAACCCTCCAACTTTCCAACATCATTCCCTACTTGTTTATTTCCATTGCTGTCAGCTCCTTCCCAGTCAAAAATATGTCACCTGAGCCAGCCTTTTTTCTTCCTGAGATTGGGGCACTGCAAAGCCCACCAGAGGGGCCAAGGGCACCCCTATACCTGCTGAGCTGAGCCCATTTGTACCCCAACCGTGAGGAGGTACCAGCCTGTCCCCCTGGTGCTCCATGGTCTGTGGCAGTCCTTCCTTCTGGACCCTGCTTTGCTGCTCTATTTTCGCTAACCCTGGTCTCAAACTAGGGATTGCTCCTGGAAGAGGAACTCAGGGAGATGAGGCTCAGGAGGGTCTCCCTGCCTGGAATCTTCGTGTGAGGAGTGCACAGCCAACAGATTTTGCCCAGGGACTTGCAAAATGCAGAGAGGCAGATTTCTTTTCTCTCTTTCTCTCTCTCTCTAGCCTCATACTAACCAGGAGTTCTTAGAACTTTCTTCAGTGACTTCTAGGTGTAGCTTGGCCACTTTTTCACAGAAAGGCCACTTGAGCATGATGAAACACACGTATAAGCAATTACATTAAAAAAAAAAAAACAATAAGCCAATGCACACAGACCTTTGACAGCAGCACAGGACACTCAAGGGACCAGAGTCCCTACCTTGGGCAATAGTGGTAGAGGCCGGGTTCTGCCATGCAGGTCCCTAGACCTTTGGCAGTTTCCACGATTGCAAATCCAGACATGCAGAATCCTGAGGGACAACCTACTAACTGCAAAAGAGCAAAAATTCATCAGGATTCAGAGAGTGGAAATCCATTTGTACTGGAAAAGAAAGAAGTAGGCTTGCTGTGAATCCAGCAGGGAGGACAGGCATAGATAAAGGCTGGTGTATGGGTCACGGAAACTATTGTTTCTCAAGGGTCCTGCTGTCTCTGTAAAATGCTATGAGGACTGTCTCTTGGGGACCTCCTGCTTTCCTACCAGTGACACCCCCAGATTCTGCTTTGCTAGTCCCATGGATTCCTGGGGATACCCAGTTGATAAGCTATGCTGTCCTCATGACAACACTTGCTAATGGACTGAATGTTTGTGTCTTGTCCCAATTCAGATGTTGAAGCCCTGACCCTCAAGGAGTGCCATCAGGAGGTATGGGCTTTGAGAGGTGGTGAGGTCATGAGATTGGAACACTTGTGAATGAGATAAAAGCACTTCTGAGAAACGACCTGAGAGATTGTTCTGCCAGCTGTCATCCATGCAAGTCTACAACAGAAATATGGGCATTTGTAGATAAGGAAGCAGTCTCTTGCTAGATATCAGATCTCCCAGGATCTTGCTTTTGGACTTCTCAGTCTCTAGAACTGCAAGGAATAGTACATGTTTTGCTGTTTCAGCCACCCAGTCTGTCATCATTTGTTGCAGCAACTTGAACTGAATAAAGCAGAGCCCAAGTCCTGGTTAATCCCTGCTTCTACTCATTTCCCCTCAGAAAGAGCTTCTAATCCAGAACTGACCTCTGCTTTCCATACACGTGCTTCAGACTCCTTCTGTGAGAGCCCAGACTTTGTAAAAGACTCCTCCCTCATGGCAACCAGCATTCTGTGACTCCTGAGGACTGTCCTCCCTGACTGTATTGAGTCAATCAAACTGATTTTGATTCTGGAGTCCCAGGATCAAGGACTGCATCAGGCTCCCAGCTTCATGGGGAGTCCGCTTCTCCCTCTGACCTTCTCCCCTCTCATGCTCTCTCTCTCTCTCTCTCTCAAATAAATAAATAAAAATCTTTTAAAAATCTGATTTTAACAGACCATAAGCTTGTTCTTGCTGGTCTTTGGAAGATTAGGCATTAGCCCTTCGGAGAAATTTCTGAATGGCTGCTTCATGAAGGGGTGAACTGTGTCCCCAAAGTCTCTTTTTGCTGCCTTCTAATCACAGATGCTGAGTCAAATCCTCCCAGGTGCTGGTTTTTCAAAGCACTTAATGCTTTGGCTTTGAAGTTCCTCACTTGACAGTTCTGCTTTAATCAGTTTGTGACAAAACAGCCAATTGGTGGTGGATGCAAAGTGCACTGATAAAGTTAATATCAGGGAACAATTTTTTGAGTGTCATGCATGTGCACGTGTGTGCACACACATATCCATGTGCTAAGCATTATGGTAAATGTCTGACAAGAACTAAAAGATCAAAAAGTCAGGATACCCCATTAGCTGATATTTTTATTATTCCTACATCCTAATCTATGAAAAACAGGGTCAGAGAATAAGAAGTGGCAAAAAGAATCAAGATTTGAGGCAGTTCGATTTCTCAGCCAGCCTTGATCAATAGGCATGTACACCTGTGTCTAGTTTCAGCTCTGTGTAACCTTGCCATAACCTTGGATAAGCCATTCATCTCTCAAGTTCAGGTTCTTGGTCCAAGGAGGGAAGGGGCACAGGTTGAGTACCTCCAGTGGGACTTCCTGGCAGGCTTGTTCATCCAAGCATTCCTGTTTCAGTTTGAGTAATTGAAGCCAGTCTTTGTTTTACCGAAGGCCAAGCTTGTCCAGTGTGTCCATGCCACCAGCCAACAGCATTTGTCCATGCCATGTAACAACTGAGCAACATTCATAGGAATGGGGGGAGGAAAAGATGTCCACAGGTGTTGACAGATGTTCTGCATGGAGGAACAGGAGCTGGGGCCATCACCTGCTGTTTCTAGTGGCCTTCTCTGTCGAGTTAAAATAAATGGCAATTATTTGCAATGACAGGGGTGAAAGTAGAGGGTATTATGCCAAGCGAAATAAGTCAGTCAGAGAAAGACAATTATCATATGATCTCACTCATATGTGGAGTTCAAGAAACAAACCAGAATCATAGGGGAGTAAAGGAAAAAAATAAAACAAGATGAAGTCAAAGAGGGAGACAAACCAGAAGAGACTTTAAAAAAAAAGATTTTTATTTACTTATTTGACAAACAGAGATCACAAGTAGGCAGAGAGGCAGGAAGAGCGAGAGAGGAGGATGCAGACTCCCCAGGGAGCAGAGAGCCTGATGTGGGGCTCGATCCCAGGACCCTGAGATCATAACCTGAGTTGAAGGCAGAGGCTTTAACCCACTGAGCCAGCCAGGTACCCCTCAGAAGAGACTCTTAATCACAGTAAACAAACTGAGGGTTCTTGGAGGGGAGAGGGATGGGTGGATGGGGTAACTGGGTGATGGACATTAAGGAAGGCATGTGATACAGTGAGCACTGGGTGTTACAAAAGACTGATGAATCACTAACCTGTATGTCTGAAACTAGTATTATATGTTAATTAATTGTATTTAGATTAAAATTTTCTTTAAAAATAATTTTAAAATAAAATAAGTAACAATCCAATAATGATCAGAGTTATCCAGCAGGGAGTATCAGATCTAGATGTCAGTTAAATTTAAGGGGCTTGCCGAAGTATAGGAGAGTCACGCTAGGTCATTTTCCTGTGTGGGGAAGTCTTCAGGGGCAGTTCCAAAGACAAAGATTATTAATATTTCTCCTTCCCCCATTCCTCCTAGAGCCAAAGATGTTTCCTCCACTCACCCACTGGCCCTGTATGTAGGTGTTGCTTTCTCTCTACCAATCAAAAAATCAGTGAGTAACTATAACTTCACCTTTTCCAATATCCCCCTACCCCCGACCTTTGGTCTTTAATGGCCATGGGCAACAGGGACAAAGACATTTTTTAAAAACTTACAGAGATCTATTATGCTCTACTACCTTGGCCCGCATGGGCCACTGCAAAGGGATTCTGTGAACCGTGTACTCAGATGAATGGTCATTATCTTCAAAAAGGCAGGGGCAGTGATAGACACAGGAACCAAAAAAGCAAGAGTTAACGGACCATCAGAATAATGGAGTACCAACACTTTTATGTCCTTGGCTTGAATCCTCAAGGTCCAGTGTCTCAACAGAATTTTCATTTTGGTCTCATCTGCCTCACTTGTCCACCCCTGGGCCAGTTGGCAGTTATACTGAGAACCGGAAATTTTCCTTAGAAGAGAGAAAGAGTATTTGTCAGGTAAACCAAGGAAATGTCCATTATAGGAAGTTAGGCCTTTTGTCATGGTACTCCATTAGCACCCTCCTGACTGTTAAAGAAAAAAAAAATATTGTGACACCCATTAAAGAGAGTAAGGAAGATTTTATTCAAGGGATGCTACTATGATGAGATTTTATTGTATAGTATGGGAGAGAAATCTGGCTCAGCTCAGACAAATGGAGATTTACAGCTAAAGAGCATGGTGGGGATCACTGAATGTAAAATTAAGATGGAACATCAAGGGTAAGGATGAAGGGATTCTGGCTAAACCATCTGGACAGTAATATTGTTGAAGGAAGGCTAGGGTCATAAACTATTGAGATCAGGGGATAAGGAATTTTTTAAAAGACTTATTAATACATTTTAGAGAGAGGGAGCAGGGGTAGGGGTAGAGGGAGAGGGAAAGAGAATTTTAATCAGACTCTTCACTGAGCATAGAGCCTGAGGTGAGGCTTAATCTCAGGACCGTGAGATCATGACCAGAGTAGAAACCAAGAGTCAAACGTTCAACCAGCTGCACCAACCAGGTGCCCTGGGAATAAGGGATTGGATCAGATATTAAGGGTTATAGATACTGAAGCACCTGGGTGGCTTAGTTGGTTAAATCTCTGGCTTTGGCTTGGTCATGATCTGATCCCAGGATCAAGCCTGGCATTGGGCTTGCTGCTCAGTGGGGAGTCTGGTTCTCTCTCTCCCTCTGCTATTCCCCCTGCTCAGGCTCTCTCTCTGTCAAAATAAATAAATCTTAAAAAAAAAAAAGTGGTAAGATACCAGGGGTGAGAGATAAGGAATTTGATCAGATATCAAGAGTAGGATAGAAGATTGCTGAAAAATGACCAAGCAGATTTCTTGCTAAAACTGGGCTAAGTGGGCAGAGCCTAAGGTCAAGGCTAGACAGAAAGAGGACTCAGAGGAACTTGACTCGAGTCTGGTCAAGGAGAAAATCTTCATCATCCATGACCATTGTATTTTCTGCAGTCACACATTTTACTAATTCTTTTATCAGACATTCAGTGAACGAGAAACATGAACGCAGCAGCAATAATATAACAAATGTAAGCGCTCTAGAAGAGACAAAGGCAGTATGGGAATCCACCTCATCAGATTTAGAATATGCATGACTCCATGACTGAATTACTACCACTGCTTGACTGTTGAGATTAAGATGTAGTACAGAGGATCAGAGGGAAGGGAGGGAAATCTGAATGGGAGTCATCAGAAAGGGAGACAAGCCATGAGGCACCTTTAACTATAGGAAACAAACTGAGAGTTGCTGGGGGGGGAGGGGAGTGGGAGACATGGAGAAACTGGGTGATAGGCATTAAGGAGGACACGTGATGTGATGAGCACCAAGGGTTATCCACAACTGATGAGTTACTGAATTCTCTGAAACCAATGATGTACTATCTAATGGCTAATTGAATTTAAATATCTAAAAAAGGCTCTTCAAAAAAAAAAGATGTAGCATAACTCACAATATCCTTTGAGTGGAAGAATGTGCGGACTTTCCACACCTCTGCTGTCCAAGTCCCATGGCTAGTAGCCACATGTGGCTAATGACCACTTAAAAGGTGGCCAATTCAAATGGAGAAATGCTGTAAAAGCAGAATAAACACTGGCTTTCAAAGACATATTGTAACCAAAAGTCAGAGAGTATTGCCACCCTCACATCACAAACATCGCATGACTTCTACAGCTAATGAGAGTGGGACCCAAGATGAGAGAGGTCAACCTGAAAGTCCATGATGTCAGAAAGAACATGGAGAAGAAAGAGTCACAATCCTGGAGTGGATGGTCTGAAGACTGTCAGAATGCCTTTTTTTTTTTTTTTTTTTTTTTTTGGTGATTCTGTATACGGACAAGGAGAATTCATTGGAGATGACATCTGTATGCCTCACATTTTCAAGGGAAAATTATGAAAACGCATATAGACCCACAGCCATAGTTTAATTATGTTTGAAATATATTCAGAACTACTCCAGTCAGTCAATTGCATATTTTCACATTTAGCTTCTCAATTTTCTCTTCGGCACCTCCCATTCTTGAAATCCCAACACAAATCACATCTCTTGCCTAAGGACCATAAACTACCTCACTATCAAAGGCTACAGTTCATTCATTCATTTGATTCATTCAAAGCAACCTAATCTTGAGTGATGTCTTAGGCGCTCTTCTAGGGACTGGTGACACGGTGAACAAAATAGGTAAAAATCTCACTTTCATGGAGCCTCTCTGGTATTTAGGGGAAAATCTTTCCTTATCAACATGAAAATACTTTTTATGGATGTTGCTTAGAATTTCAGTTTTTTTTTTTCTTGACAGTATCTCAGGTGATCATCTTTGAGGTGGTTCTCCTGAAAATATTTTTGGGGGGTACTGACTCGACTTTCTGAGTCAGACACTTTCCTAAAGACAGGGGTCAAAGGAAAAGTGACAACTGTCACTCTTGCAGTAAGAACAGGGATCACAATGCTTGAAACAGATATGCTGCTCAGCTGTCAGAAAGTCCACAAGGCTCCAAATGTGTGTGGCCAACTAACGGAACCTGTAACTCAGAGGTTATCATCCTGAGAGCAATGGGAAATCCCTCTAGTTAAGGACTCTCCTTGACGGAAGCTTGACAATGGCCTTGATTTACTTACTATGATGTTTAGGTAATTATACACATTAAGAAAAGTGCACAAGGCACTTACATTTCCATGATACCATCAAAGATATTGTTGTTTTATTAAAATGTTACATCTAGAGTTGTAACGTATAGAGTAGTTAAGTCAATCACTATGAGGTACAGGTGAGACTATTGTAACAGCCATACTTCCATAAAAAAGAAAAATTTTTTGTGGTTTCTGATCTAGGAATCAGCCAGTGAATAATTCTATATCAGTGTCCAGTTACCGGGCTAAACATGTAATCTATTTATATTTCTGAGGGTAAGCTGAATTGTGATCACTGAGCCAGCTGTATTCTAGTAACTACTCATTTACCCAACATAACAGATATAAGAAGGTAAAAGGCTTCTAAGGAGACTGGTTACTTATATTTTGAACCACATTTTGGCAGGTATAACTTGCAACTTGTGCTTAGTGGTAAGATTTCTGATATTTACTTTCTCCTTCCTTTGGCAAGTCAAGTTAGTTAAAAAGTAATTAGAGTAGAGTCCATTGTTTTTCTTAAATGCTTACAGAGATATAGAACTCTCAAGTTTCTTTACTAGACAGGATTAGATCACATTAGTGATAAAGATCAGAATGATTTACATTGCTAAAACGAGAACTTCCTGTCAGTTTGGAGAAAGCTCATTTTTATAACCAACATATTGGCTGGGCTAGAGATTAATGAGTGCTATGGGTGGGGTGATGAATGTGATATATTCAATGACCTGTGGAATTTGTTCTGTAATTTCCCCACTCCTCTGGTCAGCAGAGCGTCTTCTTCAGTACCCAGCACTGCCCATAACTGCATTCAGAAAATCACTCTCCAAAAATGGTTATTTGTTTTGCCTTTTTTATAATTTTTTAAAAAATTTGATTTATTTACATGTCAGAGAGAGGGAATGAGAGCACAAGCAGGGGGAGCAGGAGAGGGAAGGGGAGAAGCAAGCTTCCTGCTTGGTGGGATTGCACAAGGGCTGAAGAAGACAGAATGGGAAGGGGACAAGGAGAATAGTGGGTTTCAGATTCTTGGGAACAGAGCCCACATCTATTTCTATGTTTATCTCACTGCTATAAACCCAGGTCACAGCAGAGTGCCTGCAGCAGAGTCATGGAAGTGCTCCAGAACTGATAACTATTGCTATTTATACTACTAACATTCCTCCACAAAGGGCCAAGTGTCATAGCTTCTCCCAGTTCCCCACACTGAACGCAATGAAGAATCAAACTATCGGGTGAAGGATGGCGAGGGGCATTTAACAGGACCCAGATCACAGGAGCCATATTGTATTGCAGGACCAGGGGTCTTACCAGTGACTAGGTATTCACTCCTCTTGAGAGGCTAGCTCCTTGGATCTCCCTCTTCAATCCTCTGAACCCATGTCTGGCATCAGAAACAAAAGTAAACATAACGTATCGCCCTTGTTTATTTTTTACTATTATTTGTTACAGAGGAAGAGAGAGATCACAAGCAAGGGGAGCTGCAGGCAGAGGGAAGGCAGGCCCCCCACTAGAGCCTGGTATGGGATCCAATCCCAGGACCCTGGGATCATGACGTGAACCAAAGGTAGATGCTTAACTGAGTAAGCTACCCAGGCGTCCCTTATTGTCCTTCTTTAAAATTTAATGTATTCTCTCTCCCTCTCTCTTTGTCCCCACTCTGTCACTCATACTCACACAATCACAGAGTCACAGACAATAGCAAGGCATTTCCCATTCTAATTCGCTAAGGCACTATGAGCTTAAGCTCAACAGAATCACTTTGCCAGCTGCTGCTCTACCGTGCCCTGATCCCTTCTCTATCCCCAAGCTCGATCTGTAACTCAAGTGTCATGGTGGTGGCTCTTTCTGCCCTCCCTCCACAAGGCTGTCATCAGCACACTCTTCCCCGTGGCTCCACTCCCCAGCACTGGCTGCCTTTGGTCTACGGGTATGCCCTCTCCTAGAGCTTTTCCACTCTCCCTGAGGGGAAGACAACCCTTACTTCTCCCCGGTGGCTGTCACGTGTCCGCTATATATTGTGACGATCAGCCCGATTAAGAGATTGGGAACTAAAAGACCGGCTTCTGCTTATGGATCAAACTAACTCTGGGGCTTGGGACACATGACAGCAGCACATGGTGGTAGAACTGAGATGGTTAGGGAGTTAATCTGCATTTTCACATCTGGTCAGCAGCAGAACAAAGAAGACACCCCAGATCTCCTATCTCCCAGAACAGTACTCTTCAAGTAACTTACAGCACCATCCTTCTCCAGCTTTGGAAGTGGCACTTTTCCAACCCCAAAGTCTTGATTCTAGGCAGCACTCTGAGAGATACTCCCTCCAGAATCACCCCTGGTTGGAAGTAGTGGTCGGCCAAGGCCTCCCAAATATCTTCCCTTCAGAGTTGCGCTTGCATCAAACTCAAAACTGTGGCACGTACGGGACTTTCCTGTCAGCCTCTAGCTCTAATGACCTATTGGACTTCAGAGGTGCTCTTTTATACCCACTTACCTTATAACATCAACGTGTGACTCCTCTAGAATTCTCTCCATGGCTTTTCTCCTGTACTAATTGTTATGGACTGAATTGTGTCCCCACAAAAGTCATATGAAGAATTCCTAATCTCCAGTGTGACTGCATCTGGAGATAGGGCCTACCTAGAAGGAGGTACTGAAGGCTTGGTGAGGTCACAGGAGTCCTAATCTGCTAGGACTGGTGTCCTCATAAGGGTGAAACACATGAAAGCACTCCCCCTACCTCCCCTCTGGGGGCCCACAGAGAAGAGGTCATCTGAGGGCACAGTTGAAAAGGTAGTGATCTATAGAACAACAAGAAAAAGCTCACTGGAGACCAACCTTGCTGGCACCTTGATCTGGAACTTCTGGCCTCCAGATCTGTGCGAAAATACATTTCTGACATTAAAGCTCTCCAGCCTGTGTTTGTCTGTCCCCGACGGCCTGGCTCCAAAGCCTCAGAGATTGGGGACAGTGAGGAACACCATAGGACTAACCCTGCCACCCTGAAAGGAACCATGCCATTTGGAACTCCAGAAAGGATTCAGAGGAACTGAAATCTGCATTCCTACCTCTGGACAGCCCCATATTCAGCAGGCCCCTGGATGCAAACCTGGAGCTTGACACTCAACCTGAACAAATCCCTCGACTGCCCCCTCCCCCAGAAAGATGGACAGAGTGCTGGCAGATCGGGCCTGCCATGTTGTGGTCCCTAACCATAACCTTTGGTTTGCTTTTCAAGATTCTGACCCCAAAGGCCTTGCAGTAGGTGCCCTACAATTTGGGGACACATGGGCAATCCCAGAGGACTCAGCCTGCTGCCCAGAAGGAAACTGTGCCATTTGGAACTCCGGAAAGGATTCAGAGGAGCAGAAATCTGCATGCCTAGCTAAGGACACACCCACACAGAGCTGACTCCTGGACACAAAGCCAGAGCCAGACACTCACCCTCACCTCCACTGTCAACTCAGCCACCCAGACAGCTCTCCATGGGGTCTTCAGATCAGCCCTGCCATGTCCCTGGTTCCTAACACTAACCCTTGGATGGTTTCTGTAATGATCTCCTCATTTCAGGTTATGTGGTGGTTCTGCAGGACATTGTCCTGGTGTGGGATCAAACACACTGAAGCATCCCGTGTGAAGTGGCAAACGTGGTAAAGAAATGACGGCTGGGGAATCTGAGTGTGGAGACAGCACGTATTTGTGCTGCTATAACAAGCTGACTGCACTTTGAAATCACCACAGAGGAAATTAATCTTCCAAATATCCATGTTAGCACGATGACACGAAGCAGAGAGAACATCAGACTTTGGGATGGAGGCCAAGCCCTCCCAAATCCAGGTCACCCAACATGGAGAGGACACATGTTAGCAAGAGACTCATGGGAGAATTAAATCATGGGCCCCTGTATCTCAGGTGCAGTAGAAGCAGTGGATTTGGAATTTCAGTTTTTCCACAACGTTCCACCACAAGCTGGTTAGAACTGTGCAAAAGCAGGAAGGGAAGCCCCAGTAAAGTGGACTGGGGATGCCAGAAGGGGAGGCTGGAAGGGGGCGCCTGGTGCTCAGTGCCCATTACAGACCCCACATTGCAATCCCCCACAGGAGAGACTCACCAATTTTAGGCCCCACAGGGGAAGCTGGAGGTTCATCTCCTGACTTTTTGTAGGAGCTTTGCAGCTCAGCTGGTGAGAATTCTCCATCACCCTGCCTTTCTCCAAGGGACTTTCCTTCAAGCACCCTTCCCAACTTCTTCCTCCTCCATGAAATAATGTTACTCTCCTTTGTTTCTCGCACTTGCCTGTGATGGGACCTTAGCTTGCTCAGCCCAGACTGCCATTCTCTGCTCTTCCCAATTAAACCCATGCTGCTGGTCAAATAACTGGCAGATTGAGTTTAAGGCCAATTGAACTAATAAATTCAAAAACTTGCAAGGAACAAAATCAATATGCACAAATTAGTGGCACTCCTACGTGCTCGGAAGGAACCATCAAAAAGAGACTGCTGAGAACGATCTCATTTACACCTGCATCCAAGACAGCAAGATACCCGGGAGGCCCCTGAACCAAGAAGGTGACAGACCTGTCATCTGACAGCCCTGCAACAATGACGACAGACAGGGAGGGGTACACACGGAGATGGGGAGGCACTGTGCTCAGGGTAGAACCCACACTGGGAAAATACCTACTCTCCCCAAAACCGTCTACAGAGTCCTCACTCTGGCTCCCGAATTTCCGGACTCGGCGCAAGCCTGGAGTGGGTGTGGACACGGGAAGGACCCCGCAGGGCTGAGGTGGGGAGAGCACAAGCACCGAAGCAGGCGGACGCTCCCTGACCTCAGACCATCTGAGGAGCCCCAGGAACCGAATCCGCGAGCACACAAACACAGATGAGGACCTAGGAGCACCCGAGCCCAGAAAGGGGGGACCCCACAGCCCCGCGCACAGCACAGCAGGAGTCCACGTCTCCTCACACAAAACGACGGAAGCCCCAGTGTCTACATAGGGCTCCCTTTCTCTGTGGGGTCCTGAGACCACGAACCCCTTGACAGTCCACTCAGGCGGCTTCTCCTCAGCTCCTCCAGCATCTGGTCCTTAGGAGGTTGGACTGCTGCCAGTGTGGGCGCGTCCTCCACAACGGGTCCGGTCAGTGTGGATGCAGAGCCACACCCTCCTCAGCTTGTCCTGTCAGGGTGGGAGGCGCCCCACATTCTCCAGAAGTCTCCACAGTGGGTCCTGAAGAGGCGGGGCTCTGGTCCCAGCTGTGGCTGTGCAGCCTGGGCTCAGGGCGGGAGCTGGGGTCTGGCGCCCTCTGCAGGCGGTGCAAGGCAGTGCAGGACTGTGGGAGCTCACCCTTCAATGGAAGGTCCTGCTCCCTCCCCGGGTCCAGCTGATGCCATTTCATTCCGGAAATTCAAGCTGCATGGAGCCCAATACCCCCCAACTTCCCCCCAAATAGCTAAGGAACAATGAATTGGAAACAATGTGGAATTACAACAGTCCTTGACCCAAACAGTGTCACTGAACATGGCCCTGATGCAGACCCACACTCTGACCTCAACTTGGTCTCAAGCCTGGACCCTACCCTAATCCAAGACCCTAACCCTAGCCCCCAACCCAAACAATGTTCACAAGAATCAAAAGGTAGAAACTGCAAATATCCATCAATGGCAAGTGCATATGCAAAGTGTGGTGAAGCATTTGAATTTGGGTACAGGTTCAGGTTTTAGTCAGAGTTCTAGATCAGGCTTTGGGTTTAGTGTTAGGGTGAGGGTTTAGAGTGAAGGACAAGGGAACAGAGTTATAGTTTAGGGCTTTAAGTTTATGATTTAGGCTTTAAGACTCAGGGCTTATGGGATAAAGTTCAAGGTCAAATTTGGGGTTTGACTTCATGCTGAGATTTGGGTTCAGGTTTCATGACTTGGAGGTCTGGTTTAGGGTTTGGGTTCGTGGTTCAGGGCTTGGATCCAGGGCTCAGGTACAGGCTTTGGGTTCCATTCCAGGTTTGGGATTCAGGGTTCTAGTTTGGGCTTTAAGGTCAGCTTAGGTTTCAGCGTTGGTAGGGTTTAAGGTTAGGTTTAGGGATGACACATTTTCTTCAGTTGTCATCATGGACAAAATAATTCTATCTGAAGTTTCTAAGTCAGAAATGTATTTCATCTGGGGGCGCCTGGGTGGCTCCGTGTGTTAAGCCTCTGCCTTGGGCTCAGGTCATGATCTCAGAGTCCTGGGATCGAGCCCTTCATCAGGCTCTCTGCTTGACCGGGAGCCTGCTTCCCCATCTTTCTCTCTGCCTGCCTCTCTGCCTACTTGTGATCTCTGTCTGTCAAATAAATAGAATTAGTAAAATCTATTATATGATCTTTTACAAACCATTTCCTATCTTTGCATTTCATGTGCCAAGACAGACAGGGGTTATTTAAAACCCTGAAGAGAGTGCACTTGCTTTTAAATTGCCTGTAACCTTCGTGTAATAGATTTATGATTGATAATAGATTTAGTTAAAATATAACTATTTAAAATATTTACTCTCAGTAAACGATTTCAACCTATGCTCATTTAAGTAACTTGGTGCATAATCCCTTTTCTATTAAACCATAGTGCAAGGACCAATGCCGCGTTCCCGAGAGAACCCCAAGCTATTTTTCTAGAATGGCTGTATGCTATATATGGCGTCCTGTTTTCACTCCCTTTGTGGAGCACCTACCCTGGAGGTCATGTAATAACCAATGACCAAAAAAACAAACCAAAAACCCAAACATCCAGGTCGAAGTGCCATCCCTGCCTGGAGTGGAGGAGACTTCTCAGACAGATCCCAGGCAGGCATCTCAGCCCAGGCCTGTGTTGGGGAAGCTGGTTCCTGCTTTGGGCGCAAACTGGAAGCCAGCAAACTGACCCAAGAGTGCAGCCGGCGTTTAGGACTGATGATCTTTTGGCAGTCAGGCTGCGCGTGGACACCCGCTCAGGGAGCCAGGCTAGGAGGCTGCCCAGCGCAGGCGCTGGCAATGCAGCAGCATGCCAGGGCTTAGCCCCGCACCCCAGCATGGGCTCCGGCCTCAGAAGTGAGGGGGTGGGGCCAGCGTAGAGAAGGGTCTTTGCTAATTTCCAAAGCTGGAAGTGAGCTCTCAGAGGACTCAGGAGGGAGGGGGGCGGGGGCGGGTCGGGGGCGGCTGGGAGAAGGGGCTTTGCTAATTGCCCAGGCGGGAAGGAGGGGCGCGCAGCGCCAGGGTGCTGTGCTGCAGCCCATTCGGGACTGCAGGACCCACCATACTCGCTGCCCCTGCACTCTCATGCTCCAGCCTAGCCCATGAGGCCGTGGTGTCCTGTTCCCGTTCCCGCCGCCTGCTGCCCCTCCCCGCCCAATGGCTTCTCTGGAGGACCCTCTGCTCACAGGTAAAGTGACACCACGACGCGCCCTCACCTGAAGCAGAAAACGCGGTCCAGGAGCTGGGCGTGGGATGTTTGGGCCCCAGCCTCCCGCCAACCCCAGGGCACCAGGACCACCCCAGACGCTGTGCCACACCCTGTCCGCAGGGGGTCAGGCCGGGACAGCGCCACAGGAGGTACCCCCCCCCCCCCGCCAGAGGGCAGGCTAGCCCCCATAGTTCAGCACCCCCACGCGCTTTTCAGAGCCTCCTGCCATTTCCAGGGCACCCAGAACCCAGAGAGTGAGGCCTTGGGTGCTTTCTAGAGACAGATTCAAGGCAATTTTTCGACTTTGGGACTCAGAGTTAACATAGTTTTCATTTGTGATTATTATTTTTGTGTGGGGGCCGTAGCTTTTCTTTTGACCTATGGTTGTTTTCACTCCCGGTTCTGAAGAAGCCCCTAAATCCTAACCCTGTTGAGGACTCCGAAAGCTCTCAGAGCAGCAGTGCTGGGGGACAGTGTGGACACATGGTTTGGTTTCTCCTCTGGCCTGCTTCTGTGGCAGCCCCGCTCTGTCCTCCTCAGACTTCAGAGCAATATCTGAACAAGTGGAGAAGCGACCATGGGGTCAGGAAGGTGGCCACCGAAGAGTGACTTCTCTGGAGGGTGGCTGAGCTAGCAAGTGAGCATGTTAGTCCAGCTCTGCCTGCATTCAGTATGGAGCTGAACAGGGGCCAGGGAAGGGGAGGAGGAGCAGAGAGCAGGGACAAAGGGACCAAAGAGGAGATTCAGATGAAGGGAAGTAATGGGGAGGAAAGAGAAGAAACTCTAGAAGACAGGTATGTAGAAAGGAAAAGGGATGAAGTGGGCATTGGGAAAGGGCACCACCAGGGAAGGAGAGAGGGGAAGGAAAGAGGGAGGAAGAGAGGAAAGGGGAAAGGGAGAAGGGAGGAGTCAGCATGCCAGGGATCCCCCTGCATCTGAAGAAGAGGTGGCTGGTCCAGCTTGTCAAACAGGGTGCTCACTCTTTGGCCCCAGTTTCTGCTCCCAGTGCTACTGGGCTTTTCAAGGAAGGCAGGCTGTCCCTTGGGACCAACTGGAGCCCACTGGAGCCCACAGGAGGGTGGGAGAGGTAAGATGCCACCGGGTCCTGTCCTGAGCTGCTCCCAGCCACCAGCCTCACCACATGGTGCAAGAGGGACACCAGAACAAAGGAAGGATACAGGCCAGCATGTCTGCTGGTGGCCCTGGGCACTTAGCTCATCGCAGTGAACCACACGGCCTCCTCAACCCACGCTTTCAAAGCCTCCTTCTTCGTTTCTGGCTTTCATGTCTGTAGGAACATGAGCCAGATCTAACTCATCTCCGACAGACAATTCTGACTCACCCCGTGTCAGATTTTTATGAGTGGCTGTGATAGAGTAAGATAGCAATGCTCCAACAAACGGACTGTTTCCTCCCACTTGACCTCAACAGTCTTATACATTTTCTTAGCGAAAACATCTTGTCTCCTTCCATTAAGCTCATAACGTGGTCTAGGAGTATACATACGCCTTTGGTAGATGCGAAGCGATACAGAGGTCTTTTTTTTTTTTTTTTTAATTTTACAAGGTAAAGTCAGTGAACACATCCAACTTGACCAATACGTCTCTAAAATGTCAATCCAGGCAAAGCTTTTTCTGCCTACAGTTTGGAGCCTACGTGGTGACATTTTTAAAATGCTTTCAGTCCCTCAGTGAGGCTCTTAGAAGCTAGCCAGGGCTTACTACGTGCCAGGCACTGTGTCAGGTGTTGGAGCTAAAGGGAAGGAGAGCTTGGAGGCTGGCTGGGGAGGGACATCCATGACACAACCACAGCTAGAAATGGAGGCCAGTGCTAGAAAAGAGAGAGCAGGCTGCATGGAGAGTGTGTACCATGGGGCTTGTGAGCTCACGAATAAGTGGGAGTAACTGGAGTGGGGAGATGGGGGAGAGAAGAGGGTCTTCCCATCAATGGGAATCACCTGTGCTTGGAGGCAGGTGCCATGAGAGGTCTCCACAGGAAGAAGGAGGCAGTGTGGTTGAAGGGCAGAGAGATGGGGCAGAACAGGCATCAGTCAGTTGGAGGGGTATGAATAGACTGATGGGAGGATTATGGGTGCCTTTGGAGGACTGAGAATTTGTTAGAAGATCAGTGCAGATTTCTATGGAGACAAATGCCAGGAACTGATAGGTCTTTGAAAGGTCACTCTGGCTGCCTTTTGGCAAAGGGGTTGGTAAAAGGCACTTGCAGGTGTGAACACACCAGGTGGGAGGTGAGTGCAGGAAATCGGGTGAGGGAGCATGGGAACTTGGTCCCGGGGTATATAAGGGAGAATAGCCTTTAAGGAGTTCCACAAATTGGCACCAGCTGTGGCTTCATTACAGAGCTGGAAGGGGGAGGTGGGTGTGTCCTGGAGGTTACAGAAATTACATGAGAAAGGGAAGTCTTTTTAGATCTCTTTTTCAACTAGAGGAACTCTCACCTTATTGATAGAATTCCAGAGTGGGAACCAATGATATGAGGACATCTTTGAAATGTCTGAATATGTTCTTCGACATCTTTGCAAGTGACGAGGAGACCTTGACCTTAGGAGGCCTTGGCCCTCTTTGTAGCCAGAAAGATTTCACCTACAGATTTGGGTTCTCCCTTTTAAAGTCAAGGAGTCAGTCCTTCCAAAGGACACCTCCTATCATTTTACCCTCTCATCATACCTCACGTGCTGGCATCTCCAAGACCCTCTGTTCCAGGTTGAGAGTATCCACTTTGGCCGGGCTGGTCTTGCCAAGAACACCACCACAGGAAATCTAGAGCCTGTAGTGCTATTAATAACATCATCTAAGACTGTGTTTGCTGCCCTCTTGGCCTCTTCCCACCATGACTCACTGAAGCTTTTTACACATTGTATCCATTATGCTATAGTTCCCAAAGGTCATCTTCTCTAGTGCCATTAGTTTTTAGGGGAACAGGCAAACCTTAAACTTGTCCCCCTTAATTGGATCCCTGTGCCCCCACAATCTCTTTGAATGTCTTTCACCATGATCCTTGAATGAGATCTGAGACCACTGCTGGTACCTAACACTTCTTGGCACCTTGTCTGCTAGGTTCTTGGAAGAGGAGGTGGCTATGGAGGTGAGTGGGGATGGGAGTGGGAGGATTTCTCCCTTCACTTCCCTTTTTGTGTTTTCAAATAATGGGTTTTGAGGGGGAGGGAAAGGTTAACCAGACCATTTATTTTCCATCTCCCATCGATAAAATGTCACACAGGAGAGAGGTGGCAGAAACGCACTTTCACGTTAATTTTTTTACAAGGAAGATTGACTTATGAACCTACTTTGTTATTCCCTTTCATTCAATTTCCCTGTACCTCCTTTTCTATGAAGTGTAACGGTAACCCATTATTATTTTTATTGTTGGCACGTGCTTTGTGAACCATAAAGTGTACGCTATAAATGGGAGCGCTTTTCTTTTTTCTTTTTTTTTTTGTAGTTTACGAAAAACTAATATTTTTTAAATTAATTTTTTATTTATTTTCAGCATAACAGTATTCATTCTTTTTGCACCACACCCAGTGCTCCATGCAAGCAGTGCCCTCTATGATACCCAACACCTGGTACCCCAACCTCCAAATCCCCCGCCCCTTCAAAACCCTCAGATTGTTTTTCAGAGTCCATAGTCTCTCATGATTCAGCTCCCCTTCAAATTTCCCCCACCTCCCTTCTCGTCTCTAACTCCCCATGTCCATGAAAAACTAATTTAAAAACATTCATCCACCAGAGTACCCAAAGGGCTCCCATATAAACTATCTGTCGTTACATTATGTCCCGATGTGGAGCTCGATCCCAGGATCCTGAGATCATGACCTGAACTGAAGGCAGAGGCTTTAACACACTGAGCCACCAGCCCCAATGTATTCTCTTCAGTACCAGAATTTGTAACCAATTGACAGATGAAAAAGGAGGCAGTCAAGTGAAAAACAATAGGTCTTAGACCTGCAAGAAATTTGAATTAGATGAATTCAGCTACTCAGGCACTGTTTCACATTTTCAGATCTCTGCAGAAAAGGGGTTAACCTTTTTACAGCATGTAAAAGAGAAGACTATAACACATACTATGTGTAAGCATGTAAATATCAAAAAATATCGCATTAGATGCTAAGACACACAGGGCCTATATTTTCTCTCAAATTCATGAATATGTAGGAGCAATAAGTGAGAAGTGAATGTATACTCTTCACTTCGAAGTCTTTTAGAAATCTAAAATATGACTTTCTATGGTTTGTGTCTCCATATTCCTTTATTGCCAGTTTGAACAAATCCACATGCTTTGATTCAAAGGTTATAAATTCCTCTTATTTGGAAAAATGATGTTTATTTTTATTCTCTCACCCTTAGCAGGTGGTTTCATTTTAGCACACTTCAGAGTTATAATTTCATGCTTATTAAAAACATTTATTATGATCTACATAGATGAATGAAACTTTTATTTTATTAAATTATTTGACAAAAAATCTGTTATTTTTAAAAATGTATTTCCTTTAGGGTTATTTTAGAGCGTTCAGAGAGGATCTAGGAGTGTGGTATTATGTAGTTTTTAAGTAGGTATGAAATGGTTATTTATAGGATTGTTTCTTTAAGGCTTATGTATATTGTCCATTATATGCTATAAAATATTTTGAAAGTAAATTTAAGGTATGTTTTACATAGTTTATTTTTTGGAAATAAATATTGAAATGACTTGTGAAATTCAGTATATTCTCAACATTAATTTATTTTGAAATTTACCAGTTGTCTACTGAACTATTATATGGCAGATATTACTTCAGACTACACTGGTAAATGAAATACTTGGCTTTGTAGAACTTTTATTTTAATGGGTGAGACAATTCAAAGCTATAAACCTTAATAAAAATTGCATAGTGCATTCAAAAAGGATGAGTACAATGGGGAAAAAGAAAAACTCGATCAGGGTGAGAAAAATCAAGGTTGCTAGGCAGGGGATGGGGAGTTAAAATTTTTAATAGGAAGATCAGGGTAGTTACAATGAAGCTGACAATTGAACAAAGGTATGGAAAGGTGATGAATTTGCCCAGAACTATCAGCAATAAGGTCACTCCAGACAAAGGAATTGGCTATCTTGAAGGCCATAAGGTTGGATCATGCCTGGCATATCTGAGGAATAGCAAGGAGGCCACTGTGAGTGACTGAAGAGTAGCAGGGAAAGAGGTCACAGAGGTTAAATGAGTGGCTAGATCATGTAAAGCTTAGAAGTCATTGTAAAACTCTGGCTTTTATATTTGGAAACTTACTGTGTGATAGAATTTCTGCTAATAACTGAGAGTTCAATTGTCCATAAAATTTCAAGGACTCTTATTCTAGTAAGACAGAATGAAGAGAAAGAGTTCATATTTTCACATGGTGTAACAAATGCTCAGAGATACAAGTGTAGGAAGCTATAGGATCACAGAAGAAGGCACTAAAATCACACCAATATATTTGATGACTGTGACTATATATAAATTTGTATTTTCTAGATTTTTTATAGTCATGGAATCACACTGTATATACTATTCATTGCCTGGCTTTTCTTTTCTCAGCATCATTACTTTGAGAATCTCCAATTGTAAATAGTTCATTTTGATGTTGAATAGTAATCTCTTTAATGAATAGATCATAATTTTTCTTTGCTCTATGGATGGACATTGATGAACATTTCCACTGTTTTCAATTCTTAAAAATAAAGCTGCTATGAAATTCATATACAAGTCCCTGTATGAACATAGGGCTTGTTTCTCTTGGTTAAATGCCTAGAAGTAAAATGGCTATTTTTGTAACTGCAACATATTTTGCATTTAAAAAAATTTTCAAACTATTTTCCAAAGTGG
This sequence comes from Mustela nivalis, assembly GCF_964662115.1. Taxonomy (NCBI): domain Eukaryota; kingdom Metazoa; phylum Chordata; class Mammalia; order Carnivora; family Mustelidae; genus Mustela; species Mustela nivalis. The sequence continues at coordinate 795,492 of NW_028136402.1, read as the reverse complement.
TTGTATCATGATATATGCCAACAACAGTTTAGATTTTTTGTTGCTTCTCAATCTAGCTCAGACCAAGTACAATTAGCCTTTATAATTTTAGCCATTCTAATAGATATGTAAGCATGTCTCATTATGATTTTAATTTGTATTTCTTTAATGTCTAAATGTTGAGAAATTTGTCATGTGCCTATAAGCCATCCATATACTTTTGGTGACATGTCTCTTCCATTATTTCCTTCACATGTAAAATTGGATACTCTGTTTGGTTATTAGTAAGGTTTTTTATTTTTATTCATATTTAAATAATCAGAGTAGATGTCCATTATCAGATATGTAATTTGCAAATCCCTTCTCCATCTTTACGGTTTCTCAATGGAGCTTTGATAGCTGTGTCTTTCAAGAAATATGCTACTTCTTTCCTGGTACACGGAGGTATGACTAGAACATTATCAATGTTGACCTTTGCAAAGAAAATCATGGCTTAAGATATATGTAGTCTGCAGTTGTTGGGAGTGTTCACCATCCTTGCCTCTAACTCATCTCTCACTGCCCACACATTCAGATATAGGGGAATATTGATTGACAAAATATTAATTGCCAAATAACACTAGTTAGAGAATAAGAAAAATGCAGGCACCTGATTATATAATCTTACATAAATAAAATATGTTTTTATAAGTGCTATTAGAAGTAAATTCCTCTATACTTTAATCACACAGAATGATGGAATCCTAGATTTTTTTTTCTTGTATTTACTAAGAAAATGATCATGCCTCAAGTATATTAAAATGGAATAGGGAAAATTAAAAATTGTTTTAAGATGATTTGTGTGTGTTGTGCGTATGTGAGAGAGAAAGTGAGAGAGAAAGATAAAGAAAAAGAGAAAGGGAAAGACAGAGAGGTGGCTGCAGTGAATTGATGAGTTGGAGGATAGATTTTAAAGTTTTGTCTTTTGCTTTCTACATTTCTTTTTCCTTAGGTTCAAGAGAACAATCAGTAATATCTCAGAAGCCTGCTGGTAACATCAGCAGAAAGAATTAGAGGTTCCCAGAAAATTAAGATGACATATAGTTTTCCTGACATAAGAAAAGTCATTTTTTGTCCCCAGCTATTTTCAATGATCTATACCCCACCTGTGTACTTGCCCAAGCACACTTCTTCCAAAACTTCATGGGAGGTTCTTACAAAGAAATGCAAAAACCTCACTCCTTAAGGATTTTGAGGGAACAAGGCAATGGGAAAACTAACAGTCACCACCAGACCAGGAAATAGCCTAAGCTATTGAGACAATAAATCAGTGGTAAAACTCCTAGTGCTATTTCAAAAGCAATCAAGGCCTTGCATTCCTTGTCCCAGAAAATGAGCCCAAGACCCCATCTAGTTTCTATCTGCTCTTGAAGCCTGCAGAGTCCCTTTCCCTTGTCCAACAGTTACCTCTGCTTTATTCTACCATTGAAGTTTCTGCCCTCGGTGGAATACAAGCTTCATTCAGGTGAACATGCAATACATATTGCACAAATACATATGTGGATGTGCATGCATCCACAACCTTATGACCAACCATACACGGAATAATAAAACTCTCCCTTCTGAGTATTCATCTTAAATACTAAATAAAAATCTCTCTCCTGTTCAAACAGTCAAGGCTTTGGAACTTATTCCCTGTGATCTCCTTGTATGTTGTAAACAAAGATTCCTTTGTTTGACAACTCCACCTGTTTCTGTGATTCACCAAAGACTGACCTCAGTTAGTTCAGTTGCTGTAATGGCTTTCACTACTCTGATTCTACCTCTGCAAGTCTCCAAATTTAACTATTTTTTCTCCCAATTCTGCATGTTCTTGGCTTTAAACTGCAACTCTGAAGAGAAGATTTGCTTGTTTAAAAAAAAAATCAAGAAAAGGTAGTAGTAGTTAACATTGTTACTTTGAACTTCCTGCCCTAAGGGGCTCTCCTGTTCTTTCTCTTTGACTTCCTGGACTAAAACGACAGAAATTTGGCAATACATCACTCCCCAATCCAGATTACTGCCAGAACAGTTTATACTCTTAGAAAAATATTAGTTTAAAAGATCACATAATTAAATACTTAAGCATGTAGTGTAATATAGTGGTTTACAAGAAATATATTTTGGTCATCTGAATATTTGGTTTTCAACCATGGCTACTGACTCACAGCTCCTAAAACTCTTGGGATTTCCTGTGATAAGGGTGAGAGAGGTGTGTTTTGTTCTGTTAATGAAGTGACCTTCAGACCTCACTCAAGGCAAGGGCTGTTTGCCTGAAGGACCAACCACTTGGTGAAAGCCTTCACAACTTTTTGCCCAACTTGCCTCCCCTTCCTCCCAATACAGGATTATCTGGGGAGGGAAGAGGATCTGGAGATTAGATCAGCAAATGACAATGATTTAGTCAGTCATGACTATGTCATGAAGCCTCCACAGAAAAGCTGAAAGGACTGGGTTCAGAAAGCTTTTAGTTTGTGAAATGTATGAAAAGGCAGGAAGAGTGGCAGTCTTACAGAAGGTAATAGAAGCTCTGTGCCCATTCTCCATACCTTGCCCTTCTTTATCTATCTATTGATTTAAATCTTCTATTATATCTTTTAATAAGCTGGCAAACATAAAGTAAGTATTTTTCTGAGTTTTGTGAGTCCCTGTAGCAAATTAAAAGAACGTAAGAAGTAGGCCATTGGGACCTCCAACCTGTAGTTGCTCAGTCACAAGCACAGGTAATAACCTGGGGCCTACAGTGAGACTGGCATCTGAGGTGGGGTTGGAGATAGTCTTGGAGGACTGATCCCTTAACTGATGAAATCTTACACTATGTTCAGGTAGATAGTGTCAGAATTTAGTTGAATTCTTGGAGATCCTGCTGTTGTCTGAAAATTATTTGGCATTGTTGGTATGATGTCCTAAAACCCAAAAAGATATAGCTACCTCAAAATAAGAATACGGTTGACAGCTTATATATAATAAGTGAGTATATCAGGGATTTAAAATATACCCAATAAATAATGTAAGGAAATAAGGAAAGATTTTGAAATAAAAACAAGAATAAGAACCTAGTGGTACTAATAGATTAAATATATGTAATCTAGTTGAATTAAGAATACAATGGATAGAATACATAATGGATTCAATAGAGATAAGAAGTCACTTAAGGATATAGTCATCTGGATACCAGCAAAGCATTAAAATTATCAATATAAAAGAGGTGTAAGATGTAGGTGATGTGTGTGGAACAAAAGCTAGAGAAGAAATTAGATTTCCTTACTACTCATAGCCTGTTGACAAGTCCTTGAAGCTCCTCTGGGGACTCAGCTGCTTCCATGTGGACACATCCACTCAGGGCAAAAAGCATTCTTAGTCCTCCCCCCAGGATACTGAAAATCTACTTTCACATGTAAAAATTACTTTGGAAACTTCTTTATCTCTACTCCCCACCCCTGCTCTCAAGATATACATTGGCAATCATCTCCCAAGCATATACCCACTGATACACATCAGAAGAGTCTCTTCCCTGAGTTTTTACTAAATAGTAATAAATGACCTTTCCCTAACAATAGCTAGCCCCCTCAAGGTCCTGGAAACCTTGTTTATAAAATACCTTGGAGGCTTGTGCTATCCCTAACCTCCTCCCAAATTGAAAGTATATAATCAGCCACTCTTCATGACCCTCTCTCTCTACTCCAAATAAATAAATAAATATTTTTAAATAAAATAAAATAAATGACTTTTTTTAAATGAAAGAAGAAAAAGGAAAGAAATATTTGAATATTAATGTACATCTATTTCTCAAGCATAAAATAGTCAAGACACTGGATTAAAACTTACATACAAGAAAAGAAAGAAAATATTCATAACTAGAGTTGACTCTATGAATCCCAAACTAGGGCATACATACCAAAGACACAGAAAAAAAATCACAAGTGTTAGAGAGAAAAAAAATAATTCATTAATAAAGAAACAAGAATCAGACTGACAGAAATTTTTTAAATAACATCAGATATAAAAAAGAATGAAGTAATAGCTTTATTATCTTGAAAAAAAAATCACAAATGGAAACATTTATATCCTTATAAAATGTCATTGGCATAGGAAGGCATAATAAAAAAAATATTTTCAGGAATACAGACCACAGATAATTTGCCTTAATTTGTGTAGGCAGCACTTAAATACTAATATTATTTTAACAGTTAAAATATACTCTATGATCTTTGAGGTTGGGGAAAAGAGGATGACCAAGTCATCTTGAAATAATTCAGTTTTATGAAAAAAGTAAAAAGATAAAAAAAAAGACTTGTAGAAAAGAGAGATAAAACATATGCATAAAAAAAATAAATAAATAAATAAACAGCTGGAGTGCCTGGGTGACTTAGTCGGTTCAAGTGTCTGCCTTCAGCTCAGGTGATGATCCCAGGGTCCTGGTATTGAGCCCTGCATCAGGCTCCCTGCTCAGTGGAGAGTCTGCTTCTCCCTCCCATTGAGAAAAAAAAATTTGACTTATTTATTTGAGAGAGATAATCTTTAAATTTTACTTATTTATTTGAGAGAGAGTGAGAAAAGAAAAACATGCACACAGCAGAGGGAATAACAGAGGGAGAGGGAGAAGCACGCCACTGAGCAGGGAACCCCCTGCGGGGCTCTATCCCAGGACCCAGGTATTATGACCTGAGCTATAGGTAGACACTTAACTCAGGTACCCCAATAAATACAATCTTTTAAAAAAAATAAATAATAATAAAAATAAATAATATTTCAGATAGTATGATTTTTTTAATGTAAGACTTGGTATAAAAACAGGATGACATACTTGTCTAATTATAGCAAAGACTTTGATAAGTTTAGATGCAGTAGTACATAAAAAATTTAACTTCTTTCATTAACTGATAATTTAATTAGATTAAATTAAGAGACATCAAAATTTAGAGAATCTAATAGTCCTGATCTATTAATAAATGTAGCCATCCTGACCCCAAAACAAGAGTCTTCAGTAAGTATATAAGCATAAGTTGAACATTTACACAAACAGGCCATTATTTAGGCCAGAAGTATATGCCAATAAATTCCTAGAGTTAAATATCAGGCTATATTTTCCAAGAATAAGGCAATAAAATTAGAAAACAATGACCAAAATATTAAATTCATATAATTGGAAGTTAACTTCATACCTAAAAAGAAATAATACAGCTAATTCAGAAATTTTTAGAATTACAGTACTTTGGTAATATCAACTATCAAAATGAGTAACGGACAGATGGGGCTAGCAAGAGACTCGTGGGAGGATTAAATCATGGGCCCCTGTATCTCATGTGCAGTAGAAGCAGTGGATTTGGAATTTCAGTTTTTCCACAACGTTCCACCACAAGCTGGTTAGAACTGTGCAAAAGCAGGAAGGGAAGCCCCAGTAAAGTGGACTGGGGATGCCAGAAGGGGAGGCTGGAAGGGGGCGCCTGGTGCTCAGTGCCCATTACAGACCCCACATTGCAATCCCCCACAGGAGAGACTCACCAATTTTAGGCCCCACAGGGGAAGCTGGAGGTTCATCTCCTGACTTTTTGTAGGAGCTTTGCAGCTCAGCTGGTGAGAATTCTCCATCACCCTGCCTTTCTCCAAGGGACTTTCCTTCAAGCATCCTTCCCAACTTCTTCCTCCTCCATGAAATAATGTTCCTCTCCTTTGTTTCTCGCACTTGCCTGTGATGGGACCTTAGCTTGCTCAGCCCAGACTGCCATTCTCTGCTCTTCCCAATTAAACCCATGCTGCTGGTCAAATAACTGGCAGATTAAGTTTAAGGCCAATCGAACTAATAAATTCAAGAACTTGCAAGGAACAAAATCAATATGCACAAATTAGTGGCACTCCTAGGTGCTCGGAAGGACCCATCAGAAAAAGACTGCTGAGAACGATCTCATTTACACCTGCATCCAAGATAGCAAGATACCCAGGAGGCCCCTGAACCAAGAAAGTGACAGCCCTGCAACAATGACGACAGACAGGGAGGTGTACACACGGAGATGGGGAGGCACTGTGCTCAGGGAAGAACCCACACTGGGAAAATACCTACTCTCCCCCAAAACCGGCTACAGAGTCCTCACTCTGGCTCCCGAATTTCCGGACTCGGCGCAAGCCTAAAGTGGGTGTGGACACAGGAAGGACCCCGCAGGGCTGAGGTGGGGAGAGCACAAGCACCAAAGCAGGCGGACGCTCCCTGACCTCAGACCATCTGAGGAGCCCCAGGAACCGAATCCGCGAGCACACAAACACAGATGAGGACCTAGGAGCACCCGAGCCCAGAAAGGGGGGACCCCACAGCCCTGCGCACAGCACAGCAGGAGGCCACGTCTCCTCACACAAAACGACGGAAGCCCCAGTGTCTACACAGGGCGCCCTTTCTCTGTGGGGTCCTGAGACCACGAACCCCTTGACAGTCCACTAAGGGACTTCTCCTCACCTCCTCCAGCGTCTGGTCCTTAGGAGGTTGGACTGCTGCCAGTGTGGGCGCGTCCTCCACAACGGGTCCGGTCAGTGTGGATGCAGAGCCACACCCTCCTCAGCTTGTCCTGTCAGGGTGGGAGGCGCCCCACATTCTCCAGAAGTCTCCACAGTGGGTCCTGAAAAGGCAGGGCTCAGGTCCCAACTGTGGCTGTGCAGCCTGGGCTCAGGGCGGGAGCTGGGGTCTGGCGCCGTCTGCAGGCGGTGCAAGGCAGTGCAGGACTGTGGGAGCTCACCCTTCAGTGGAAGGTCCTGCTCCCTCCTGGGGTCCAGCTGACGCCATTTCATTCCGGAAATTCAAGCTGCATGGAGCCCAATACCCCCCAACGTCCCCCCAAATAGCTAAGGAACAATGAATTGGAAACAATGTGGAATTACAACAGTCCTTGACCCAAACAGTGTCACTGAACATGGCCCTGATGCGGACCCACACTCTGACCTCAACTTGGTCTCAAGCCTGGACCCTACCCTAATCCAAGACCCTAACCCTAGCCCCCAACCCAAACAATGTTCACAAAAATCAAGAGGTAGAAACTGCAAATATCCATCAATGGCAAGTGCATAAGCAAAGTGTGGTGAAGGGTTTGAATTTGGGTTCAGGTTCAGGTTTTAGTCAGAGTTCTAATCAGGCTTTGGGTTTAGTGTTATGGTGAGGATTTAGAGTGAAGGACAAGGGAACAGAGTTATAGTTTAGGGCTTTAAGTTTATGATTTAGGCTTTAAGACTCAGGGCTTATGGGATAAAGTTCAAGGTCAAATTTGGGGTTTGACTTCATGCTGAGATTTGGGTTCAGGTTTCATGACTTGGAGGTCTGGTTTAGGGTTTGGGTTCTTGGTTCAGGGCTTGGATCCAGGGCTCAGGTACAGGCTTTGGGTTCCATTCCAGGTTTGGGATTCAGGGTTCTAGTTTGGGCTTTAAGGTCAGCTTAGGTTTCAGTGTTGGTAGGGTTTAAGGTTAGGTTTAGGGATGACACATTTTCTTCAGTTGTCATCATGGACAAAATAATTCTATCTGAAGTTTCTAAGTCAGAAATGTATTTCATCTGGGGGCGCCTGGGTGGCTCCGTGTGTTAAGCCTCTGCCTTGGGCTCAGGTCATGATCTCAGGGTCCTGGTATCGAGCCCTTCATCAGGCTCTCTGCCAGGCATGGAGCCTGCTCCCTCCTCTCTCTCTCTCTACTTGTGATCTCTCTCTGTCAAATGAATAAAATCTTAAAAAAAAAGAAAAAGTAACAATTGTGAACTGTTGGTGGTGATGCAAACTGATACAGCCATATTTGAAAACAGTATGGAATTTCCATAAAATTTAAAAATAGAAGTCCTTTGTGATCCAACAATCCTGTTGGTGTGTATTTATCCAATGAATATAAGAAAACTTATTCAAAGGGATGCTAGCACCCCTATGTTTATAGCAGCATTATTTATAAAGCTAAGATATGGAAAGCGCCCAAGTATCCATCAATTGATGAATAAATAAAGAATAAGTGGTATGTATATACAATGGAATATTATTCTGCCATAAAAAAGACTGAAATCTTGCCATTTGCAATAACATGGTTGGAACTAGACAGTATAATGCTAAAAGTGAAATAAGTCAGTCAGAGAAAGACAAATACCTTTACTCATATATGGAATAAAAGAAACAAAACAAACAAGCAAAGGGGAAATAATAAGACATAGAAAGAGAAACAAAGCAAGAAACAGACATTTCATTACGGAGAACAAACTGATGGTTACTTGAGGGGATCTGAAAGGAGTGATGGATTAAATAAGTGATGGGGTTAATTAGAGCACTTGTCATGATGAGCACTGAGTGCTATATGTTATATTGTACACATGAAACTAATACAACCATATATGTTAACTAACTGGATTTCAAATGAACATTTTTTAAAATCCCAGTTTTTAGCTCACATTCTGGCTTACAAAAGGGATTTAGTCAGGAATTTGGAGATTAGTTAATGTACAAAAAAGGGGTGAACAGGCAGTTGTTAGATAAAATTACTATCCTTTCTGGCATGATCTTATACCTTTTATCTAGAATTATTTTTAGCACTTTAGACTCTTCCTATTTTATTTTGAGTCACTAAATAAAAATTTCCTCAAAGGACCTTAGACTCCATCCAATTTGAGCAACAGTGTGAGAGAGGAAATGGTGTCCAGGAGGAAAAAAAAAAAGATGAAACTACTTTTGCTTACTAGTGAATGCATAGTTCTTCCACAGAAGAAGCTCTAAATGGTCAGGGCTCCAGCTTTATATGTGTTCAGTCATATGTTCAGAAGTAGGTAACACTATCAAAAAATATAAAGCATCTGAGATTATTTTCCGTTATTTGAAAGCTGGTGTATGAGTCTGCCATAGTTTCTTGGGTGTTGATAGAAGACGCAGACTCATGGTTCAGAAATAATATGGTTTAATATTCACAGCAATAGAGGTAGCCAGAATATTAACAGTATTTGTGTGTGTGTGTGTGTGTGTGTGTGTGTGTGTGTGTAGGGGTGGGAGTTATATATCAGTTCTGAGCCTCAGTTCCCACAAGAAGAATCAAAACAGAGGCAGATAATATTTGCAAACACAACAGGTTAAGTTAAAAAAAAGATACTATTTCTGTCTTCTAAGTCTATTCAATACAACCATCTTCAAAGGATGGCCTAGAACAAATAATAAATGCAGAAATGTAAGCAACCAATTGAAAAGTGTCTCCCAAGAAACACACTTTGAGAGTCTTCATTTGACAAAAATACTATAGGATATTACATGGATCAGGTGCATTGAATACTGGAAGGTTAAAATTACAAGGGACCAAATATTTTTAAGCAGTTCTGGCATCCAGTAGAGTTCACATAGGTTTTATAAGATTGAGGAAAGAAGCCATCAAAACCTGGGCCCAGGGGCACCTGGGTAGCTCAGTGGGTTAAGCCTCTGCCTTCGGCTCAGGCCATGATCTCAGGGTCCTGGGATCGAGCTCTGCATCAGGCTCTCTGGTCAGCAGGGAGCCTGCTTCCCCCTTCCCTCTGCCTCTTTGCCTACTTGTGGTCTCTGTCTGTCAAATAAATAAATAAAATCTTAAAACAAAACAAAACAAAACAAAAATCCTGGGCCCAATTTTCCCAAAAGTATGATTCTGATTCTAGTCTCTATGATGTTATCCCTTGAAGACAATGCCTCTAATTGAGTTGAATTAGTTTACTAAAGAGCATACCCCCATTTGTTGTAGGAGATGAACAATATGCAAGAGGCAAAATGCCACTTGGAAGCCACCTGGTCTTCAGTGGAATATAGAATCAGTTCCTTTGGGATGAATTTGTTCCACATTTGACTTCCCACTTAAGGGAAAATAAGAGTGCCTTCTAATAGATTTTAAATAGGAAATGACAACGGAAGCTTATACAAGATTATAAAATGGGAAATTTCATTTAGATAAGCAATCATTTCAAAGTCATCTTCTTAATATTACAGACTCTTCACATAATCATAATTTTATTTTGGTATTATATGGTAATTTCAAATATAGTAAATATAAAGAATTTACCTCTGTAATTATAGCGAGTCTGGTCGTAGTTTAATGGCAACAAATCTTCAATTTAGAAGTATGGTCTACCAATTATTAATACATTTGGAAATGGTGTGTCATCTTCACTCCACTTGTCTCACTAAAACAGTGAGCCAAAAAAAGTAGGTCCAAGCTGTTTACTATGGTCAAAATGGGTTGCTTTTGCACTTGGTAAAGAAGCAGTCATATTTTGGAAGAAGAAACTGAGGCTATTAATATTTTCAACTTATTTTCAGAAAATGAAAGAAAGGATAATCTAAGCTAAAGCCAAAATCTTACACAAGGTGGCTGGAGAATGATCTTTTCCCAGATAAAGGGTTTTTCAACTTAGCCATGTTAGGAGGAAGAAGAGATGAGACATTGTGGACTTGACTAACGTTTGTACACTGTTCAAAAAGTTTTCAAAATAATGTGTATTATTTTTCTTCTTTTAGTTGAGACAAAAACAAACAAACAAACAAAAAAAAACACTAATGAGCTTACTCTTAAAAGGAGGTAAACAAGAAACTAGCAAAGATTGAGTGTTAGGTATTGTCCCCCTCCTTTTTTTTTTTAATTCTGTTATGCTAGTTACCATACAATACATCATTAGTTTTTGACGTAGTGTTCCATGATTCATTGTTTGTGTAAAACACCCAGTGCCCCATGCAATATGTGCACTCCTTAATACCCATCACCAGGCTCACCCATCCCCACATCCTTCTCATCTTTAAAACCCTCAGTTTGTTTCTTGGAGTCCATAGTTTTTCATGTTTCATTTCCCCCTCCAATACCCCCACTTCATTTTTCCTTTCCTTCTCCTAATGTCCTCCATGCTATTCCTTAGGTTCCACAAATAAGTGAAACCATATGATGATTGACTTTCACTGCTTGACTTATTTCACTTAACATAATCTCCTCCAGTCCCATCCATGTTGATGCAAATTTGGGTATTCATCCTTTCTGATGGCTGAGTGATATTCCATTGTATCCATAGATCACATCTTCTTTATCCGTTTGTCTGTTGAAGGGGATCTTGGCTCTTTCAACAGAATGGCTATAGTGGACATTGCTGCTATGAACACTGGGGTGCATATGGCCCTTCTTTCCAGTAAAATAGAGCTAGCCTATGACCCAGCGATTGCACTACTGAGTATTGACCTCAAAGATACAGATGCAGTGAAAAGAATTAGGTATTGTTAAAGCACAAATGCAGGGGATAGAAGTTATGGTACAGAAGAGGGAAGGGCAACCATATGGCAGAGTAGAATAAAGTAGCTCAGGAAGAAATTAGTCATATCCAGATATTGTAAGGCATGTGGGGTTGGCAGGGAGAGCATGAGAAATCATGAGAGAAGAGAGAGAAAATGGACCAGGCAGGAGAGGTTTATAACATTTTAACATCTAAGGTAAGCATATGCAAAGCAGAATAGGGAAAGAAATAAAAGTTCTTATAAGAATCAATACATAAGGAATAACGTAGAGGACACTGGGAGATGGAGAGAAGTGTGCTGGAGGAAATCAGAGGGAGAGACAAACCATGAGAGACTGTGGACTCTGAGAAACAAACTGAGGGTTTTGAAGAGGAGGGTGGCAGGTGGTTGGGTGAGCCCAGTGGTGGGTATTAAGGAGGGAATTTATTACATGAAGCACTGGGTGTGGTGCATAAACAATGAATTTTGGATCCCTGAAAATAAACTAAAAGAAAAAAAAGACTGACTACAGACATGGACCTCAGTGTAACACAGATATGGAACTCACTGTAATACCAGCCACTTCCCACCGACACACACAGACTATGATAATAATAAATAATAATGCAATTAAGAAAATTGCCTGCCAAATAATTTTTCCTCTTTTTTATTTTTATGATTATTATTTTTATTTTATTTTTAAAGTTTTTATTTAAATTCCAGTTAGTTAAAATAAGGTTAATATTAGTTTCAGGTGTACAATATAGTGATCAACACTGCCATACAATGGCTTAAATAAAAAAATGAAAAAAAATTTTTTAAAGATTTTATTTTTAAATAAAACCTCTACACCCAAGGTGGATTTCAAACGTACAACCCCAAGATAAAGATTTACATATTTTACTGACTGTTCCAGCCAGGCACCCCAACAAATAAAAATTTTATAAAATTGTTGAGTTTGTGGGAGTCTCATTTGCTTAGTCAGTTAAGTGTCTGCCTTTGTCTCAGATCATGATCTCAAGAGTCCTGGCATTGAGCCCCATATTGCTCATGCTCTCTCTCTCTCTCTCTCTCTCTCTCTCTCTCTCTCTCTGGCTTTTGCTCTTAAATAAATAAATAAAATATTTTTTAAAAAATAGTTGAATTTGTTTAACTAGTTTTAAACTAGTAGACAGAGATGAAGATAAAGGATGATGTCATGGCAGGGAAAAATACAACTTACACGTTTTAAAAATAAAATGTGTAATGCAGGGGCGCCTGGGTGGCTCAGTGGTTAAGCCGCTGCCTTCGGCTCAGGTCATGATCTCAGGGTCCTGGGATCGAGTCCCACATCGGGCTCTCTGCTCAGCAGGGAGCCTGCTTCCTGCTCTCTCTCTGCCTGCCTCTTTGCCTACTTGTGATTTCTCTCGGTCAAATAAATAAAATAAAATATAAAAAAAAATGTGTAATGCAAGTTACCTCACTTCTTTTATCACCACACTGGGACTTTCCCTACTGAGTTGTTGTAATGTAAGGACCTATTTTATATTTTTATATTTTAGCAAGAGGCTTTCATTGAGGTTAACCCTTAAACTGTCCTTGCTCCCCTTCCCCCAGGGGATTCACTTAAAAACAAGTCCTGGAAATCAGCTCCAGGTAACAAAGCCCATATACAAGGGTGGGTCAGGCCAGGTGGAGACATCAATGAGCAGAGGGGGGGGGCGGTGTTTGCATATTGTCTCCCTAGATACTAATGAGTATGCCCCACTCCTCTGCTCTTTGGGAACCTTTTTGGCACTAATCCTAATCAAGGTGTAATAGGCTGGGTCAAATGTCTATACTAGGGTAAATTGAACCTCAATTGGTCACCTAGCCTCACTGTGGAGTTTCCTGTGTGTGTTAAAATCTCATTGGTCACCTGTGCGTGGCCAGGCCTGACTGCATGGCCTTTGCCCTTAAAAGCTAGACTGTGAAACAGCAAAGGGTTGCCTTCTCTCATAAGAGGTGTGGCCCCAAACGTTCGGTTAGATTCTTGATGCTTGGCATGAAATAAAGCTTTGCTTGACCTTTGCTTTACATCAGTCTCGCTCCTTTAATCATAGACCCATTATTGGGGCATAACAGTATTAATCTTAAAGTTATAAGTCCACAATGCATCCATCATCCATTCTACCCTTTAACATTCCCCTTTGGACAGACCCATGATCTAGAACAAGCCTTATTTTATAGTGCCTTGTAGGAGATTTTTGCTGCTGCCTAAATTGCCTACTTTCCTCTCACCATTACCACGGAAATTGGGTCCACTGAAACAAAGGGGTAGTGTAAGAAATTAAGACTTCCATAAATCTCTTTAAATAATAAAGTATAAGATAGTGATACCTTTTTTTCTGCCACATAACCAATTCTTGCAAGAATAAGGTCATATAAAAGAATTTACAACACATGCTAGCATTATCCTACTGGACCCAGACCATTTGTATGTTTCTCTGTCTCTGAGAAATGTAGTTATTTACATGACTGAAACCTAAAAATTGTTTGATATGACCACTAATATCACCTACATTATTTTAAAGCCTGTTTAAGGCTTCTGTAATACATAGGCTTTGTAAACACTTATTAAGCATCTTGTATATATCAAACACTTTAAAAAAAATCTCTGCTTTAAAAAAAAAAAAAACTCTACCTCAATGGAACTTTGAGTCTGAAAAAGATACAGGCAATATACAAGGCAACAGATAGAATAATTACATATTTGATTATATACTCTGAGGATGTCACCTTAAATTGATATGAAAATGATCAGAAGGATCTGGATTTCTTGTCAAAATTTTTTGCCTTACAAAGAAATTGATATTTAGGGAAAGTTGTTACTGAAAGAGGTCCTGTGTCAACCAAAAATGTTAAACCATGATCTCGCTAAATTTTCCAGTTGTGATCATTGCTTTGTTTAGCTGTCTTCTATTAAGACTGAATTTAGTAATTCAGTCTCAGATTTCAGTAAGTCTTTTTTTTAAAGATTTTATTTATTTATTAGAGAGAGAGAGGGAGGGGCAGAGGGAGAGGAAGAACCAGACTCCTTGCTGAGCAGGCAGCTGATGCAGGACTGGATCCTAGTACCCTGGCATCATGACCTAAGCTGAAGGAAGACACTTAACCAACTGAGCCACCCAGGCACTCTAGACTGTAAACTTCTTAAAGGTAAAAAAGTTTATTCTTCTAGTAGTTCCACAGACATTTCTAACATCCATAAGAAAGCATGTACTGATGTAAAATGCCAGCAAATCAAATTATTTAAAAAAGAAAGAAAGAAAGAAAAGATATATCTGGATAAAGAGAAAAACAGAAAATCTAATAATACATTGAATTATTAGAGCAAAGAGTGGAGGAAGAGAAAATAAATATGAAATAGAGATTTCCACTAAAAGAAAAAAATTGAATAAGGCAGGAGATTTAGAAAATTATTATGACAGACTTGAGAAAAAAATAAAATAGGAATTTTTAGAAAATAGCAATGAATGAAAAGGTCAATTGTTCCTACCTCTATAATATTAGCTGTTTGTTGTTGTTGTTGTTGCTAATTTACCTATTTATGCTAATTAACAAAGAAAGGTTTCATTTAGGGATAAGGTTTCTCTCTCTCTATATATATTTTTTCCATTTAGGGATAAGGTATATGTATATATACATAGATATATATGTATATATATGTATAATTTTTTAATTTTAATTGTTAGAAAATGTGTCACAGAAAGTGTTTAAACTTTAAGATACAGATGCAACATGTAATGAACTGCATTATTTGAACGTCTAATTTGTAAATGCTGTTAGAGGAAACTTGGTGGAAATGTTCTTATGTGCTTGTGTTTCTGGAACTAAGTATATTTATTAATAAGGAATAGTTTAAAATTATGAAATGACCAGGAGCGGACAATTTTCCTAATCCTATCAGCTCTTTGCAGCTCTTTTATTAGCCCCCTTCAGGAATATCAGCTTTTTTATCTAATTAAATTTTATATTAATGTGCTTTTTTACTTTTGGCGTTTCTCTTCCTTCTGCTCTTTTTTTCCCCCTAAATTACATGTTTCTGTTTAACAGCTACTATCAATTCTTTGATATGAATTCTCAACATCAATTTACTAACTCCAGAGATGAAGGAGCATCAATATTTAGAAGCGAAGAATACAAAGCCTTGGGCATCTGGATGGCTCAGTCACTTAAGCATCTGCCTTCGACTCAGGTGGTGATCCCAGGGTCGTGGGATGGAACCCCAGGTTGAACTTTCTACTCAGCTGGGAGCCTACTTCTCCCTCTCCTTCTGCCTGCAGCTCCCTTTGCTTGCGTTCTCCCTCTCTTTGTCAAGTAAATAAAATAAAATAAAATAAAATAAAATAATGTAAATAATACATTTATTTATTTATTAAAATGCAATTATTACACAATACATAATGTATTGCATAATTATAATAATGATTAAATAATTTATTAAATATTTATATTAAATATATCAATTTAATTAAATAAATATTTTTAGAATTTAAAATATTTCAAATTTAGATTATTAAATATTAAATCATTAATTTAATAAATAAATATCTAAACATAATTAAATAAAATAATTTATTTATTAAAATGAATAAAATAATGTTGTCATTATCTCAGCATGTATTTTTAAATAGTCTAAAAAAAAATCTAATAAAGTCTAAATACATTGAGTTCAGATATTTATACAAGTTAACCCAGACACTCAACCCACAGTTTCAAAACTTTTGTTTTTATCTACTACTCAAAATACGATTTTAATGTATTTATTTGTAACTTTGACATAGCAAGGAAACTTGGAGGAAAAGGAGACATTTGCTTTTAATATTTGAAAATTATTTTGTTGATTTAAAAAAATAAAAACCTTAACACGTGAGCATTTCTTCTTAAATAACACTGTGAAGTTTCTGAGTCGCATTCTATTAAAAGTGCTGATAGGGGCGCCTGGGTGGCTCAGTGGGTTAGGCCGCTGCCTTCGGCTCAGGTCATGATCTCGGGGTCCTGGGATCGAGTCCCGCATCGGGCTCTCTGCTCAGCAGGGAGCCTGCTTAGTCCTCTCTCTCTCTCTGCCTCTCTGCCCACTTGTGATTTCTCTCTGTCAAATAAATAAATAAAATCTTTAAAAAAAAAAAAAAAAAAAAAAAAAAAAAAGTGCTGATAAAATGGCCTCAGTTACTCATTTAAATTATCAGCTGAATGGGTAACAAATGAAGTAGAGAGCTTTTTAATTATTTATGAATGTATTGCTTGTGGATGGAGTGCCACATAGAGTTACCTCTCTTTTTGGCTTTGTTTTGTGAGCAGCAGTGGAATCTATGAATGAGATTAAACATAAGGACATTCACAGAAATTCTTAATGAACTTCTGGGGAAGGGCAATAAGTGCAAGGAAAAACTGCAGCAAGACTAATTACAAATTTCAAGTGGTCATCGCTTAATTATAGAAGCTTTTAAGTTCAAGTAATATATCATTTTTATGAGCCTATCATATTGTATTAATTACCACAAACTGCACTCTTGAACACTTATCTTTTCACATATTTCTTATTCTTAGTACTTAAAATTACCCTTATGATTGATAAGTAAATGGATTTTACTGACAATGCATTTATTTACATAAATAAATAATGCTGTTTATATATATAAAAACAATTGAATGTGTTCAATGAATTTTTTTTCAAATTAACATCTTAATTCTACCACATTAGTTACAAATAGATATAGACTTTATAGATTCATCAAATATTTTATTCTCAAATTTATATGTCCTTTGTGAAGTAAATGAAACTGTATATATTAAATATAATCCTATCACATGTAACAGTTACTAGTGCATCCCAGGACATACATAGGTCAGGTCCTCCTCAAGGCATCACGGATAACTGGATTTCACTTTCTATCCTAGGAGTCTTCTGTATATTTCTGTGGCTTTTATACTACAATCAGGAGGAAGAATTCTTTTGCTAAAAGCTTCCAAATGACTATGCGAGTAGATTATTTGTAGACTAGTGATATAATATTATTGTTTAATATGTGAAGCATGATAAAATAAAATGCTATTGCCATATTTAATTTGTTCAGTAAAGCATTCATTTAGTTATCAAGCATTCATTTTCTTTTTTTAAAGATTTTATTTATTTATTTGACAGACAGAGATCACAAGTAGACAGAGAGGCAGGCAGAGAGAAAGGAAGGGAAGCAGGGTCCCTGCTGAGCAGAGAGCCTGATGTGGGGCTCTATCCCAGGACTCTGGGATCATGACCTGAGCAGAAGGCAGAGGCTTTAACACACTGAGCCACCCAAGAGCCCCAAGCATTCATTTTCTTTATACAGAAGAGATAGAACAATATTATATAGTAGAAAAGACAGTAAATAATCTAGAAACCTTGATCATTTTGTTTTGGCAATTTTAGAACATAAAATTAGCTAAAGCTCAAGTGCAAGTTATATTTGTATCATAGGAGGAAAAGTTAATTAAAAGTTTGTTTATTACCATAGTTTAACACTTCAACGAAATGATAACGAGTCCAAAATCAATGAATATATGAAGTATACAATAAAAACAATAATCTTGAGTGTATGTGACTCACTGTAGGTATTGATAGGCTAGAAATCAAAGGGAAAGTATCTATAGGGTTTGTTCAGTTCCATGCTCATCAGATTAATAGGCTTTCTCATATTGCTTCCTTCACCACATTAATTTGTCTAATGAAGTTTTCAAGAGTTAAAGACAGTGATAGGTTCATGGCTGGAGAGAAGGTACAGAATCTAAGATAGTTCAGCAGTGCTTATTATTTAAGAGAAAGACAGCATGGGAGGTGAGGGGTATATCGTGCATCCTGTTTTCACTCCCTTTGTGGAGCACCTACCCTGGAGGTCATGTAATAATAACCAATGACCAAAAAACAATAAAAAAACCCAAACATCCATGTGGAAGTGCCATCCCTGCCTGGAGATGAGTAGACTGCTCAAACAGATCCTGGGCAGGCATCTCAGCCCAGGCCTGTGCTGGGGAAGCTGGATCATGGCTTTGGGCGCAATCAGGAAGCCAGCAAACTGACGGGAGAGTGCAGCCAGGGTTAACAGGACTGATGATCTTTTTGCAGCCAGGCCGCGGGTAGACACCCGCTCAAGGAGCCAGGCTAGGAGGCTGCCCAGCGCCAGCGCTGGCAAAGCTTGCAGCCCCCGGGGCTTCCCCCCGCGCCCCAGCCAGGGCGGGGCCTCAGGAGGGAGGGGGGCGGGGCGGCGCGGAGAAGGGGCTTTGCTAATTGCCAAAGCGAAAAGGGAGCTCGCGGAGGACTCAGGAGGGAGGGGAGCGGGGGCGGGTGGAGGGCGGCGGGGAGAAGGCGCTTTGCTAATTGCCGAAGCTGGAAGTGAGCTCACCGAGGATGTGGCTGAGAGTCTGGGAGGAGGTGGAGGGGCTGGCGGAGGAGGGGCGGGCAGCGCCGCGGTGCTCTGCTGCGGCCCAGTCGGGACTGCAGGACCCACCGGACTCGCCGCCCTTACGCTCCCATGTGAGGCTCCGCTGTCCCGCTCCTGCTGCCTGCTGCCCCTCCCTGCCCCAAGGCTTCTCCGGACCACCCTCTGCACAGGGGTAAAGTGACACCGCGCCGCGCCCTCACCTGGAGCAGAAAGCGCGGACCCGACCTGGGGGCGAAGAGGGAGGTTGTGGAGGCCCAGCCTCCCGGAACCCCAGGGCACCGGGACCACCCCGGACACTGCGCCAAACCCGGGTCCTCATGGGGTCGGGCTGGGGACAGCGCCTTGCGAGGTGCCCCCCGCCAGCAGGCACGCTAGCCCCCATCTTTCCGCAGCCCCATGCGCCCCTGCTGAGGACCCCCTTCCCTCCCCCGCCGTGGCCCCGCTGCTTTTGTTATGGACTTGGGATCCCAGGTGGAAACTAGTCCCTCAGACCTCCCTGGCAGCAAGAAGGGCAGGGAGGGATTCTTGGTTTTCTGCCCTGGCTCCTCCTCTCTCCCCATTCACAAGCCTTCTGGCTTTCCTTTCCTCTCCTCATTGTCAGTTTTCTGAAATGGTTTTCTTCTGCATGTTGACCCAAAGAGCTATTTCATGAATGAATATACACGAAACTGAGTTGGGGCCCACCTGTGAGAGCCCACCTGTAGAGGCCTTTCATTAGAATGGTCTCTGGTTCTAGCCTCAGTTCAGAATACTGCATGTACCTGAGGACCAAGTCCAGATGTTTCTTTCATCTCTGACTTGAATTTGAAATCCTCCTCAGACTTCAGCTTCCAGGATTTCTCCAGTCCTTGCTCTCCCACTGTCTTGGTGGGGATCCGCCATGAGTGTTGAACACAGGAATGAATGAATGATATATACCCCAGACTGCTGGGGCTTTGTCTTCTTTTGCTGAGGTTGGAAAGGCTTGGGAGAGACCCCCTGTATGCAGATAGAGAGCTGCATGCAATTGCTTAGATAAACGGGTTCCCCACTTAATTGCTTGGGCATTGAACATTTCGCCCTTAACCTGTGGCTTGAGCAGTTAGGAGGAGACAATCTGGAGGTGAATCAGAAGATGGCTGAATCCACATGGTGGTGGTCTGGGTTTGGGAGATTTTCCTGTAGATTCAAAGGAAAGATATAAATTCTTCCAGTGGGGAGTGGTAAACTTTTTATCGATGGGAGATGGAAAATAAATGGTCTGGTTAAACTTTCCCGCCCCCTCAAAACCCATTATTTGAAAACACAAAAAGCAAAGTGAAGGGAGAAATCCTCCCACTCCCATTCCCACTCACCTCCATAGCCATCTCCTCTTCCAAGAACCTAACAGACAAGGTGCCAAGAAGTGTTAGGTACCAGCAGTGGTCTCAGATCTCATTCAAGAATCATGGTGAAAGGCTTTCAAATAGATTGTGGGGGAACAGGGGTCCAATTAGGGGGGACAAGTTTAAGGTTTGCCTGGTCCCCTAAAAATTAATGGCACTAGAGAAGATGACCTTTGGGAACTATAGCTTAATGGATACAATGTGTTAAAAGCTTCAGTGAGTCATGGTGGGAAGAAGCCATGAGGGCAGCAATCACAGTCTTAGATGATGTTATTAATAGCACTACAGGCTCTAGATTTCCTGTGGTGGTGTTCTTGGCAAGACCAGCCCGGCCAAAGTGGATACTCTCAACCTGGAACAGAGGGTCTTGGAGATGCCAGCACGTGAGGTATGATGAGAGGGTAAAATGATAGGAGGTGTCCTTTGGAAGGACTGACTCCTTGACTTTAAAAGGGAGAACCCAAATCTGTAGGTGAAATCTTTCTGGCTACAAAGAGGGCCAAGGCCTCCTAAGGCCAAGGTCTCCTCGTCACTTGCAAAGATGTCGAAGAACATATTCAGACATTTCAAAGATGTCCTCATATCATTGGTTCCCACTCTGGAATTCTATCAATAAGGTGAGAGTTCCTCTAGTTGAAAAAGAGATCTAAAAAGACTTCCCTTTCTCATGTAATTTCTGTAACCTCCAGGACACACCCACCTCCCCCTTCCAGCTCTGTAATGAAGCCACAGCTGGTGCCAATTTGTGGAACTCCTTAAAGGCTATTCTCCCTTATATACCCCGGGACCAAGTTCCCATGCTCCCTCACCCGATTTCCTGCACTCACCTCCCACCTGGTGTGTTCACACCTGCAAGTGCCTTTTACCAACCCCTTTGCCAAAAAGCAGCCAGAGTGACCTTTCAAAGACCTATCAGTTCCTGGCATTTGTCTCCATAGAAATCTGCACTGATCTTCTAACAAATTCTCAGTCCTCCAAAGGCACCCATAATCCTCCCATCAGTCTATTCATACCCCTCCAACTGACTGATGCCTGTTCTGCCCCATCTCTCTGCCCTTCAACCACACTGCCTCCTTCTTCCTGTGGAGACCTCTCATGCCACCTGCCTCCAAGCACAGGTGATTCCCATTGATGGGAAGACCCTCTTCTCTCCCCCATCTCCCCACTCCAGTTACTCCCACTTATTCGTGAGCTCACAAGCCCCATGGTACACACTCTCCATGCAGCCTGCTCTCTCTTTTCTAGCACTGGCCTCCGTTTCTAGCTGTGCTTGTGTCATGGATGTCCCTCCCCAGCCAGCCTCCAAGCTCTCCTTCCCTTTAGCTCCAACACCTGACACAGTGCCTGGCACGTAGTAAGCCCTGGCTAGCTTCTAAGAGCCTCACTGAGGGACTGAAAGCATTTTAAAAATGTCACCACGTAGGCTCCAAACTGTAGGCAGAAAAAGCTTTGCCTGGATTGACATTTTAGAGACGTATTGGTCAAGTTGGATGTGTTCACTGACTTTACCTTGTAAAATTAAAAAAAAAAAAAAGACCTCTGTATCGCTTCGCATCTACCGAAGGCGCATGTATACTACTAGACCACGTTATGAGCTTAATGGAAGGAGACAAGATGTTTTCGCTAAGAAAATGTATAAGACTGTTGAGGTCAAGTGGGAGGAAACAGTCCGTTTGTTGGAGCATTGCTATCTTACTCTATCACAGCCACTCATAAAAATCTGACACGGGGTGAGTTCAGAATTGTCTGTCGGAGATGAGTTAGATCTGGCTCATGTTCCTACAGACATGAAAGCCAGAAACGAAAAAGGAGGCTTTAAAAGCGTGGGTTGAGGAGGCCGTGTGGTTCACTGCGATGAGCTAAGTGCCCAGGGCCACCAGCAGACATGCTGGCCTGTATCCTTCCTTTGTTCTGGGGTCCCTCTTGCACCATGTGGTGAGGCTGGTGGCTGGGAGCAGCTCAGGACAGGACCCGGTGGCATCTTAATTCTCCCACCCTCCTGTGGGCTCCAGTCGGCTCCAGTAGGTCTCAAGGGACAGCCTGCCTTCCTTGCAAAGCCCAGTAGCACTGGGAGCAGAAACTGGGACCAAAGAGTGAGCACCCTGTTTGACAAGCTGGAGCAGCCACCTCTTCTTCAGATGCAGGGGGAGCCCTGGCATGCTGACTCCTCCCTTCTCCCTTTCCCCTTTCCTCTTTCCTCCCTCTTTCCTTCCCCTCTCTCCTTCCCTGGTGGTGCCCTTTCCCAATGCCCACTTCATCCCTTTTCCTTTCTACATGCCTGTCTTCTAGAGTTTTTTCTTTTTCCTCCCCATTACTTCCCTTCATCTGAATCTCCTCTTTGGTCCCTTTGTCCCTGCTCTCTGCTCCTCCTCCCCTTCCCTGGCCCCTGTTCAGCTCCATACTGAATGCAGGCAGAGCTGGACTAACATGCTCACTTGCTAGCTCAGCCACCCTCCAGAGAAGTCACTCTTCGGTGGCCACCTTCCTGACCCCCTGGTCGCTTCTCCACTTGTTCAGATATTGCTCTGAAGTCTGAGGAGGACAGAGCAGGGCTGCCACAGAAGCAGGCCAGAGGAGAAACCAAACCATGTGTCCACACTGTCCCCCAGCACTGCTGCTCTGAGAGCTTTCGGAGTCCTCAACAGGGTTAGGATTTAGGGGCTTCTTCAGAACCGGGAGTGAAAACAACCATAGGTCAAAAGAAAAGCTATGGCCCACACAAAAATAATAATCACAAAAGAAAACTATGTTAACTATGAAGTCCCAAAGTCGAAGAATTGCCTTGAATCTGTCACTAGAAAGCACCCAAGGCCTCACTCTCTGGGTTCTTGGTGCCCTGGGAATGGCAGGAGGCTCTGACATGCACG
Source organism: Mustela nivalis (assembly GCF_964662115.1). Lineage (NCBI taxonomy): Eukaryota > Metazoa > Chordata > Mammalia > Carnivora > Mustelidae > Mustela > Mustela nivalis. The sequence goes on along the minus strand of NW_028136402.1, from coordinate 772,612 downwards.
TGGGGGTGCCGAACTATGGGGGCTAGCCTGCACGCTGGCGGGGGGCGGGGGGTACCTCCTGTGGCGCTGTCCTGGCCCGACCCCCTGCGGAGGGGGTGTGGCGCGGCGTCCTGGGTGGTCCTGGTGCCCTGGGGTTGGCGGTTGCCTGGGCCCTGACCACTCCACCCCCCCCTCCTGTCCTGCGTTTTCTGCTTCAGGTGAGGGCGCGTCAGGTGTCACTTTACCTGTGAGCAGAGGGTCCTCCAGAGAAGCCATGGGTCAGGGAGGGGCAGCAGGCGGCAGGAATGAGAACGGGACACCAAGGCCTCTGGGGCTAAGCTGGAGCGTGGGAGCGCAGGGGCAGCGAGTATGGTGGTTCCTGCAGTCCCGAATGGGCTGCAGCACAGCACCCTGGCGCTGTGCGCCCCTCCTTCCCGCCTGGGCAATTAGCAAAGCCCCTTCTCCTGGCCGCCCCCACCCCGCCCCCGCCCCCCTCCCTCCTGAGTCCTCTGAGAGCTCACTTCCAGCTTTGGAAATTAGGAAAGACCCTTCTCTGCGCCGGCCCTGCCCCCTCACTCCAGGGGCCTGAGCCCTGGCTGGGGTGCAGGGCTATGCCCTAGCATGCTGCCCCATTGCCAGCGCCTGCGCTGGGCAGACTCCTAGCCTGGCTCCCTGAGCGGGTGTCCACGGGCAGCCTGGCTGCGAAAAGATCATCAGTCCTAAAGGCCAGCTGCACTCTTGGGTCAGTTTGCTGGCTTCCAGATTGCGCCCAAAGCCAGGAAACAGCTTCCCCAGCACAGGCCTGGGCTGAGATGCCTGCCTGGGATCTGTCTGAGCAGTCTCCTCCACTCCAGGCAGGGATGGCACTTCGACCTGGATGTTTGGGTTTTTGGTTTGTTTTTTTGGTCATTGGTTATTACATGACCTCCAGGGTAGGTGCTCCACAAAGGGAGTGAAAACAGGACGCCATATATAAGCATACAGCCATTCTAGAAAAATAGCTTGGGGTTCTCTCGGAAACGCGGCATTGGTCCTTGCACTATGGTTTAATAGAAAAGGGATTATGCACCAAGTTACTTAAATGAGCATAGGTTGAAATCGTTTACTGAGAGTAAATATTTTAAATAGTTATATTTTAACTAAATCTATCATCAATCATAAATCTATTACACGAAGGTTACAGGCAATTTAAAAGCAAGAGCACTCTCTTCAGGGTTTTAAATAATCCCTGTCTGTCTTGGCACATGAGAAGGCAAAGATAGGAAATGGTTTGTAAAAGATCATATAATAGCTTTTACTAATTCTATTTATTTGACAGACAGAGATCACAAGTAGGCAGAGAGGCAGGCAGAGAGAAAGATGGGGAAGCAGGCTCCCGGTCAAGCAGAGAGCCTGATGAAGGGCTCGATCCCAGGACCCTGAGATCATGACCTGAGCCCAAGGCAGAGGCTTAACACACGGAGCCACCCAGGCGCCCCCAGATGAAATACATTTCTGACTTAGAAACTTCAGATAGAATTATTTTGTCCATGATGACAACTGAAGAAAATGTGTCATCCCTAAACCTAACCTTAAACCCTACCAACGCTGAAACCTAAGCTGACCTTAAAGCCCAAACTAGAACCCTGAATCCCAAACCTGGAATGGAACCCAAAGCCTGTACCTGAGCTCTGGATCCAAGCCCTGAACCAAGAACCCAAACCCTAAACCAGACCTCCAAGTCATGAAACCTGAACCCAAATCTTAGCATGAAGTCAAACCCCAAATTTGACCTTGAACTTTATCCCATAAGCCCTGAGTCTTAAAGCCTAAATCATAAACTTAAAGCCCTAAACTATAACTCTGTTCCCTTGTCCTTCACTCTAAATCCCCACCATAACACTAAACCCAAAGCCTGATTAGAACTCTGACTAAAACCTGAACCTGAACCCAAATTCAAACCCTTTACCACACTTTGCTTATGCACTTGCCATTGATGGATATTTGCAGTTTCTACCTCTTGATTTTTGTGAACATTGTTTGGGTTGGGGGCTAGGGTTAGGGTCTTGGATTAGGGTAGGGTCCAGGCTTGAGACCAAGTTGAGGTCAGAGTGTGGGTCCGCATCAGGGCCATGTTCAGTGACACTGTTTGGGTCAAGGACTGTTGTAATTCCACATTGTTTCCAATTCCTTAGCTATTTGGGGGTAGTTGGGGGGTATTGGGCTCCATGCAGCTTGAATTTCCAGAATGAAATGGTGTCAGCTGGACCCCAGGAGGGAGCAGGACCTTCCACTGAAGGGTGAGCTCCCACAGTCCTGCACTGCCTTGCACCGCCTGCAGACGGCGCCAGACCCCAGCTCCCGCCCTGAACCCAGGCTGCACAGCCACAGCTGGGACCTGAGCCCTGCCTTTTCAGGACCCACTGTGGAGACTTCTGGAGAATGTGGGGCGCCTCCCACCCTGACAGGACAAGCTGAGGAGGGTGTGGCTCTGCATCCACACTGACCGGACCCGTTGTGGAGGACGCGCCCACACTGGCAGCAGTCCAACCTCCTAAGGACCAGACGCTGGAGGAGGTGAGGAGAAGTCCCTTACTGGACTGTCAAGGGGTTCGTGGTCTCAGGACCCCACAGAGAAAGGGCGCCCTGTGTAGACACTGGGGCTTCCGTCGTTTTGTGTGAGGAGACGTGGCCTCCTGCTGTGCTGTGCGCGGGGCTGTGGGGTCCCCACTTTCTGGGCTTGGGTGATCCTTGGTCCTTGTCTGTGTTTGTGTGCTCGCGGATTGGGTTCCTGGGGCTCCTCAGATGGTCTGCAGTCAGGGAGCGTCTGCCTTCTTTGGTGCTTGTGCTCTCCCCACCTCAGCCCTGCGGGGTCCTTCCCGTGTCCACACCCACTCCAGGCTTGCGCCGAGTCCGGAAATTCGGGAGCCAGAGTGAGGACTCTGTAGCCGGTTTTGGGGGAGAGTAGGTATTTTCCCAGTGTGGGTTCTTCCCTGAGCACAGTGCCTCCCCATCTCCGTGTGTACCCCTCCCTGTCTGTCGTCATTGTTGCAGGGCTGTCACTTTCTTGGTTCAGGGGCCTCCTGGGTATCTTGCTATCTTGGATGCAGGTGTAAATGAGATCGTTCTCAGCAGTCTCTTTCTGATGGGTCCTTCCGAGCACCTAGGAGTGCCACTAATTTGTGCATATTGATTTTGTTCCTTGCAAGTTCTTGAATTTATTAGTTCGATTGGCCTTAACGTTAATCTGCCAGTTATTTGACCAGCAGCATGGGTTTAATTGGGAAGAGCAGAGAATGGCAGTCTGGGCTGAGCAAGCTAAGGTCCCATCACAGGCAAGTGCGAGAAACAAAGGAGAGGAATTTTATTTCATGGAGGAGGAAGAAGTTGGGAAGGGTGCTCTAAGGAAAGTCCCTTGGAGAAAGGCAGGGTGATGGAGAATTCTCACCAGCTGAGCTGCAAAGCTCCTACAAAAAGTCAGGAGATGAACCTCCAGCTTCCCGTGTGAGGCCTAAAATTGGTGAGTCTCTCCTGTGGGGGATTGCAATGTGGGGTCTGTAATGGGCACTGAGCACCAGGCGCCCCCTTCCAGCCTCCCCTTCTGGCATCCCCAGTCCACTTTACTGGGGCTTCCCTTCCTGCTTTTGCACAGTTCTAACCAGCTTGTGGTGGAACGTTGTGGAAAATTGAAATTCCATATCCACTGCTTCTACTGCACATGAGATACAGGGGCCCATGATTTAATCCTCCCACGAGTCTCTTGCTAGCCCCATCTGTCCGTTACTCATTTTGATAGTTGATATTACCAAAGTACTGTAATTCTAAAAATTTCTGAATTAGCTGTATTATTTCTTTTTAGGTATGAAGTTAACTTCCAATTATATGAATTTAATATTTTGGTCATTGTTTTCTAATTTTATTGCCTTATTCTTGGAAAATATAGCCTGATATTTAACTCTAGGAATTTATTGGCATATACTTCTGGCCTAAATAATGGCCTGTTTGTGTAAATGTTCAACTTATGCTTATATACTTACTGAAGACTCTTGTTTTGGGGTCAGGATGGCTACATTTATTAATAGATCAGGACTATTAGATTCTCTAAATTTTGATGTCTCTTAATTTAATCTAATTAAATTATCAGTTAATGAAAGAAGTTACATTTTTTATGTACTACTGCATCTAAACTTATCAAAGTCTTTTGCTATAATTAGACAAGTATGTCATCCTGTTTTTATACCAAGTCTTACATTAAAAAAATCATACTATCTGAAATATTATTTATTTTTATTATTATTTATTTTTTTTAAAAGATTGTATTTATTGGGGTACCTGAGTTAAGTGTCTACCTATAGCTCAGGTCATAATACCCGGGTCCTGGGATAGAGCCCCGCAGGGGGTTCCCTGCTCAGTGGCGTGCTTCTCCCTCTCCCTCTGTTATTCCCTCTGCTGTGTGCATGTTTTTCTTTTCTCACTCTCTCTCAAATAAATAAGTAAAATTTAAAGATTATCTCTCTCAAATAAATAAGTCAAATTTTTTTTTTCTCAATGGGAGGGAGAAGCAGACTCTCCACTGAGCAGGGAGCCTGATGCAGGGCTCAATACCAGGACCCTGGGATCATCACCTGAGCTGAAGGCAGACACTTGAACCGACTAAGTCACCCAGGCACTCCAGCTGTTTATTTATTTATTTATTTTTATTATACATATGTTTTATCTCTCTTTTCTACAAGTCTTTTTTTTGATCTTTTTACTTTTTTCATAAAACTGAATTATTTCAAGATGACTTGGTCATCCTCTTTTCCCCAACCTCAAAGATCATAGAGTATATTTTAACTGTTAAAATAATATTAGTATTTAAGTGCTGCCTACACAAATTAAGGCAAATTATCTGTGGTCTGTATTCCTGAAAATATTTTTTTTATTATGCCTTCCTATGCCAATGACATTTTATAAGGATCTAAATGTTTCCATTTGTGATTTTTTTTCAAGATAATAAAGCTATTACTTCATTCTTTTTTATATCTGATGTTATTTAAAAAATTTCTGTCAGTCTGATTCTTGTTTCTTTATTAATGAATTATTTTTTTTCTCTCTAACACTTGTGATTTTTTTTGTGTGTCTTTGGTATGTATGCCCTAGTTTGGGATTCATAGAGTCAACTCTAGTTATGAATATTTTCTTTCTTTTCTTGTATGTAAGTTTTAATCCAGTGTCTTGACTATTTTATGCTTGAGAAATAGATGTACATTAATATTCAAATATTTCTTTCCTTTTTCTTCTTTCATTTAAAAAAAGTCATTTATTTTATTTTATTTAAAAATATTTATTTATTTATTTGGAGTAGAGAGAGAGGGTCATGAAGAGTGGCTGATTATATACTTTCAATTTGGGAGGAGGTTAGGGATAGCACAAGCCTCCAAGGTATTTTATAAACAAGGTTTCCAGGACCTTGAGGGGGCTAGCTATTGTTAGGGAAAGGTCATTTATTACTATTTAGTAAAAACTCAGGGAAGAGACTCTTCTGATGTGTATCAGTGGGTATATGCTTGGGAGATGATTGCCAATGTATATCTTGAGGGCAGCGGTGGGGAGTAGAGATAAAGAAGTTTCCAAAGTAATTTTTACATGTGAAAGTAGATTTTCAGTATCCTGGGGGGAGGACTAAGAATGCTTTTTGCCCTGAGTGGATGTGTCCACATGGAAGCAGCTGAGTCCCCAGAGGAGCTTCAAGGACTTGTCAACAGGCTATGAGTAGTAAGGAAATCTAATTTCTTCTCTAGCTTTTGTTCCACACACATCACCTACATCTTGCACCTCTTTTATATTGATAATTTTAATGCTTTGCTGGTATCCAGATGACTATATCCTTAAGTGACTTCTTATCTCTATTGAATCCATTACATATTCTATCCATTGTATTCTTAATTCAACTAGATTACATATATTTAATCTATTAGTACCACTAGGTTCTTATTCTTGTTTTTATTTCAAAATCTTTCCTTATTTCCTTACATTATTTATTGGGTATATTCTAAATCCCTGAAATACTCACTTATTATATATAAGCTGTCAACCGTATTCTTATTTTGAGGTAGCTATATCTTTTTGGGTTTTAGGACATCATACCAACAATGCCAAATAATTTTCAGACAACAGCAGGATCTCCAAGAATTCAACTAAATTCTGACACTATCTACCTGAACATAGTGTAAGATTTCATCAGTTAAGGGATCAGTCCTCCAAGACTATCTCCAACCCCACCTCAGATGCCAGTCTCACTGTAGGCCCCAGGTTATTACCTGTGCTTGTGACTGAGCAACTACAGGTTGGAGGTCCCAATGGCCTACTTCTTACGTTCTTTTAATTTGCTACAGGGACTCACAAAACTCAGAAAAATACTTACTTTATGTTTGCCAGCTTATTAAAAGATATAATAGAAGATTTAAATCAATAGATAGATAAAGAAGTGCACAGGGCAAGGTATGGAGAATGGGCACAGAGCTTCTATTACCTTCTGTAAGACTGCCACTCTTCCTGCCTTTTCATACATTTCACAAACTAAAAGCTTTCTGAACCCAGTCCTTTCAGCTTTTCTGTGGAGGCTTCATGACATAGTCATGACTGACTAAATCATTGTCATTTGCTGATCTAATCTCCAGATCCTCTTCCCTCCCCAGATAATCCTGTATTGGGAGGAAGGGGAGGCATGTTGGGCAAAAAGTTGTGAAGGCTTTTACCAAGTGGTTGGTCCTTCAGGCAAACAGCCCTTGCCTTGAGTGAGGTCTGAAGGTCACTTCATTAACAGAACAAAACACACCTCTCTCACCCTTATCACAGGAAATCCCAAGAGTTTTAGGAGCTGTGAGTCAGTAGCCATGGTTGAAAACCAAATATTCAGATGACCAAAATATATTTCTTGTAAACCACTATATTACACTACATGCTTAAGTATTTAATTATGTGATCTTTTAAACTAATATTTTTCTAAGAGTATAAACTGTTCTGGCAGTAATCTGGATTGGGGAGTGATGTATTGCCAAATTTCTGTCGTTTTAGTCCAGGAAGTCAAAGAGAAAGAACAGGAGAGCCCCTTAGGGCAGGAAGTTCAAAGTAACAATGTTGACTACAACTCCCTTTTCTTGATTTTTTTTTTAAACAAGCAAATCTTCTCTTCAGAGTTGCAGTTTAAAGCCAAGAACATGCGGAATTGGGAGAAAAAATAGTTAAATTTGGAGACTTGCAGAGGTAGAATCAGAGTAGTGAAAGCCATTACAGCAACTGAACTAACTGAGGTCAGTCTTTGGTGAATCACAGAAACAGGTGGAGTTGTCAAACAAAGGAATCTTTGTTTACAACATACAAGGAGTTCACAGGGAATAAGTTCCAAAGCCTTGACTGTTTGAACAGGAGAGAGATTTTTATTTAGTATTTAAGATGAATACTCAGAAGGGAGAGTGTTATTATTCCATGTATGGTTGGTCATAAGGTTGTGGATGCATGCACATCCACATATGTATTTGTGCAATATGTATTGCATGTTCACCTGAATGAAGCTTGTATTCCACCGAGGGCAGAAACTTCAACGTTAGAATAAAGCAGAGGTAACTGTTGGACAAGGGAAAGGGACTCTGCAGGCTTCAAGAGCAGATAGAAACTAGATGGGGTCTTGGGCTCATTTTCTGGGACAAGGAATGCAAGGCCTTGATTGCTTTTGAAATAGCACTAGGAGTTTTACCACTGATTTATTGTCTCAATAGCTTAGGCTATTTCCTGGTCTGGTGGTGACTGTTAGTTTTCCCATTGCCTTGTTCCCTCAAAATCCTTAAGGAGTGAGGTTTTTGCATTTCTTTGTAAGAACCTCCCAGGAAGTTTTGGAAGAAGTGTGCTTGGGCAAGTACACAGGTGGGGTATAGATCATTGAAAATAGCTGGGGACAAAAAATGACTTTTCTTATGTCAGGAAAACTATATGTCATCTTAATTTTCTGGGAACCTCTAATTCTTTCTGCTGATGTTACCAGCAGGCTTCTGAGATATTACTGATTGTTCTCTTGAACCTAAGGAAAAAGAAATGTAGAAAGCAAAAGACAAAACTTTAAAATCTATCCTCCAACTCATCAATTCACTGCAGCCACCTCTCTGTCTTTCCCTTTCTCTTTTTCTTTATCTTTCTCTCTCACTTTCTCTCTCACATATGCACAACACACACAAATCATCTTAAAACAATTTTTAATTTTCCCTATTCCATTTTAATATACTTGAGGCATGATCATTTTCTTAGTAAATACAAGAAAAAAAAATCTAGGATTCCATCATTCTGTGTGATTAAAGTATAGAGGAATTTACTTCTAATAGCACTTATAAAAACATATTTTATTTATGTAATATTATATAATCAGGTGCCTGCATTTTTCTTATTCTCCAACTAGTGTTATTTGGCAATTAATATTTTGTCAATCAATATTCCCCTATATCTGAATGTGTGGGCAGTGAGAGATGAGTTAGAGGCAAGGATGGTGAACACTCCCAACAACTGCAGACTACATATATCTTAAGCCATGATTTTCTTTGCAAAGGTCAACATTGATAATGTTCTAGTCATACCTCCGTGTACCAGGAAAGAAGTAGCATATTTCTTGAAAGACACAGCTATCAAAGCTCCATTGAGAAACTGTAAAGATGGACAAGCGATTTCCAAATTACATATCTGATAATGGACATCTACTCTGATTATTTAAATATGAATAAAAATAAAAAACCTTACTAATAACCAAACAGAGTATCCAATTTTACATGTGAAGGAAATAATGGAAGAGACATGTCACCAAAAGTATATGGATGGCTTATAGGCACATGACAAATTTCTCAACATTTAGACATTAAAGAAATACAAATTAAAATCATAATGAGACATGCTTACATATCTATTAGAATGGCTAAAATTATAAAGGCTAATTGTACTTGGTCTGAGCTAGATTGAGAAGCAACAAAAAATCTAAACTGTTGTTGGCATATATCATGATACAACCACTTTGGAAAATAGTTTGAAAATTTTTTTAAATGCAAAATATGTTGCAGTTACAAAAAGAGCCATTTTACTTCTAGGCATTTAACCAAGAGAAACAAACCCTATGTTCATACAGGGACTTGTATATGAATTTCATAGCAGCTTTATTTTTAAGAATTGAAAACAGTGGAAATGTTCATCAATGTCCATCCATAGAGCAAAGAAAAATTATGATCTATTCATTAAAGAGATTACTATTCAACATCAAAATGAACTATTTACAATTGGAGATTCTCAAAGTAATGATGCTGAGAAAAGAAAAGCCAGGCAATGAATAGTATATACAGTGTGATTCCATGACTATAAAAAATCTAGAAAATACAAATTTATATATAGTCACAGTCATCAAATATATTGGTGTGATTTTAGTGCCTTCTTCTGTGATCCTATAGCTTCCTACACTTGTATCTCTGAGCATTTGTTACACCATGTGAAAATATGAACTCTTTCTCTTCATTCTGTCTTACTAGAATAAGAGTCCTTGAAATTTTATGGACAATTGAACTCTCAGTTATTAGCAGAAATTCTATCACACAGTAAGTTTCCAAATATAAAAGCCAGAGTTTTACAATGACTTCTAAGCTTTACATGATCTAGCCACTCATTTAACCTCTGTGACCTCTTTCCCTGCTACTCTTCAGTCACTCACAGTGGCCTCCTTGCTATTCCTCAGATATGCCAGGCATGATCCAACCTTATGGCCTTCAAGATAGCCAATTCCTTTGTCTGGAGTGACCTTATTGCTGATAGTTCTGGGCAAATTCATCACCTTTCCATACCTTTGTTCAATTGTCAGCTTCATTGTAACTACCCTGATCTTCCTATTAAAAATTTTAACTCCCCATCCCCTGCCTAGCAACCTTGATTTTTCTCACCCTGATCGAGTTTTTCTTTTTCCCCATTGTACTCATCCTTTTTGAATGCACTATGCAATTTTTATTAAGGTTTATAGCTTTGAATTGTCTCACCCATTAAAATAAAAGTTCTACAAAGCCAAGTATTTCATTTACCAGTGTAGTCTGAAGTAATATCTGCCATATAATAGTTCAGTAGACAACTGGTAAATTTCAAAATAAATTAATGTTGAGAATATACTGAATTTCACAAGTCATTTCAATATTTATTTCCAAAAAATAAACTATGTAAAACATACCTTAAATTTACTTTCAAAATATTTTATAGCATATAATGGACAATATACATAAGCCTTAAAGAAACAATCCTATAAATAACCATTTCATACCTACTTAAAAACTACATAATACCACACTCCTAGATCCTCTCTGAACGCTCTAAAATAACCCTAAAGGAAATACATTTTTAAAAATAACAGATTTTTTGTCAAATAATTTAATAAAATAAAAGTTTCATTCATCTATGTAGATCATAATAAATGTTTTTAATAAGCATGAAATTATAACTCTGAAGTGTGCTAAAATGAAACCACCTGCTAAGGGTGAGAGAATAAAAATAAACATCATGTTTCCAAATAAGAGGAATTTATTACCTTTGAATCAAAGCATGTGGATTTGTTCAAACTGGCAATAAAGGAATATGGAGACACAAACCATAGAAAGTCATATTTTAGATTTCTAAAAGACTTCGAAGTGAAGAGTATACATTCACTTCTCACTTATTGCTCCTACATATTCATGAATTTGAGAGAAAATATAGGCCCTGTGTGTCTTAGCATCTAATGCGATATTTTTTGATATTTACATGCTTACACATAGTATGTGTTATAGTCTTCTCTTTTACATGCTGTAAAAAGGTTAACCCCTTTTCTGCAGAGATCTGAAAATGTGAAACAGTGCCTGAGTAGCTGAATTCATCTAATTCAAATTTCTTGCAGGTCTAAGACCTATTGTTTTTCACTTGACTGCCTCCTTTTTCATCTGTCAATTGGTTACAAATTCTGGTACTGAAGAGAATACATTGGGGCTGGTGGCTCAGTGTGTTAAAGCCTCTGCCTTCAGTTCAGGTCATGATCTCAGGATCCTGGGATCGAGCTCCACATCGGGACATAATGTAACGACAGATAGTTTATATGGGAGCCCTTTGGGTACTCTGGTGGATGAATGTTTTTAAAATAGTTTTTCATGGACATGGGGAGTTAGAGACGAGAAGGGAGGTGGGGGAAATTGGAAGGGGAGCTGAATCATGAGAGACTATGGACTCTGAAAAACAATCTGAGGGTTTTGAAGGGGCGGGGGATTTGGAGGTTGGGGTACCAGGTGTTGGGTATCATAGAGGGCACTGCTTGCATGGAGCACTGGGTGTGGTGCAAAAAGAATGAATACTGTTATGCTGAAAATAAATAAAAAATTAATTTAAAAAATATTAGTTTTTCGTAAACTACAAAAAAAAAAAAAAAGAAAAGCGCTCCCATTTATAGCGTACACTTTATGGTTCACAAAGCACGTGCCAACAATAAAAATAATAATGGGTTACCGTTACACTTCATAGAAAAGGAGGTACAGGGAAATTGAATGAAAGGGAATAACAAAGTAGGTTCATAAGTCAATCTTCCTTGTAAAAAAATTAACCTGAAAGTGCGTTTCTGCCACCTCTCTCCTGTGTGACATTTTATCGATGGGAGATGGAAAATAAATGGTCTGGTTAACCTTTCCCTCCCCCTCAAAACCCATTATTTGAAAACACAAAAAGGGAAGTGAAGGGAGAAATCGTCCCACTCCCATTCCCACTCACCTCCATAGCCACCTCCTCTTCCAAGAACCTAGCAGACAAGGTGCCAAGAAGTGTTAGGTACCAGCAGTGGTCTCAGATCTCATTCAAGGATCATGGTGAAAGGCATTCAAAGAGATTGTGGGGGCACAGGGATCCAATTAAGGGGGACAAGTTTAAGGTTTGCCTGTTCCCCTAAAAACTAATGGCACTAGAGAAGATGACCTTTGGGAACTATAGCATAATGGATACAATGTGTAAAAAGCTTCAGTGAGTCATGGTGGGAAGAGGCCAAGAGGGCAGCAAACACAGTCTTAGATGATGTTATTAATAGCACTACAGGCTCTAGATTTCCTGTGGTGGTGTTCTTGGCAAGACCAGCCCGGCCAAAGTGGATACTCTCAACCTGGAACAGAGGGTCTTGGAGATGCCAGCACGTGAGGTATGATGAGAGGGTAAAATGATAGGAGGTGTCCTTTGGAAGGACTGACTCCTTGACTTTAAAAGGGAGAACCCAAATCTGTAGGTGAAATCTTTCTGGCTACAAAGAGGGCCAAGGCCTCCTAAGGTCAAGGTCTCCTCGTCACTTGCAAAGATGTCGAAGAACATATTCAGACATTTCAAAGATGTCCTCATATCATTGGTTCCCACTCTGGAATTCTATCAATAAGGTGAGAGTTCCTCTAGTTGAAAAAGAGATCTAAAAAGACTTCCCTTTCTCATGTAATTTCTGTAACCTCCAGGACACACCCACCTCCCCCTTCCAGCTCTGTAATGAAGCCACAGCTGGTGCCAATTTGTGGAACTCCTTAAAGGCTATTCTCCCTTATATACCCCGGGACCAAGTTCCCATGCTCCCTCACCCGATTTCTTGCACTCACCTCCCACCTGGTGTGTTCACACCTGCAAGTGCCTTTTACCAACCCCTTTGCCAAAAGGCAGCCAGAGTGACCTTTCAAAGACCCATCAGTTCCTGGCATTTGTCTCCATAGAAATCTGCACTGATCTTCTAACAAATTCTCAGTCCTCCAAAGGCACCCATAATCCTCCCATCAGTCTATTCATACCCCTCCAACTGACTGATGCCTGTTCTGCCCCATCTCTCTGCCCTTCAACCACACTGCCTCCTTCTTCCTGTGGAGACCTCTCATGGCACCTGCCTCCAAGCACAGGTGATTCCCATTGATGGGAAGACCCTCTTCTCTCCCACATCTCCCCACTCCAGTTACTCCCACTTATTCGTGAGCTCACAAGCCCCATGGTACACACTCTCCATGCAGCCTGCTCTCTCTTTTCTAGCACTGGCCTCCGTTTCTAGCTGTGGTTGTGTCATGGATGTCCCTCCCCAGCTAGCCTCCAAGCTCTCTTTCCCTTTAGCTCCAACACCTGACACAGTGCCTGGCACGTAGTAAGCCCTGGCTAGCTTCTAAGAGCCTCACTGAGGGACTGAAAGCATTTTAAAAATGTCACCACGTAGGCTCCAAACTGTAGGCAGAAAAAGCTTTGCCTGGATTGACATTTTAGAGACGTATTGGTCAAGTTGGATGTGTTCACTGACTTTACCTTGTAAAATTTAAAAAAAAAAAAAAGACCTCTGTATCGCTTCGCATCTACCGAAGGCGCATGTATACTCCTAGACCACGTTATGAGCTTAATGGAAGGAGACAAGATGTTTTCGCTAAGAAAATGTATAAGACTGTTGAGGTCAAGTGGGAGGAAACAGTCCGTTTGTTGGAGCATTGCTATCTTACTCTATCACAGCCACTCATAAAAATCTGACACGGGGTGAGTCAGAATTGTCTGTCGGAGATGAGTTAGATCTGGCTCATGTTCCTACAGACATGAAAGCCAGAAACGAAAAAGGAGGCTTTGAAAGCGTGGGTTGAGGAGGCCGTGTGGTTCACTGCGATGAGCTAAGTGCCCAGGGCCACCAGCAGACATGCTGGCCTGTGTCCCTCCTTTGTTCTGGGGTCCCTCTTGCACCATGTGGTGAGGCTGGTGGCTGGGAGCAGCTCAGGACAGGACCCGGTGGCATCTTACCTCTCCCACCCTCCTGTGGGCTCCAGTGGGCTCCAGTAGGTCCCAAGGGACAGCCTGCCTTCCTTGAAAAGCCCAGTAGCACTGGGAGCAGAAACTGGGGCCAAAGAGTGAGCACCCTGTTTGACAAGCTGGAGCAGCCACCTCTTCTTCAGATGCAGGGGGAGCCCTGGCATGCTGACTCCTCCCTTCTCCCTTTCCCCTTTCCTCTCTTCCTCCCTCTTTCCTTCCCCTCTCTCCTTCCCTGGTGGTGCCCTTTCCCAATGCCCACTTCATCCCTTTTCCTTTCTACATACCTGTCTTCTAGAGTTTCTTCTCTTTCCTCCCCATTACTTCCCTTCATCTGAATCTCCTCTTTGGTCCCTTTGTCCCTGCTCTCTGCTCCTCCTCCCCTTCCCTGGCCCCTGTTCAGCTCCATACTGAATGCAGGCAGAGCTGGACTAACATGCTCACTTGCTAGCTCAGCCACCCTCCAGAGAAGTCACTCTTCGGTGGCCACCTTCCTGACCCCCTGGTCGCTTCTCCACTTGTTCAGATATTGCTCTGAAGTCTGAGGAGGACAGAGCGGGGCTGCCACAGAAGCAGGCCAGAGGAGAAACCAAACCATGTGTCCACACTGTCCCCCAGCACTGCTGCTCTGAGAGCTTTCAGAGTCCTCAACAGGGTTAGGATTTAGGGGCTTCTTCAGAACCGGGAGTGAAAACAACCATAGGTCAAAAGAAAAGCTATGGCACCCACAAAAAATAATAATCACAAATGAAAACTATGTTAACTCTGAGTCCCAAAGTCGAAAAATTGCCTTGAATCTGTCTCTAGAAAGCACCCAAGGCCTCACTCTCTGGGTTCTGGGTGCCCTGGAAATGGCAGGAGGCTCTGAAAAGCGCGTGGGGGTGCCGAACTATGGGGGCTAGCCTGCCCTCTGGCGGGGGGCGGGGGGTACCTCCTGTGGCGCTGTCCCGGCCTGACCCCCTGCGGACAGGGTGTGGCACAGCGTCTGGGGTGGTCCTGGTGCCCTGGGGTTGGCGGGAGGCTGGGGCCCAAACATCCCACGCCCAGCTCCTGGACCGCGTTTTCTGCTTCAGGTGAGGGCGCATCGTGGTGTCACTTTACCTGTGAGCAGAGGGTCCTCCAGAGAAGCCATTGGGCGGGGAGGGGCAGCAGGCGGCGGGAACGGGAACAGGACACCATGGCCTCATGGGCTAGGCTGGAGCATGAGAGTGCAGGGGCAGCGATTATGGTGGGTCCTGCAATCCCGAATGGGCTGCAGCACAGCACCCTGGCGCTGCGCGCCCCTCCTTCCCGCCTGGGCAATTAGCAAAGCCCCTTCTCCCGGCCGCCCCCAACCGGCCCCCGCCCCCGCCCCCCTCCCTCCTGAGTCCTCTGAGAGCTCACTTCCAGCTTTGGAAATTAGCAAAGACCCTTCTCTACGCTGGCCCCACCCCCTCACTTCTGAGGCCGGAGCCCATGCTGGGGTGCTGGGCTAAGCCCTGGCATGCTGCTGCATTGCCAGCGCCTGCGCTGGGCAGCCGCCTAGCCTGGCTCCCTGAGCGGGTGTCCACGCGCAGCCTGGCTGCCAAAAGATCATCAGTCCTAAACGCCGGCTGCACTCTTGGGTCAGTTTGCTGGCTTCCAGTTTGCGCCCAAAGCCAGGAACCAGCTTCCCCAACACAGGCCTGGGCTGAGATGCCTGCCTGGGATCTGTCTGAGCAGTCTCCTCCACTCCAGGCAGGGATGGCACTTCGACCTGGATGTTTGGGTTTTTGGTTTGTTTTTTTGGTCATTGGTTATTACATGACCTCCAGGGTAGGTGCTCCACAAAGGGAGTGAAAACAGGACGCCATATATAAGCATACAGCCATTCTAGAAAAATAGCTTGGGGTTCTCCTGGAAACGCTGCATTGGTCCTTGCACTATGGTTTAATAGAAAAGGGATTATGCACCAAGTTACTTAAATGAGCATAGGTTGAAATCGTTTACTGAGAGTAAATATTTTAAATAGTTATATTTTAACTAAATCTATTATCAATCATAAATCTATTACACGAAGGTTACAGGCAATTTAAAAGCAAGAGCACTCTCTTCAGCGTTTTAAATAATCCCTGTCTGTCTTGGCACAAGAAATGCAAAGATAGGAAATGGTTTGTAAAAGATCATATAATAGCTTTTACTAATTCTATTTATTTGACAGACAGAGATCACAAGTAGGCAGAGAGGCAGGCAGAGAGAAAGATGGGGAAGCAGGCTCCCGGTCAAGCAGAGAGCCTGATGAAGGGCTCGATCCCAGGACCCTGAGATCATGACCTGAGCCCAAGGCAGAGGCTTAACACACGGAGCCACCCAGGCGCCCCCAGATGAAATACATTTCTGACTTAGAAACTTCAGATAGAATTATTTTGTCCATGATGACAACTGAAGAAAATGTGTCATCCCTAAACCTAACCTTAAACCCTACCAACGCTGAAACCTAAGCTGACCTTAAAGCCCAAACTAGAACCCTGAATCCCAAACCTGGAATGGAACCCAAAGCCTGTACCTGAGCCCTGGATCCAAGCCCTGAACCACGAACCCAAACCCTAAACCAGACCTCCAAGTCATGAAACCTGAACCCAAATCTCAGCATGAAGTCAAACCCCAAATTTGACCTTGAACTTTATCCCATAAGCCCTGAGTCTTAAAGCCTAAATCATAAACTTAAAGCCCTAAACTATAACTCTGTTCCCTTGTCCTTCACTCTAAACCCTCACCCTAACACTAAACCTAAAGCCTGATCTAGAACTCTGACTAAAACCTGAACCTGTACCCAAATTCAAATGCTTCACCACACTTTGCTTAGGCACTTGCCATTGTAGGATATTTGCAGTTTCTACCTTTTGATTCTTGTGAACATTGTTTGGGTTGGGGGCTAGGGTTAGGGTCTTGGATTAGGGTAGGGTCCAGGCTTGAGACCAAGTTGAGGTCAGAGTGTGGGTCTGCATCAGGGCCATGTTCAGTGACACTGTTTGGGTCAAGGACTGTTGTAATTCCACATTGTTTCCAATTCATTGTTCCTTAGCTATTTGGGGGGAAGTTGGGGGGTATTGGGCTCCATGCAGCTTGAATTTCCGGAATGAAATGGCATCAGCTGGACCCGGGGAGGGAGCAGGACCTTCCATTGAAGGGTGAGCTCCCACAGTCCTGCACTGCCTTGCACCGCCTGCAGAGGGCGCCAGACCCCAGCTCCCGCCCTGAGCCCAGGCTGCACAGCCACAGCTGGGACCAGAGCCCCGCCTCTTCAGGACCCACTGTGGAGACTTCTGGAGAATGTGGGGCGCCTCCCACCCTGACAGGACAAGCTGAGGAGGGTGTGGCTCTGCATCCACACTGACCGGACCCGTTGTGGAGGACGCGCCCACACTGGCAGCAGTCCAACCTCCTAAGGACCAGATGCTGGAGGAGCTGAGGAGAAGCCACCTGAGTGGACTGTCAAGGGGTTCGTGGTCTCAGGACCCCACAGAGAAAGGGAGCCCTATGTAGACACTGGGGCTTCCGTCGTTTTGTGTGAGGAGATGTGGACTCCTGCTGTGCCCTTGCGCGGGGCTGTGGGGTCCCCCCTTTCTGGGCTCGGGTGCTCCTAGGTCCACATCTGTGTTTGTGTGCTCGCGGATTCGGTTCCTGGGGCTCCTCAGATGGTCTGAGGTCAGGGAGCGTCCGCCTGCTTCGGTGCTTGTGCTCTCCCCACCTCAGCCCTGCGGGGTCCTTCCCGTGTCCACACCCACTCCAGGCTTGCGCCGAGTCCGGAAATTCGGGAGCCAGAGTGAGGACTCTGTAGACGGTTTTGGGGAGAGTAGGTATTTTCCCAGTGTGGGTTCTACCCTGAGCACAGTGCCTCCCCATCTCCGTGTGTACCCCTCCCTGTCTGTCGTCATTGTTGCAGGGCTGTCAGATGACAGGTCTGTCACCTTCTTGGTTCAGGGGCCTCCCGGGTATCTTGCTGTCTTGGATGCAGGTGTAAATGAGATCGTTCTCAGCAGTCTCTTTTTGATGGTTCCTTCCGAGCACCTAGGAGTGCCACTAATTTGTGCATATTGATTTTGTTCCTTGCAAGATCTTGAATTTATTTGTTCGATTGGCCTTAAACTCAATCTGCCAGTTATTTGACCAGCAGCATGGATTTAATTGGGAAGAGCAGAGAATGGCAGTCTGGGCTGAGCAAGCTAAGGTCCCATCACAGGCAAGTGCGAGAAACAAAGGAGAGGAACATTATTTCATGGAGGAGGAAGAAGTTGGGAAGGGTGCTTGAAGGAAAGTCCCTTGGAGAAAGGCAGGGTGATGGAGAATTCTCACCAGCTGAGCTGCAAAGCTCCTACAAAAAGTCAGGAGATGAACCTCCAGCTTCCCGTGTGAGGCCTGGAATTGGTGAGTCTCTCCTGTGGGGGATTGCAATGTGGGGTCTGTAATGGGCACTGAGCACCAGGCGCTCCCTTCCAGCCTCCCCTTCTGGCATCCCCAGTCCACTTTACTGGGGCTTCCCTTCCTGCTTTTGCACAGTTCTAACCAGCTTGTGGTGGAACGCTGTGGAAAAACTGAAATTCCAAATCCACTGCTTCTACTGCACCTGAGATACAGGGGCCCATGATTTAATTCTCCCACGAGTCTCTTGCTAACATGTGTCCTCTCCATGTTGGGTGACCTGGATTTGGGAGGGCTTGGCCTCCATCCCAAAGTCTGATGTTCTCTCTGCTTCCGTGTCATCGTGCTAACATGGATATTTGGAAGATTCATTTCCTCTGTGGTGATTTCAAAGTGCAGTCAGCTTGTTATAGCAGCACAAATACGTGCTGTCTCCACACTCAGATTCCCCAGCCGTCATTTCTTTACCACGTTTGCCACTTCACACGGGATGCTTCAGTGTGTTTGATCCCACACCAGGACAATGTCCTGCAGAACCACCACATAACCTGAAATGAGGAGATCATTACAGAAACCATCCAAGGGTTAGTGTTAGGAACCAGGGACATGGCAGGGCTGATCTGAAGACCCCATGGAGAGCTGTCTGGGTGGCTGAGTTGACAGTGGAGGTGAGGGTGAGTGTCTGGCTCTGGCTTTGTGTCCAGGAGTCAGCTCTGTGTGGGTGTGTCCTTAGCTAGGCATGCAGATTTCTGCTCCTCTGAATCCTTTCCGGAGTTCCAAATGGCACAGTTTCCTTCTGGGCAGCAGGCTGAGTCCTCTGGGATTGCCCATGTGTCCCCAAATTGTAGGGCACCTACTGCAAGGCCTTTGGGGTCAGAATCTTGAAAAGCAAACCAAAGGTTATGGTTAGGGACCACAACATGGCAGGCCCGATCTGCCAGCACTCTGTCCATCTTTCTGGGGGAGGGGGCAGTCGAGGGATTTGTTCAGGTTGAGTGTCAAGCTCCAGGTTTGCATCCAGGGGCCTGCTGAATATGGGGCTGTCCAGAGGTAGGAATGCAGATTTCAGTTCCTCTGAATCCTTTCTGGAGTTCCAAATGGCATGGTTCCTTTCAGGGTGGCAGGGTTAGTCCTATGGTGTTCCTCACTGTCCCCAATCTCTGAGGCTTTGGAGCCAGGCCGTCGGGGACAGACAAACACAGGCTGGAGAGCTTTAATGTCAGAAATGTATTTTCGCACAGATCTGGAGGCCAGAAGTTCCAGATCAAGGTGCCAGCAAGGTTGGTCTCCAGTGAGCTTTTTCTTGTTGTTCTATAGATCACTACCTTTTCAACTGTGCCCTCAGATGACCTCTTCTCTGTGGGCCCCCAGAGGGGAGGTAGGGGGAGTGCTTTCATGTGTTTCACCCTTATGAGGACACCAGTCCTAGCAGATTAGGACTCCTGTGACCTCACCAAGCCTTCAGTACCTCCTTCTAGGTAGGCCCTATCTCCAGATGCAGTCACACTGGAGATTAGGAATTCTTCATATGACTTTTGTGGGGACACAATTCAGTCCATAACAATTAGTACAGGAGAAAAGCCATGGAGAGAATTCTAGAGGAGTCACACATTGATGTTATAAGGTAAGTGGGTATAAAAGAGCACCTCTGAAGTCCAATAGGTCATTAGAGCTAGAGGCTGACAGGAAAGTCCCGTACGTGCCACAGTTTTGAGTTTGATGCAAGCGCAACTCTGAAGGGAAGATATTTGGGAGGCCTTGGCCGACCACTACTTCCAGCCAGGGGTGATTCTGGAGGGAGTATCTCTCGGAGTGCTGCCTAGAATCAAGACTTTGGGGTTGGAAAAGTGCCACTTCCAAAGCTGGAGAAGGATGGTGCTGTAAGTTACTTGAAGAGTACTGTTCTGGGAGATAGGAGATCTGGGGTGTCTTCTTTGTTCTGCTGCTGACCAGATGTGAAAATGCAGATTAACTCCCTAACCATCTCAGTTCTACCACCATGTGCTGCTGTCATGTGTCCCAAGCCCCAGAGTTAGTTTGATCCATAAGCAGAAGCCGGTCTTTTAGTTCCCAATCTCTTAATCGGGCTGATCGTCACAATATATAGCGGACACGTGACAGCCACCGGGGAGAAGTAAGGGTTGTCTTCCCCTCAGGGAGAGTGGAAAAGCTCTAGGAGAGGGCATACCCGTAGACCAAAGGCAGCCAGTGCTGGGGAGTGGAGCCACGGGGAAGAGTGTGCTGATGACAGCCTTGTGGAGGGAGGGCAGAAAGAGCCACCACCATGACACTTGAGTTACAGATCGAGCTTGGGGATAGAGAAGGGATCAGGGCACGGTAGAGCAGCAGCTGGCAAAGTGATTCTGTTGAGCTTAAGCTCATAGTGCCTTAGCGAATTAGAATGGGAAATGCCTTGCTATTGTCTGTGACTCTGTGATTGTGTGAGTATGAGTGACAGAGTGGGGACAAAGAGAGAGGGAGAGAGAATACATTAAATTTTAAAGAAGGACAATAAGGGACGCCTGGGTAGCTTACTCAGTTAAGCATCTACCTTTGGTTCACGTCATGATCCCAGGGTCCTGGGATTGGATCCCATACCAGGCTCTAGTGGGGGGCCTGCCTTCCCTCTGCCTGCAGCTCCCCTTGCTTGTGATCTCTCTCTTCCTCTGTAACAAATAATAGTAAAAAATAAACAAGGGCGATACGTTATGTTTACTTTTGTTTCTGATGCCAGACATGGGTTCAGAGGATTGAAGAGGGAGATCCAAGGAGCTAGCCTCTCAAGAGGAGTGAATACCTAGTCACTGGTAAGACCCCTGGTCCTGCAATACAATATGGCTCCTGTGATCTGGGTCCTGTTAAATGCCCCTCGCCATCCTTCACCCGATAGTTTGATTCTTCATTGCGTTCAGTGTGGGGAACTGGGAGAAGCTATGACACTTGGCCCTTTGTGGAGGAATGTTAGTAGTATAAATAGCAATAGTTATCAGTTCTGGAGCACTTCCATGACTCTGCTGCAGGCACTCTGCTGTGACCTGGGTTTATAGCAGTGAGATAAACATAGAAATAGATGTGGGCTCTGTTCCCAAGAATCTGAAACCCACTATTCTCCTTGTCCCCTTCCCATTCTGTCTTCTTCAGCCCTTGTGCAATCCCACCAAGCAGGAAGCTTGCTTCTCCCCTTCCCTCTCCTGCTCCCCCTGCTTGTGCTCTCATTCCCTCTCTCTGACATGTAAATAAATCAAATTTTTTAAAAAATTATAAAAAAGGCAAAACAAATAACCATTTTTGGAGAGTGATTTTCTGAATGCAGTTATGGGCAGTGCTGGGTACTGAAGAAGACGCTCTGCTGACCAGAGGAGTGGGGGAAATTACAGAACAAATTCCACAGGTCATTGAATATATCACATTCATCACCCCACCCATAGCACTCATTAATCTCTAGCCCAGCCAATATGTTGGTTATAAAAATGAGCTTTCTCCAAACTGACAGGAAGTTCTCGTTTTAGCAATGTAAATCATTCTGATCTTTATCACTAATGTGATCTAATCCTGTCTAGTAAAGAAACTTGAGAGTTCTATATCTCTGTAAGCATTTAAGAAAAACAATGGACTCTACTCTAATTACTTTTTAACTAACTTGACTTGCCAAAGGAAGGAGAAAGTAAATATCAGAAATCTTACCACTAAGCACAAGTTGCAAGTTATACCTGCCAAAATGTGGTTCAAAATATAAGTAACCAGTCTCCTTAGAAGCCTTTTACCTTCTTATATCTGTTATGTTGGGTAAATGAGTAGTTACTAGAATACAGCTGGCTCAGTGATCACAATTCAGCTTACCCTCAGAAATATAAATAGATTACATGTTTAGCCCGGTAACTGGACACTGATATAGAATTATTCACTGGCTGATTCCTAGATCAGAAACCACAAAAAATTTTTCTTTTTTATGGAAGTATGGCTGTTACAATAGTCTCACCTGTACCTCATAGTGATTGACTTAACTACTCTATACGTTACAACTCTAGATGTAACATTTTAATAAAACAACAATATCTTTGATGGTATCATGGAAATGTAAGTGCCTTGTGCACTTTTCTTAATGTGTATAATTACCTAAACATCATAGTAAGTAAATCAAGGCCATTGTCAAGCTTCCGTCAAGGAGAGTCCTTAACTAGAGGGATTTCCCATTGCTCTCAGGATGATAACCTCTGAGTTACAGGTTCCGTTAGTTGGCCACACACATTTGGAGCCTTGTGGACTTTCTGACAGCTGAGCAGCATATCTGTTTCAAGCATTGTGATCCCTGTTCTTACTGCAAGAGTGACAGTTGTCACTTTTCCTTTGACCCCTGTCTTTAGGAAAGTGTCTGACTCAGAAAGTCGAGTCAGTACCCCCCAAAAATATTTTCAGGAGAACCACCTCAAAGATGATCACCTGAGATACTGTCAAGAAAAAAAAAAACTGAAATTCTAAGCAACATCCATAAAAAGTATTTTCATGTTGATAAGGAAAGATTTTCCCCTAAATACCAGAGAGGCTCCATGAAAGTGAGATTTTTACCTATTTTGTTCACCGTGTCACCAGTCCCTAGAAGAGCGCCTAAGACATCACTCAAGATTAGGTTGCTTTGAATGAATCAAATGAATGAATGAACTGTAGCCTTTGATAGTGAGGTAGTTTATGGTCCTTAGGCAAGAGATGTGATTTGTGTTGGGATTTCAAGAATGGGAGGTGCCGAAGAGAAAATTGAGAAGCTAAATGTGAAAATATGCAATTGACTGACTGGAGTAGTTCTGAATATATTTCAAACATAATTAAACTATGGCTGTGGGTCTATATGCGTTTTCATAATTTTCCCTTGAAAATGTGAGGCATACAGATGTCATCTCCAATGAATTCTCCTTGTCCGTATACAGAATCACCAAAAAAAAAAAAAAAAAAAAAAAAAGGCATTCTGACAGTCTTCAGACCATCCACTCCAGGATTGTGACTCTTTCTTCTCCATGTTCTTTCTGACATCATGGACTTTCAGGTTGACCTCTCTCATCTTGGGTCCCACTCTCATTAGCTGTAGAAGTCATGCGATGTTTGTGATGTGAGGGTGGCAATACTCTCTGACTTTTGGTTACAATATGTCTTTGAAAGCCAGTGTTTATTCTGCTTTTACAGCATTTCTCCATTTGAATTGGCCACCTTTTAAGTGGTCATTAGCCACATGTGGCTACTAGCCATGGGACTTGGACAGCAGAGGTGTGGAAAGTCCGCACATTCTTCCACTCAAAGGATATTGTGAGTTATGCTACATCTTTTTTTTTTGAAGTGCCTTTTTTAGATATTTAAATTCAATTAGCCATTAGATAGTACATCATTGGTTTCAGAGAATTCAGTAACTCATCAGTTGTGGATAACCCTTGGTGCTCATCACATCACGTGTCCTCCTTAATGCCTATCACCCAGTTTCTCCATGTCTCCCACTCCCCTCCCCCCCAGCAACTCTCAGTTTGTTTCCTATAGTTAAAGGTGCCTCATGGCTTGTCTCCCTTTCTGATGACTCCCATTCAGATTTCCCTCCCTTCCCTCTGATCCTCTGTACTACATCTTAATCTCAACAGTCAAGCAGTGGTAGTAATTCAGTCATGGAGTCATGCATATTCTAAATCTGATGAGGTGGATTCCCATACTGCCTTTGTCTCTTCTAGAGCGCTTACATTTGTTATATTATTGCTGCTGCGTTCATGTTTCTCGTTCACTGAATGTCTGATAAAAGAATTAGTAAAATGTGTGACTGCAGAAAATACAATGGTCATGGATGATGAAGATTTTCTCCTTGACCAGACTCGAGTCAAGTTCCTCTGAGTCCTCTTTCTGTCTAGCCTTGACCTTAGGCTCCGCCCACTTAGCCCAGTTTTAGCAAGAAATCTGCTTGGTCATTTTTCAGCAATCTTCTATCCTACTCTTGATATCTGATCAAATTCCTTATCTCTCACCCCTGGTATCTTACCACTTTTTTTTTTTTAAGATTTATTTATTTTGACAGAGAGAGAGCCTGAGCAGGGGGAATAGCAGAGGGAGAGAGAGAACCAGACTCCCCACTGAGCAGCAAGCCCAATGCCAGGCTTGATCCTGGGATCAGATCATGACCAAGCCAAAGCCAGAGATTTAACCAACTAAGCCACCCAGGTGCTTCAGTATCTATAACCCTTAATATCTGATCCAATCCCTTATTCCCAGGGCACCTGGTTGGTGCAGCTGGTTGAACGTTTGACTCTTGGTTTCTACTCTGGTCATGATCTCACGGTCCTGAGATTAAGCCTCACCTCAGGCTCTATGCTCAGTGAAGAGTCTGATTAAAATTCTCTTTCCCTCTCCCTCTACCCCTACCCCTGCTCCCTCTCTCTAAAATGTATTAATAAGTCTTTTAAAAAATTCCTTATCCCCTGATCTCAATAGTTTATGACCCTAGCCTTCCTTCAACAATATTACTGTCCAGATGGTTTAGCCAGAATCCCTTCATCCTTACCCTTGATGTTCCATCTTAATTTTACATTCAGTGATCCCCACCATGCTCTTTAGCTGTAAATCTCCATTTGTCTGAGCTGAGCCAGATTTCTCTCCCATACTATACAATAAAATCTCATCATAGTAGCATCCCTTGAATAAAATCTTCCTTACTCTCTTTAATGGGTGTCACAATATTTTTTTTTTCTTTAACAGTCAGGAGGGTGCTAATGGAGTACCATGACAAAAGGCCTAACTTCCTATAATGGACATTTCCTTGGTTTACCTGACAAATACTCTTTCTCTCTTCTAAGGAAAATTTCCGGTTCTCAGTATAACTGCCAACTGGCCCAGGGGTGGACAAGTGAGGCAGATGAGACCAAAATGAAAATTCTGTTGAGACACTGGACCTTGAGGATTCAAGCCAAGGACATAAAAGTGTTGGTACTCCATTATTCTGATGGTCCGTTAACTCTTGCTTTTTTGGTTCCTGTGTCTATCACTGCCCCTGCCTTTTTGAAGATAATGACCATTCATCTGAGTACACGGTTCACAGAATCCCTTTGCAGTGGCCCATGCGGGCCAAGGTAGTAGAGCATAATAGATCTCTGTAAGTTTTTAAAAAATGTCTTTGTCCCTGTTGCCCATGGCCATTAAAGACCAAAGGTCGGGGGTAGGGGGATATTGGAAAAGGTGAAGTTATAGTTACTCACTGATTTTTTGATTGGTAGAGAGAAAGCAACACCTACATACAGGGCCAGTGGGTGAGTGGAGGAAACATCTTTGGCTCTAGGAGGAATGGGGGAAGGAGAAATATTAATAATCTTTGTCTTTGGAACTGCCCCTGAAGACTTCCCCACACAGGAAAATGACCTAGCGTGACTCTCCTATACTTTGGCAAGCCCCTTAAATTTAACTGACATCTAGATCTGATACTCCCTGCTGGATAACTCTGATCATTATTGGATTGTTACTTATTTTATTTTAAAATTATTTTTAAAGAAAATTTTAATCTAAATACAATTAATTAACATATAATACTAGTTTCAGACATACAGGTTAGTGATTCATCAGTCTTTTGTAACACCCAGTGCTCACTGTATCACATGCCTTCCTTAATGTCCATCACCCAGTTACCCCATCCACCCATCCCTCTCCCCTCCAAGAACCCTCAGTTTGTTTACTGTGATTAAGAGTCTCTTCTGAGGGGTACCTGGCTGGCTCAGTGGGTTAAAGCCTCTGCCTTCAACTCAGGTTATGATCTCAGGGTCCTGGGATCGAGCCCCACATCAGGCTCTCTGCTCCCTGGGGAGTCTGCATCCTCCTCTCTCGCTCTTCCTGCCTCTCTGCCTACTTGTGATCTCTGTTTGTCAAATAAGTAAATAAAAATCTTTTTTTTTAAAGTCTCTTCTGGTTTGTCTCCCTCTTTAACTTCATCTTGTTTTATTTTTTTCCTTTACTCCCCTATGATTCTGGTTTGTTTCTTGAACTCCACATATGAGTGAGATCATATGATAATTGTCTTTCTCTGACTGACTTATTTCGCTTGGCATAATACCCTCTACTTTCACCCCTGTCATTGCAAATAATTGCCATTTATTTTAACTTGACAGAGAAGGCCACTAGAAACAGCAGGTGATGGCCCCAGCTCCTGTTCCTCCATGCAGAACATCTGTCAACACCTGTGGACATCTTTTCCTCCCCCCATTCCTATGAATGTTGCTCAGTTGTTACATGGCATGGACAAATGCTGTTGGCTGGTGGCATGGACACACTGGACAAGCTTGGCCTTCGGTAAAACAAAGACTGGCTTCAATTACTCAAACTGAAACAGGAATGCTTGGATGAACAAGCCTGCCAGGAAGTCCCACTGGAGGTACTCAACCTGTGCCCCTTCCCTCCTTGGACCAAGAACCTGAACTTGAGAGATGAATGGCTTATCCAAGGTTATGGCAAGGTTACACAGACCTGAAACTAGACACAGGTGTACATGCCTATTGATCAAGGCTGGCTGAGAAATCGAACTGCCTCAAATCTTGATTCTTTTTGCCACATCTTATTCTCTGACCCTGTTTTTCATAGATTAGGATGTAGGAATAATAAAAATATCAGCTAATGGGGTATCCTGACTTTTTGATCTTTTAGTTCTTGTCAGACATTTACCATAATGCTTAGCACATGGATATGTGTGTGCACACACGTGCACATGCATGACACTCAAAAAATTGTTCCCTGATATTAACTTTATCAGTGCACTTTGCATCCACCACCAATTGGCTGTTTTGTCACAAACTGATTAAAGCAGAACTGTCAAGTGAGGAACTTCAAAGCCAAAGCATTAAGTGCTTTGAAAAACCAGCACCTGGGAGGATTTGTCTCAGCATCTGTGATTAGAAGGCAGCAAAAAGAGACTTTGGGGACACAGTTCACCCCTTCATGAAGCAGCCATTCAGAACTTTCTCCGAAGGGCTAATGCCTAATCTTCCAAAGACCAGCAAGAACAAGCTTATGGTCTGTTAAAATCAGATTTTTAAAAGATTTTTATTTATTTATTTGAGAGAGAGAGAGAGAGAGAGAGAGAGAGAGCATGAGAGGGGAGAAGGTCAGAGGGAGAAGCAGACTCCCCATGAAGCTGGGAGCCTGATGCAGTCCTTGATCCTGGGACTCCAGAATCAAAATCAGTTTGATTGACTCAATACAGTCAGGGAGGACAGTCCTCAGGAGTCACAGAATGCTGGTTGCCATGAGGGAGGAGTCTTTTACAAAGTCTGGGCTCTCACAGAAGGAGTCTGAAGCACGTGTATGGAAAGCAGAGGTCAGTTCTGGATTAGAAGCTCTTTCTGAGGGGAAATGAGTAGAAGCAGGGATTAACCAGGACTTGGGCTCTGCTTTATTCAGTTCAAGTTGCTGCAACAAATGATGACAGACTGGGTGGCTGAAACAGCAAAACATGTACTATTCCTTGCAGTTCTAGAGACTGAGAAGTCCAAAAGCAAGATCCTGGGAGATCTGATATCTAGCAAGAGACTGCTTCCTTATCTACAAATGCCCATATTTCTGTTGTAGACTTGCATGGATGACAGCTGGCAGAACAATCTCTCAGGTCGTTTCTCAGAAGTGCTTTTATCTCATTCACAAGTGTTCCAATCTCATGACCTCACCACCTCTCAAAGCCCATACCTCCTGATGGCACTCCTTGAGGGTCAGGGCTTCAACATCTGAATTGGGACAAGACACAAACATTCAGTCCATTAGCAAGTGTTGTCATGAGGACAGCATAGCTTATCAACTGGGTATCCCCAGGAATCCATGGGACTAGCAAAGCAGAATCTGGGGGTGTCACTGGTAGGAAAGCAGGAGGTCCCCAAGAGACAGTCCTCATAGCATTTTACAGAGACAGCAGGACCCTTGAGAAACAATAGTTTCTGTGACCCATACACCAGCCTTTATCTATGCCTGTCCTCCCTGCTGGATTCACAGCAAGCCTACTTTTTCTTTTCCAGTACAAATGGATTTCCACTCTCTGAATCCTGATGAATTTTTGCTCTTTTGCAGTTAGTAGGTTGTCCCTCAGGATTCTGCATGTCTGGATTTGCAATCGTGGAAACTGCCAAAGGTCTAGGGACCTGCATGGCAGAACCCGGCCTCTACCACTATTGCCCAAGGTAGGGACTCTGGTCCCTTGAGTGTCCTGTGCTGCTGTCAAAGGTCTGTGTGCATTGGCTTATTGTTTTTTTTTTTTTAATGTAATTGCTTATACGTGTGTTTCATCATGCTCAAGTGGCCTTTCTGTGAAAAAGTGGCCAAGCTACACCTAGAAGTCACTGAAGAAAGTTCTAAGAACTCCTGGTTAGTATGAGGCTAGAGAGAGAGAGAAAGAGAGAAAAGAAATCTGCCTCTCTGCATTTTGCAAGTCCCTGGGCAAAATCTGTTGGCTGTGCACTCCTCACACGAAGATTCCAGGCAGGGAGACCCTCCTGAGCCTCATCTCCCTGAGTTCCTCTTCCAGGAGCAATCCCTAGTTTGAGACCAGGGTTAGCGAAAATAGAGCAGCAAAGCAGGGTCCAGAAGGAAGGACTGCCACAGACCATGGAGCACCAGGGGGACAGGCTGGTACCTCCTCACGGTTGGGGTACAAATGGGCTCAGCTCAGCAGGTATAGGGGTGCCCTTGGCCCCTCTGGTGGGCTTTGCAGTGCCCCAATCTCAGGAAGAAAAAAGGCTGGCTCAGGTGACATATTTTTGACTGGGAAGGAGCTGACAGCAATGGAAATAAACAAGTAGGGAATGATGTTGGAAAGTTGGAGGGTTTGTCCTTTATATCTCAGCTTTCTCTCCTATCTTCCCTTGCTCTGTAGTGTGTTATCAAAGAAGTTTTTGGCATGATATTCCTGTTCACTGATTAACTCTTGAGCTGTGTCTTTTCTGCTGTTCAGCTCATCTGGTGAATTCTTTTACTGTAAAAAGTATCTTGCCCTTGCAAGGGCAATGGCAAGACCTGAGAAATCCCAGAGATTTCAGCTTGCCACCCAGAAGGAAACCAGGCTATTTGGAATGCTGGAAAGGATTCAGAGTAGGGGAAATCGTCTTGGACATCTGAGACCACCCCCACATTCAGCGGTCCACTGGACACAAACCCAGACCTTGATACTGATCCTGAACCATGCTCTCAACTCAGACCCCTGTGATCCTCGCCACAGTGCTTTCAGATCAGTGCAGCCATGCCCATAGGCACAAACTCTTAAGCCTAGATTCTGTCCTGAGAGGTGTGTCCCCGACGGCCTAGCTCCAAATCCTCAAAGATTGGGGACAGTGAGGAACACCATAGGACTCACCCTGCCACCCTGAAAGGAACCATGCCATTTGGAACTCCAGAAAGGATTCAGAGGAACTGAAATCTGCATTCCTACCTCTGGACACCCCCATATTCAGCAGGCCCCTGGATGCAAACCTGGAGCTTGACACTCACCCTGAACAAATCCCTCGACTGCTTCCTCCCCCAGAAAGATGGACAGAGTGCTGGCAGATCGGGCCTGCCATGTGGTGGGCCCTAACCATAACCTTTGGTTTGGTTCGGTTCTCAGGATTGTGACCCCAAAGGCCTTGCAGTAGGTGCCCTACAATTTGGGGACACATGGGCAATCCCAGAGGACTCAGCCTGCTGCCCAGAAGGAAACTGTGCCATTTGGAACTCCGGAAAGGATTCAGAGGAGCAGAAATCTGCATGCCTAGCTGAGGACACACCCACACAGAGCTGACTCCTGGACACAAAGCCAGAGCCAGACACTCACCCTCACCTCCACTGTCAACTCAGCCACCCTGACAGCTCTCCATGGGGTCTTCAGGTCAGTCCTGCCATGTCCCTGGTTCCTAACACTAACCCTTGGATGGGTTCTGTAATGATCTCCTCATTTCAGGTTATGTGGTGGTTCTGCAGGACATTGTCCTGGTGTGGGATCAAACACACTGAAGCATCCCGTGTGAAGTCGCAAACGTGATAAAGAAATGACGGCTGGGGAATCTGAGTGTGGAGACAGCACGTATTTGTGCTGCTATAACAAGCTGACTGCACTTTGAAATCACCACAGAGGAAATGAATCTTCCAAACAACCATGTTAGCACGACGACACGGAAGCAGAGAGAACATCAGACTTTGGGATGGAGGCCAAGCCCTCCCAGATCCAGGTCACCCAACATGGAGAGGACACATGTTAGCAAGAGACTCGTGGGAGAATTAAATCATGGGCCCCTGTATCACAGGTGCAGTAGAAGCAGTGGATTTGGAATTTCAGTTTTTCCACAACGTTCCACCACAAGCTGGTTAGAACTGTGCAAAAGCAGGAAGGGAAGCCCCAGTAAAGTGGACTGGGGATGCCAGAAGGGGAGGCTGGAAGGGGGCGCCTGCTGCTCAGTGCCCATTACAGACTCCACATTGCAATTCCCCACAGGAGAGACTCACCAATTCCAGGCCCCACACGGGAAGCTGGAGGTTCATCTCCTGACTTTTTGTAGGAGCTTTGCAGCTCAGCTGGTGAGAATTCTCCATCACCCTGCCTTTCTCCAAGGGACTTTCCTTCAAGCACCCTTCCCAACTTCTTCCTCCTCCATGAAATAATGTTACTCTCCTTTGTTTCTCGCACTTGCCTGTGATGGGACCTTAGCTTGCTCAGCCCAGACTGCCATTCTCTGCTCTTCCCAATTAAATCCATGCTGCAAATAACTGGCAGATTGAGTTTAAGGCCAATCGAACAAATAAATTCAAGATCTTGCAAGGAACAAAATCAATATGCACAAATTAGTGGCACTCCTAGGTGCTCGGAAGGAACCATCAAAAAGAGACTGCGGAGAACGATCTCATTTACACCTGCATCCAAGACAGCAAGATACCCGGGAGGCCCCTGAACCAAGAAGGTGACAGACCTGTCATCTGACAGCCCTGCAACAATGACGACAGACAGGGAGGGGTACACACGGAGCTGGGGAGGCACTGTGCTCAGGGTAGAACCCACACTGGGAAAATACCTACTCTCCCCAAAACCGTCTACAGAGTCCTCACTCTGGCTCCCGAATTTCCGGACTCGGCGCAAGCCTGGAGTGGGTGTGGACACGGGAAGGACCCCGCAGGGCTGAGGTGGGGAGAGCACAAACACCGAAGAAGGCTGATGCTCCCTGACTGCAGACCATCTGAGGAGCCCAAGGAACCGAATCCGCGAGCACACACAGACTAGGACCTAGGAGCACCCGAGCCCAGAAAGGGGGGAACCCACAGCCCTGTGCACAGCACAGCAGGAGGCCACGTCTCCTCACACAAAACGACGGAAGCCCCAGTGTCTACACAGGGCGCCCTTCCTCTGTGGGGTCCTGAGACCACGAACCCCTTGACAGTGCACTCAGGCGGCTTCTCCTCAGCTCCTCCAGCATCTGGTCCTTAGGAGGTTGGACTGCTGCCAGTGTGGGCGCGTCCTCCACAACGGGTCCGGTCAGTGTGGATGCAGAGCCACACCCTCCTCAGCTTGTCCTGTCAGGGTGGGAGGCGCCCCACATTCTCCAGAAGTCTCCACAGTGGGTCCTGAAGAGGCGGGGCTCTGGTCCCAGCTGTGGCTGTGCAGCCTGGGCTCAGGGCGGGAGCTGGGGTCTGGCGCCCTCTGCAGGCGGTGCAAGGCAGTGCAGGACTGTGGGAGCTCACCCTTCAGTGGAAGGTCCTGCTCCCTCCCCGGGTCCAGCTGATGCCATTTCATTCCGGAAATTCAAGCTGCATGGAGCCCAATACCCCCCAACTTCTCCCCAAATAGCTAAGGAACAATGAATTGGAAACAATGTGGAATTACAACAGTCCTTGACCCAAACAGTGTCACTGAACATGGCCCTGATGCAGACCCACACTCTGACCTCAACTTGGTCTCAAGCCTGGACCCTACCCTAATCCAAGACCCTAACCCTAGCCCCCAACCCAAACAATGTTCACAAGAATCAAAAGGTAGAAACTGCAAATATCCATCAATGGCAAGTGCATATGCAAAGTGTGGTGAAGGGTTTGAATTTGGGTTCAGGTTCAGGTTTTAGTCAGAGTTCTAGATCAGGCTTTGGGTTTAGTGTTAGGGTGAGGGTTTAGAGTGAAGGACAAGGGAACAGAGTTATAGTTTAGGGCTTTAAGTTTATGATTTAGGCTTTAAGACTCAGGGCTTATGGGATAAAGTTCAAGGTCAAATTTGGGGTTTGACTTCATGCTGAGATTTGGGTTCAGGTTTCATGACTTGGAGGTCTGGTTTAGGGTTTGGGTTCGTGGTTCAGGGCTTGGATCCAGGGCTCAGGTACAGGCTTTGGGTTCCATTCCAGGTTTGGGATTCAGGGTTCTAGTTTGGGCTTTAAGGTCAGCTTAGGTTTCAGCGTTGGTAGGGTTTAAGGTTAGGTTTAGGGATGACACATTTTTTTCAGTTGTCATCATGGACAAAATAATTCTATCTGAAGTTTCTAAGTCAGAAATGTATTTCATCTGGGGGCGCCTGGGTGGCTCCGTGTGTTAAGCCTCTGCCTTGGGCTCAGGTCATGATCTCAGGGTCCTGGGATCAAGCCCTTCATCAGACTCTCTGCTTGACGAGGAGCCTGCTTCCCCATCTTTCTCTCTGCCTGCCTCTCTGCCTACTTGTGATCTCTGTCTGTCAAATAAATAGAATTAGTAAAAGTTATTATATGATCTTTTACAAACCATTTCCTATCTTTGCCTTCTCATGTGCCAAGACAGACAGGGATTATTTAAAACCCTGAAGAGAGTGCTCTTGCTTTTAAATTGCCTGTAACCTTCGTGTAATAGATTTATGATTGATGATAGATTTAGTTAAAATATAACTATTTAGGGACGCCTGGGTGGCTCGGTTGATTGGGCGGCTGCCTTCGGCTCAGGTCATGATCCCAGCGTCCTGGGATCGAGTCCCGCATCGGGCTCCTTGCTTGGCAGGGAGCCTGCTTCTCCCTCTGCCTCTGCCTGCCACTCTGTCTGCCTGTGCTTACTCTCGCTTCTCTCTCTATGACAAATAAATAAAATAAAATCTTTAAAAAAAAAAAAAAAAAAATATAACTATTTAAAATATTTACTCTCAGTAAACGATTTCAACCTATGCTCATTTAAGTAACTTGGTGCATAATCCCTTTTCTATTAAACCATAGTGCAAGGACCAATGCAGCGTTTCCAGGAGAACCCCAAGCTATTTTTCTAGAATGGCTGTATGCTTATATATGGCGTCCTGTTTTCACTCCCTTTGTGGAGCACCTACCCTGGAGGTCATGTAATAACCAATGACCAAAAAAAACAAACAAAAAACCCAAACATCCAGGTCGAAGTGCCATCCCTGCCTGGAGTGGAGGAGACTGCTCAGACAGATCCCAGGCAGGCATCTCAGCCCAGGCCTGTGCTGGGGAAGCTGGTTCCTGGCTTAGGGCGCAATCTGGAAGCCAGCAAACTGACCCAAGAGTGCAGCCGGCGTTTAAGACTGATGATCTATTCGCAGCCAGGCTGCACGTGGACACCTGCTCAGGGAGCCCGGCTAGGAGGCTGCCCAGCGCTGGCACTGGCAATGCAGTAGCATGCCAGGGCTTAGCCCCGCACCGCAGCCATGGCTCAGGTTTCAGAAGTTAGGGGGCGGGGCCTGAGCAGAGAAGGGTCTTTGCTAATTTCCGAAGCTGGAAGTGAGCTCTCAGAGGACTCAGGAGGGAAGGGGGGGGCGGGTCGGGGGCAGCCTTGAGCAGGGGTTTTGCTAATTGCCCAGGCGGGAAGGAGGGGCGCACAGCGCCAGGGTGCTGTGCTGCAGCCCATTCGGGACTGCAGGACACACCATACTCGCTGCCCCTGTGCTCCCACGCTGCAGCCTAGCCCCTGACTCCGCGGTGTCCCGTTCCCGTTCAGGCCTTCAGGCCGCCTGCTGCCCCTCCCCGCTCCATGGCTTCTCTGGAGGACCCTCTGCTCACAGGTAAAGTGACACCGCGACGCGCCCTCACCTGAAGCAGAAAACGCAGGACAGGAGCGGGGTGTGGGGTGGTCGGGGCCCAGCCTCCCGCCAACCCCAGGGCACCAGGACCACCCCGGACGCCGCGCCACACCCTGTCCGCAGGGGGTCGGGCCAGGACGGCGCCACAGGAGGTACCCCCTCCTCCCCCCCGCCCCCCCCCCCCCCCCCCCCCCGCCAGCCGGCAGGCTAGCCCCCATAGTTCCGCACTCCCACGCGCCTGTCAGAGCCTCCTGCCATTCCCAGGGCACCCAGAACCCAGAGAGTGAGGCCTTGGGTGCTTTCTAGTGACAGATTCAAGGCAATTTTTCGACTTTGGGACTCAGAGTTAACATAGTTTTCATTTGTGATTATTATTTTTGTGTGGGGGCCGTAGCTTTTTTTTTGACCTATGGTTGTTTTCACTCCCGGTTCTGAAGAAGCCCCTAAATCCTAACCCTGTTGAGGACTCAGAAAGCTCTCAGAGCAGCAGTGCTGGGGGACAGTGTGGACACATGGTTTGGTTTCTCCTCTGGCCTGCTTCTGTGGCAGCCCCGCTCTGTCCTCCTCAGACTTCAGAGCAATATCTGAACAAGTGGAGAAGCGACCATGGGGTCAGGAAGGTGGCCACCGAAGAGTGACTTCTCTGGAGGGTGGCTGAGCTAGCAAGTGAGCATGTTAATCCAGCTCTGCCTGCATTAGCGATGGAGCTGAACAGGAGCCAGGGAAGGGGAGGAGGAGCAGAGAGCAGGGACAAAGGAACCAAAGAGGAGATTCAGATGAAGGGAAGTAATGGGGAGGAAAGAGAAGAAACTCTAGAAGACAGGCATGTAGAAAGGAAAAGGGATGAAGTGGGCATTGGGAAAGGGCACCACCAGGGAAGGAGAGAGGGGAAGGAAAGAGGGAGGAAGAGAGGAAAGGGGAAAGGGAGAAGGGAGGAGTCAGCATGCCAGGGCTCCCCCTGCATCTGAAGAAGAGGTGGCTGGTCCAGCTTGTCAAACAGGGTGCTCACTCTTTGGCCCCAGTTTCTGCTCCCAGTGCTACTGGGCTTTTCAAGGAAGGCAGGCTGTCCCTTGGGACCTACTGGAGCCCACAGGAGGGTGGGAGAGGTAAGATGCCACCAGGTCCTGTCCTGAGCTGCTCCCAGCCACCAGCCTCACCACATGGTGCAAGAGGGACCCCAGAACAAAGGAGGGACACAGGCCAGCATGTCTGCTGGTGGCCCTGGGCACTTAGCTCATCGCAGTGAACCACACGGCCTCCTCAACCCACGCTTTCAAAGCCTCCTTTTTCGTTTCTGGCTTTCATGTCTGTAGGAACATGAGCCAGATCTAACTCATCTCCGACAGACAATTCTGAACTCACCCCGTGTCAGATTTTTATGAGTGGCTGTGATAGAGTAAGATAGCAATGCTCCAACAAACGGACTGTTTCCTCCCACTTGACCTCAACAGTCTTATACATTTTCTTAGCGAAAACATCTTGTCTCCTTCCATTAAGCTCATAACGTGGTCTAGTAGTATACATGCGCCTTCGGTAGATGCGAAGCGATACAGAGGTCCTTTTTTTTTTTTTAATTTTAAAGGCAAAGTCAGTGAACACATCCAACTTGACCAATACGTCTCTAAAATGTCAATCCAGGCAAAGCTTTTTCTGCCTACAGTTTGGAGCCTACGTAGTGACATTTTTAAAATGCTTTCAGTCCCTCAGTGAGGCTCTTAGAAGCTAGCCAGGGCTTACTACGTGCCAGGCACTGTGTCAGGTGTTGGAGCTAAAGGGAAGGAGAGCTTGGAGGCTGGCTGGGGAAGGACATCCATGACACAACCACAGCTAGAAACAGAGGCCAGTGCTAGAAAAGAGAGAGCAGGCTGCATGGAGAGTGTGTACCATGGGGCTTGTGAGCTCACGAATAAGTGGGAGTAACTGGAGTGGGGAGATGGGGGAGAGAAGAGGGTCTTCCCATCAATGGGAATCACCTGTGCTTGGAGGCAGGTGCCATGAGAGGTCTCCACAGGAAGAAGGAGGCAGTGTGGTTGAAGGGCAGAGAGATGGGGCAGAACAGGCATCAGTCAGTTGGAGGGGTATGAATAGACTGATGGGAGGATTATGGGTGCCTTTGGAGGACTGAGAATTTGTTAGAAGATCAGTGCAGATTTCTATGGAGACAAATGCCAGGAACTGATAGGTCTTTGAAAGGTCACTCTGGCTGCCTTTTGGCAAAGGGGTTGGTAAAAGGCACTTGCAGGTGTGAACACACCAGGTGGGAGGTGAGTGCAGGAAATCGGGTGAGGGAGCATGGGAACTTGGTCCGGGGGTATATAAGGGAGAATAGCCTTTAAGGAGTTCCACAAATTGGCACCAGCTGTGGCTTCATTACAGAGCTGGAAGGGGTGTGTCCTGGAGGTTACAGAAATTACATGAGAAAGGGAAGTCTTTTTAGATCTCTTTTTCAACTAGAGGAACTCTCACCTTATTGATAGAATTCCAGAGTGGGAACCAATGATATGAGGACATCTTTGAAATGTCTGAATATATTCTTCGACATCTTTGAAAGTGACGAGGAGACCTTGGCCTTAGGAGGCCTTGGCCCTCTTTGTAGCCAGAAAGATTTCACGTACAGATTTGAG
Organism: Mustela nivalis; assembly: GCF_964662115.1. NCBI lineage: Eukaryota > Metazoa > Chordata > Mammalia > Carnivora > Mustelidae > Mustela > Mustela nivalis. Next base: position 735,865 of record NW_028136402.1, on the reverse strand, counting down.
TTCTCCATTTTAAAGTCAAGGAGTCAGTCCTTCCAAAGGACACCTCCTATCATTTTACCCTCTCATCATACCTCACGTGCTGGCATCTCCAAGACCCTCTGTTCCAGGTTGAGAGTATCCACTTTGGCCAGGCTGGTCTTGCCAAGAACACCACCACAGGAAATCTAGAGCCTATAATGCTATTAATAACATCATCTAGGACTGTGTTTGCTGCCCTCATAGCCTCTTCCCACCATGACTCACTGAAGCTTTTAACACATTTTATCCATTAAGCTATAGTTCCCAAAGGTCATCTTCTCTAGTGCCATTAATTTTTAGGGGACCAGGCAAACCTTAAACTTGTCCCCCCTAATTGGACCCCTGTTCCCCCACAATCTATTTGAAAGCCTTTCACCATGATTCTTGAATGAGATCTGAGACCACTGCTGGTACCTAACACTTCTTGGCACCGTGTCTGTTAGGTTCTTGGAAGAGGAGATGGCTATGGAGGTGAGTGGGGATGGGAGTGGGAGGATTTCTCCCTTCACTTCCCTTTTTGTGTTTTCAAATAATGGGTTTTGAGGGGGCGGGAAAGTTTAACCAGACCATTTATTTTCCATCTCCCATCGATAAAAAGTTTACCACTCCCCACTGGAAGAATTTATATCTTTCCTTTGAATGTACAGGAAAATCTCCCAAACCCAGACCACCACCATGTGGATTCAGCCATCTTCTGATTCACCTCCAGATTGTCTCCTCCTAAATGCTCAAGCCACAGGTTAAGGGCGAAATGTTCAATGCCCAAGCAATTAAGTGGGGAACACGTTTATCTAAGCAATTGCATGCAGCTCTCTATCTGCATACAGGGGGTCTCTCCCAAGCCTTTCCAACCTCAGCAAAAGAAGACAAAGCCCCAGCAGTCTGGGGTATATATCATTCATTCATTCCTGAGTTCAACACTCATGGCGGATCCCCACCAAGACAGTGGGAGAGCAAGGACTGGAGAAATCCTGGAAGCTGAAGTCTGAGGAGGATTTCAAATTCAAGTCAGAGATGAAAGAAACATCTGGACTTGGTCCTCAGGTACATGCAGTATTCTGAACTGAGGCTAGAACCAGAGACCATTCTAATGAAAGGCCTCTACAGGTGGGCTCTCACAGGTGGGCCCCAACTCAGTTTCGTGTATATTCATTCATGAAATAGCTCTTTGGGTCAACATGTAGAAGAAAACCATTTCAGAAAACTGACAATGAGGAGAGGAAAGGAAAGCCAGAAGGCTTGTGAATGGGGAGAGAGGAGGAGCCAGGGCAGAAAACCAAGAATCCCTCCCTGCCCTCCTTGCTGCCAGGGAGGTCTGAGGGACTAGTTTCCACCTGGGATCCCAAGTCCAGATCAAAAGCAGCGGGGCCACGGCGGGGGAGGGAAGGGGGTCCTCAGCACGGGCGCATGGGGCTGCGGAAAGATGGGGGCTAGCGTGCCTGCTGGCGGGGGGGCACCTCGCAAGGCGCTGTCCCCAGCCCGACCCCATGAGGACCCGGGTTTGGCGCAGCGTCCGGGGTGGTCCCGGTGCCCTGGGGTTCCGGGAGGCTGGGCCTCCACAACCTCCCTCTCCGCCCCCAGGTCGGGTCCGCGCTTTCTGCTCCAGGTGAGGGCGCGGCGCGGTGTCACTTTACCCCTGTGCAGAGGGTGGTCCGGAGAAGCCTTGGGGCAGGGAGGGGCAGCAGGCAGCAGGAGCGGGACAGCGGAGCCTCACATGGGAGCGTAAGGGCGGCGAGTCCGGTGGGTCCTGCAGTCCCGACTGGGCCGCAGCACAGCACCGCGGCGTTGCCCGCCCCTCCTCCGCCAGCCCCTCCACCTCCTCCCAGACTCTCAGCCACATCCTCTGTGAGCTCACTTCCAGCTTCGGCAATTAGCAAAGCGCCTTCTCCCCGCCGCCCTCCACCCGCCCCCGCTCCCCTCCCTCCTGAGTCCTCCCCGAGCTCCCTTTTCGCTTTGGCAATTAGCAAAGCCCCTTCTCCGCGCCGCCCCGCCCCCCTCCCTCCTGAGGCCCCGCCCTGGCTGGGGCGCTGGGGGAAGCCCCGGGGGCTGCAAGCTTTGCCAGCGCTGGCGCTGGGCAGCCTCCTAGCCTGGCTCCTTGAGCGGGTGTCCACCCGCGGCCTGGCTGCAAAAAGATCATCAGTCCTGTTAACCCTGGCTGCACTCTCCCGTCAGTTTGCTGGCTTCCTGATTGCGCCCAAAGCCATGAACCAGCTTCCCCAGCACAGGCCTGGCCTGAGATGCCTGCCCAGGATCTGTTTGAGCAGTCTACTCATCTCCAGGCAGGGATGGCACTTCCACATGGATGTTTGGGTTTTTTTATTGTTTTTTGGTCATTGGTTATTATTACATGACCTCCAGGGTAGGTGCTCCACAAAGGGAGTGAAAACAGGATGCACGATATACCCCTCACCTCCCATGCTGTCTTTCTCTTAAATAATAAGCACTGCTGAACTATCTTAGATTCTGTACCTTCTCTCCAGCCATGAACCTATCACTGTCTTTAACTCTTGAAAACTTCATTAGACAAATTAATGTGGTGAAGGAAGCAATATGAGAAAGCCTATTAATCTGATGAGCATGGAACTGAACAAACCCTATAGATACTTTCCCTTTGATTTCTAGCCTATCAATACCTACAGTGAGTCACATACACTCAAGATTATTGTTTTTATTGTATACTTCATATATTCATTGATTTTGGACTCGTTATCATTTCGTTGAAGTGTTAAACTATGGTAATAAACAAACTTTTAATTAACTTTTCCTCCTATGATACAAATATAACTTGCACTTGAGCTTTAGCTAATTTTATGTTCTAAAATTGCCAAAACAAAATGATCAAGGTTTCTAGATTATTTACTGTCTTTTCTACTATATAATATTGTTCTATCTCTTCTGTATAAAGAAAATGAATGCTTGGGGCTCTTGGGTGGCTCAGTGTGTTAAAGCCTCTGCCTTCTGCTCAGGTCATGATCCCAGAGTCCTGGGATAGAGCCCCACATCAGGCTCTCTGCTCAGCAGGGACCCTGCTTCCCTTCCTTTCTCTCTGCCTGCCTCTCTGTCTACTTGTGATCTCTGTCTGTCAAATAAATAAATAAAATCTTTAAAAAAAGAAAATGAATGCTTGATAACTAAATGAATGCTTTACTGAACAAATTAAATATGGCAATAGCATTTTATTTTATCATGCTTCACATATTAAACAATAATATTATATCACTAGTCTACAAATAATCTACTTGCATAGTCATTTGGAAGCTTTTAGCAAAAGAATTCTTCCTCCTGATTGTAGTATAAAAGCCACAGAAATATACAGAAGACTCCTAGGATAGAAAGTTAAATCCAGTTATCCATGATGCCTTGAGGAGGACCTGACCTATGTATGTCCTGGGATGCACTAGTAACTGTTACATGTGATAGGATTATATTTAATATATACAGTTTCATTTACTTCACAAAGGACATATAAATTTGAGAATAAAATATTTGATGAACCTATAAAGTCTATATCTATTTGTAACTAATGTGGTAGAATTAAGATGTTAATTTGAAAAAAAATTCATTGAACACATTCAATTGTTTTTATATATATAAATAGCATTATTTATTTATGTAAATAAATGCATTGTCAGTAAAATCCATTTACTTATCAATCATAAGGGTAATTTTAAGTACTAAGAATAAGAAATATGTGAAAAGATAAGTGTTCAAGAGTGCAGTTTGTGGTAATTAATACAATATGATAGGCTCATGAAAAAGATATATTACTTGAACTTAAAAGCTTCTATAATTAAGCGATGACCACTTGAAATTTGTAATTAGTCTTGCTGCAGTTTTTCCTTGCACTTATTGCCCTTCCCCAGAAGTTCATTAAGAATTTCTGTGAATGTCCTTATGTTTAATCTCATTCATAGATTCCACTGCTGCTCACAAAACAAAGCCAAAAAGAGAGGTAACTCTATGTGGCACTCCATCCACAAGCAATACATTCATAAATAATTAAAAAGCTCTCTACTTCATTTGTTACCCATTCAGCTGATAATTTAAATGAGTAACTGAGGCCATTTTATCAGCACTTTTAATAGAATGCGACTCAGAAACTTCACAGTGTTATTTAAGAAGAAATGCTCACGTGTTAAGGTTTTTATTTTTTTAAATCAACAAAATAATTTTCAAATATTAAAAGCAAATGTCTCCTTTTCCTCCAAGTTTCCTTGCTATGTCAAAGTTACAAATAAATACATTAAAATCGTATTTTGAGTAGTAGATAAAAACAAAAGTTTTGAAACTGTGGGTTGAGTGTCTGGGTTAACTTGTATAAATATCTGAACTCAATGTATTTAGACTTTATTAGATTTTTTTTTAGACCATTTAAAAATACATGCTGAGATAATGACAACATTATTTTATTCATTTTAATAAATAAATTATTTTATTTAATTATGTTTAGATATTTATTTATTAAATTAATGATTTAATATTTAATAATCTAAATTTGAAATATTTTAAATTCTAAAAATATTTATTTAATTAAATTGATATATTTAATATAAATATTTAATAAATTATTTAACCATTATTATAATTATGCAATACATTATGTATTGTGTAATAATTGCATTTTAATAAATAAATAAATGTATTATTTACATTATTTTATTATATTTTATTTAGTTGACAAAGAGAGGGAGAACGCAAACAAAGGGAGCTGCAGGCAAAAGGAGAGGGAGAAGTAGGCTCCCAGCTGAGCAGAAAGTTCAACCTGGGGTTCCATCCCATGACCCTGGGATCACCACCTGAGTCGAAGGCAGATGCTTAAGTGACTGAGCCATCCAGATGCCCAAGGCTTTGTATTCTTCGCTTCTAAATATTGATGCTCCTTCATCTCTGGAGTTAGTAAATTGATGTTGAGAATTCATATCAAAGAATTGATAGTAGCTGTTAAACAGAAACATGTAATTTAGGGGAAAAAAAAGAACAGAAGGAAGAGAAAGGCCAAAAGTCAAAAGCACATTAATATAAAATTTAATTAGATAAAAAAGCTGATATTCCTGAAGGGGGCTAATAAAAGAGCTGCAAAGAGCTGATAGGATTAGGAAAATTGTCCACTCCTGGTCATTTCATAATTTTAAACTATTCCTTATTAATAAATATACTTAGTTCCAGAAACACAAGCACATAGGAACATTTCCACCAAGTTTCCTCTAACAGCATTTACAAATTAGACGTTCAAACAATGCAGTTCATTACATGTTGCATCTGTATCTTAAAGTTTAAACACTTTCTGTGACACATTTTCTAACAATTAAAATTAAAATATATATATATATATATATATACCTTATCCCTAAATGGAAAAAAAAAATATATATATATATATACATAGAAACCTTATTCCTAAATGAAACCTTTCTTTGTTTATTAGCTTAAATAGGTAAATTAGCAACAACAACAACAACAAACAGCTAATATTATAAAGGTAGGAACAATTTACCTTTTCATTTATTGCTATTTTCTAAAAATTCCTATTTTATTTTTTTCTCAAGTCTGTCATAATAATTTTCTAAATCTCCTGCCTTATTCAATTTTTTTCTTTTAGTGGAAATCTCTATGTCATATTTATTTTCTCTTCCTCCACTCTTTGCTCTAATAATTCAATGTATTATTAGATTTTCTGTTTTTCTCTTTATCCAGATATATCTTTTCTTTCTTTCTTTCTTTTTTAAATAATTTGATTTGCTGGCATTTTACATCAGTACATGCTTTCTTATGGATGTTAGAAATGTCTGTGGAACTACTAGAAGAATAAACTTTTTTACCTTTAAGAAGTTTACAGTCTAGAGTGCCTGGGTGGCTCAGTTGGTTAAGTGTCTTCCTTCAGCTTAGGTCATGATGCCAGGGTACTAGGATCCAGTCCTGCATCAGCTGCCTGCTCAGCAAGGAGTCTGGTTCTTCCTCTCCCTCTGCCCCTCCCTCTCTCTCTCTAATAAATAAATAAAATCTTTTAAAAAAAGACTTACTGAAATCTGAGACTGAATTACTAAATTCAGTCTTAATAGAAGACAGCTAAACAAAGCAATGATCACAACTGGAAAATTTAGCGAGATCATGATTTAACATTTTTGGTTGACACAGGACCTCTTTCAGTAACAACTTTCCCTAAATATCAATTTCTTTGTAAGGCAAAAAATTTTGACAAGAAATCCAGATCCTTCTGATCGTTTTCATATCAATTTAATGTGACATCCTCAGAGTATATAATCAAATATGTAATTATTCTATCTGTTGCCTTGTATATTGCCTGTATCTTTTTCAGACTCAAAGTTCCATTGAGGTAGAGTTTTTTTTTTTTTAAAGCAGAGATTTTTAAAGTGTTTGATATATACAATATGCTTAATAAGTTTTTAAAAAACCTATGTATTACAGAAGCCTTAAACAGGCTTTAAAAAAAGAAGGTGATATTAGTGGTCATATCAAACAATTTTCAGGTTTCAGTCATGTAAATAACTACATTTCTCAGAGACAGAGAAACATACAAATGATCTGGGTCCAGTAGGATAATGCTAGCATGTGTTGTAAATTCTTTTATATGACCTTATTCTTGCAAGAATTGGTTATGTGGCAGAAAAAAAGGTATCACTATCTTATACTTTATTATTTAAAGAGATTTATGGAAGTCTTAATTTCTTACACTACCCCTTTGTTTCAGTGGACCCAATTTCCGTGGTAATGGTGAGAGGAAAGTAGGCAATTTAGGCAGCAGCCAAAATCACCTACAAGGCACTATAAAATAAGGCTTGTTCTAGATCATGGGACTGTCCAAAGGGGAATGTTAAGGGGTAGAATGGATGATGGATGCATTGTGGACTTATAACTTTAAGATTAATACTGTTATGCCCCAATAATGGGTCTATGATTAAAGGAGCGAGACTGATGTAAAGCAAAGGTCAAGCAAAGCTTTATTTCATGCCAAGCATCAAGAATCTAACCGAACGTTTGGGGCCACACCTCTTATGAGAGAAGGCAACCCTTTGCTGTTCCACAGTCTAGCTTTTAAGGGCAAAGGCCATGCAGTCAGGCCTGGCCACGCACAGGTGACCAATGAGATTTTAACACACACAGGAAACTCCACAGTGAGGCTAGGTGACCAATTGAGGTTCAATTTACCCTAGTATAGACATTTGACCCAGCCTATTACACCTTGATTAGGATTAGTGCCAAAAAGGTTCCCAAAGAGCAGAGGAGTGGGGCATACTCTTTAGTATCTAGGGAGACAATATGCAAACACCGCCCCCCCCCTCTGCTCATTGATGTCTCCACCTGGCCTGACCCACCCTTGTATATGGGCTTTGTTACCTGGAGCTGATTTCCAGGACTTGTTTTTAAGTGAATCCCCTGGGGGAAGGGGAGCAAGGACAGTTTAAGGGTTAACCTCAATGAAAGCCTCTTGCTAAAATATAAAAATATAAAATAGGTCCTTACATTACAACAACTCAGTAGGGAAAGTCCCAGTGTGGTGATAAAAGAAGTGAGGTAACTTGCATTGCACATTTTTTTTTAAAAAGTGTAAGTTGTATTATTCCGTGCCATGACATCATACTTTATCTTCATCTCTGTCTACTAGTTTAAAACTAGTTAAACAAATTCAACAATTTTTTTAAAAATATTTTATTTATTTATTTAAGAGCAAAAGCCAGAGAGAGAGAGAGAGAGAGCATGAGCAATATGGGGCTCGATCCCAGGACTCTTGAGATCCTGATCTGAACCAAAGGCAGACACTTAACTGACTAAGCAAATGAGACCCCCACAAACTCAACAATTTTATAAAATTTTTATTTGTTGGGGTGCCTGGCTGGAACAGTCAGTAAAATATATAAATCTTGATCTTGGAGTTGTACGTTTGAAATCCACCTTGGGTGTAGAGGTTTTATTTAAAAATAAAATCTTTAACAAAATTTTTTTCATTTTTTTATTTAAGCCATTGTATGGCAGTGTTGATCACTATATTGTACACCTGAAACTAATATTAACCTTATTTTAACTAACTGGAATTTAAATAAAAACTTTAAAAATAAAATAAAAATAATAATCATAAAAATAAAAAAGAGGAAAAATTATTTGGCAGGCAATTTTCTTAATTGCATTATTATTTATTATTATCATAGTCTGTGTGTGTCAGTGGGAAGTGGCTGGTATTACAGTGAGTTCCATATCTGTGTTACACTGAGTTCCATGTCTGTAGTCAGTCTTTTTTTTCTTTTAGTTTATTTTCAGGGATCCAAAATTCATTGTTTATGCACCACACCCAGTGCTTCATGTAATAAATTCCCTCCTTAATACCCACCACTGGGCTCACCCAACCACCTGCCACCCTCCTCTTCAAAACCCTCAGTTTGTTTCTCAGAGTCCACAGTCTCTCATGGTTTGTCTCTCCCTCCGATTTCCCCCAGCACACTTCTCTCCATCTCCCAGTGTCCTCCACGTTATTCCTTATGTATTGATTCTTATAAAAACTTTTATTTCTTTCCCTATTCTGCTTTGCATATGCTTACCTTAGATGTTAAAATGTTATAAACCTCTCCTGCCTGGTCCATTTTCTCTCTCTTCTCTCATGATTTCTCATGCTCTCCCTGCCAACCCCACATGCCTTACAATATCTGGATATGACTAATTTCTTCCTGAGCTACTTTATTCTACTCTGCCATATGGTTGCCCTTCCCTCTTCTGTACCATAACTTCTATCCCCTGCATTTGTGCTTTAACAATACCTAATTCTTTTCACTGCATCTGTATCTTTGAGGTCAATACTCAGTAGTGCAATCGCTGGGTCATAGGCTAGCTCTATTTTACTGGAAAGAAGGGCCATATGCACCCCAGTGTTCATAGCAGCAATGTCCACTATAGCCATTCTGTTGAAAGAGCCAAGATCCCCTTCAACAGACAAACGGATAAAGAAGATGTGATCCAAGGATACAATGGAATATCACTCAGCCATCAGAAAGGATGAATACCCAACTTTTGCATCAACATGGATGGGAATGTAGGAGATTATGTTAAGTGAAATAAGTCAAGCAGTGAAAGTCAATCATCATATGGTTTCACTTATTTGTGGAACCTAAGGAATAGCATGGAGGACATTAGGAGAAGGAAAGGAAAAATGAAGTGGGGGGATTGGAAGGGGAAATGAAACATGAAAAACTATGGACTCCAAGAAACAAACTGAGGGTTTTAAAGATGAGAAGGATGTGGGGATGGGTGAGACTGGTGATGGGTATTAAGGAGTGCACATATTGCATGGGGCATTGGGTGTTTTACACAAACAATGAATCATGGAACACTACTTCAAAAACTAATGATGTATTGTATGGTAACTAACATAACATAATTAAAAAGAAAAGGATGGGGACAATACCTAACACTCAATCTTTGCTAGTTTCTTGTTTACCTCCTTTTAAGAGTAAGCTCATTAGTGTTTTTTGTTTGTTTGTTTGTTTTTGTCTCAACTAAAAGAAGAAAAATAATACACATTATTTTGAAAACTTTTTGAACAGTGTACAAACGTTAGTCAAGTCCACAATGTCTCATCTCTTCTGCCTCCTAACATGGCTAAGATGAAAAACCCTTTATCTGGGAAAAGATCATTCTCCTGCCACCTTGTGTAAGATTTTGGCTTTAGCTTAGATTATCCTTTCTTTCCTTTTCTGAAAATAAGTTGAAAATATTAATAGCCTCAGTTTCTTCTTCCAAAATATGACTGCTTCTTTACCAAGTGCAAAAGCAACCCATTTTGACCATAGTAAACAGCTTGGACCTACTTTTTTTGGCTCACTGTTTTAGTGAGACAAGTGGAGTGAAGATGACACACCATTTCCAAATGTATTAATAATTGGTAGACCATACTTCTAAATTGAAGATTTGTTGCCATTAAACTACGACCAGACTCGCTATAATTACAGAGGTAAATTCTTTATATTTACTATATTTGAAATTACCATATAATACCAAAATAAAATTATGATTATGTGAAGAGTCTGTAATATTAAGAAGATGACTTTGAAATGATTGCTTATCTAAATGAAATTTCCCATTTTATAATCTTGTATAAGCTTCCGTTGTCATTTCCTATTTAAAATCTATTAGAAGGCACTCTTATTTTCCCTTAAGTGGGAAGTCAAATGTGGAACAAATTCATCCCAAAGGAACTGATTCTATATTCCACTGAAGACCAGGTGGCTTCCATGTGGCATTTTGCCTCTTGCATATTGTTCATCTCCTACAACAAATGGGGGTATGCTCTTTAGTAAACTAATTCAACTCAATTAGAGGCATTGTCTTCAAGGGATAACATCATAGAGACTAGAATCAGAATCATACTTTTGGGAAAATTGGGCCCAGGATTTTTGTTTTGTTTTGTTTTAAGATTTTATTTATTTATTTGACAGGCAGAGACCACAAGTAGGCAAAGAGGCGGGGGGGGGGGGGGAGCAGGCTCCCTGCTGAACAGAGAGCCTGATGCAGAGCTTGATCCCAGGATCCTGAGATCATGGCCTGAGCCGAAGGCAGAGGCTTAACCCACTGAGCTACCCAGGGGCCCCTGGGCCCAGGTTTTGATGGCTTCTTTCCTCAATCTTATAAAACCTATTTGAACTCTACTGGATGCCAGAACTGCTTAAAAATATTTGGTCCCTTGTAATTTTAACCTTCCAGTATTCAATGCACCTGATCCATGTAATATCCTATAGTATTTTTGTCAAATGAAGACTCTCAAAGTGTGTTTCTTGGGAGACACTTTTCAATTGGTTGCTTACATTTCTGCATTTATTATTTGTTCTAGGCCATCCTTTGAAGATGGTTGTATTGAATAGACTTGGAAGATAGAAATAGTATCTTTTTTTTAACTTAACCTGTTGTGTTTGCAAATATTATCTGCCTCTGTTTTGATTCTTCTTGTGGGAACTGAGGCTCAGAACTGATATATAACTCCCACCCCTACACACACACACACACACACAAACACAAATACACACACACACACAAATACTGTTAATATTCTGGCTACCTCTATTGCTGTGAATAATAAACTATATTATTTCTGAACCATGAGTCTGCGTCTTCTATCAACACCCAAGAAACTACGGCAGACTCATACACCAGCTTTCAAATAAGGGAAAATAATCTCAGATGCTTTATATTTTTTGATAGTGTTACCTACTTCTGAACATATGACTGAACACATATAAAGCTGGAGCCCTTTCCATTTAGAGCTTCTTCTGTGGAAGAACTATGCATTCACTAGTAAACAAAAGTAGATTCATCTTTTTTTTTTTTTCCTCCTGACACCATTTCCTCTCTCACACTGTTGCTCAAATTGGATGGAGTCTAAGGTCCTTTGAGGAAATTTTTGTTTAATGACTCAAAATAAAATAGGAAGAGTCTAAAGTGCTAAAAATACTTCTAGATAAAAGGTATAAGATAATGCCAGAAAGGATAGTAATTTTATCTAACAACTGCCTGTTCACCCCTTTTTTGTTCATTAACTAATCTCCAAATTCCTGACTAAATCCCTTTTGTAAGCCAGAATGTGAGCTAAAAACTGGGATTTTAAAAAATTTTCATTTGAAATCCAGTTAGTTAACATATATGGTTGTATTAGTTTCATGTGTACAATATAACATATAGCACTCAGTGCTCATCATGACAAGTGCTCTAATTAACCCCCATCACTTATTTAATCCATCACTCCTTTCAGATCCCGTCAAGTAACCATCAGTTTGTTCTCTGTAATGAAATGTCTGTTTCTTGCTTTGTTTCTCTTTCTATGTCTTATTATTTCCCCTTTGCTTGTTTGTTTTGTTTCTTTTATTCCATATATGAGTAAAGGTATTTGTCTTTCTCTGACTGACTTATTTCACTTTTAGCATTATACTGTCTAGTTCCAACCATGTTATTGCAAATGGCAAGATTTCAGTCTTTTTTATGGCAGAATAATATTCCATTGTATATACATACCACTTATTCTTTATTTATTCATCAATTGATGGATACTTGGGCGCTTTCCATATCTTAGCTTTATAAATAATGCTGCTATAAACATAGGGGTGCTAGAATCCCTTTGAATAAGTTTTCTTATATTCATTGGGTAAATACACACCAACAGGATTGTTGGATCACAAAGGACTTCTATTTTTAAATTTTATGGAAATTCCATACTGTTTTCAAATATGGCTGTATCAGTTTGCATCACCACCAACAGTTCACAATTGTTACTTTTTTTTTTAAGATTTTATTCATTTGACAGAGAGAGATCACAAGTAGAGAGAGAGAGAGAGGAGGGAGCAGGCTCCATGCCTGGCAGAGAGCCCGATGTGGGACTTGATCCCAGGACCCTGAGATCATGACCTGAGCTGAAGGCAGAGGCTTAACCCACTGAGCCACCCAGGCAGCCCCCACAAGTGTTACTTTTTCACATCCTCTCCAACACCTTTTGTTTCTTGTAGTGTTGATTTTAGCCATTCTGACAGGTGTGAGGTGGTATCTCTTTCTAGTTTTGCTTTGCAATTTCCTGATGATACATGATGATGGACATCTTTTCATGTATCTACTGAACATTTGAATGTGTGCTTTGGGGAAACACTTGTTCTTGTCTTCTATCCATGGTTTTATTGGATTATTTGTTTTTGGATGTTGACTAAAAACTGGATATTAAGTAACACACAAGACAGGTTTCTTGAGCTTAAATTTTATTTGCATGAGTATCGTTAACAGGAAAAAATATGCATATGGGTATGTACAAGTGTGTTTATGTATACATCTATCTATCTATCCTCTATCCCATGTCTTCTAATTGTGGTAAATCCTGTAAGGTGGGGAATGGGATAGTCTGAAGAAATATGCTTCTGGATATGCTGGGTAAGCAAATTTAATTGCACTCAGATGCATTGGATATAAGTGAATCACTCAAATGAGTTATTTAATATTATATAGAAACAAATTAAAAGTTTATGTAGTTGAAAATAATAGGTAGTTAAAATAAATTTTTTGTTTGTTGTTTTTGTGTCTTTTTTTGTTTATATATACTATGGTGTGAATGTTTATGTCTCCCAAAATCATATTATGTAATCTAACTCTGGAAGTGATAGTATTAAAACTTAGGGGCCTTTGGGAGGTGATTAGGTCATAAGTGGGATTACAGTCCTTTTAAAGGAGACCCCAGAGAGTTCTCTTGATTCATTCATCATGTACGTTTACAGTGAGAAGATAGCCATCTATGAGGAAGTGGGCTCTCCCTGGATCTGCCCATTCCTTAATCTTGAACTTCTCCGTTCTAGAACTGTGAGAAATAAATTCCTGTTCTTTATAAGCTATTAAGTCTATATCATGTCCGTTATAGCAGCCTGCATGCAGAAGGACACTATGACCTAAAATGAGAGCAATAAATATAAAGTTTCAGTAAAGTCAGTTGGTACAATGTTTTTTTTTTTTTTTTTACTTAGAGAAGACATGCTGCTTCATGTTAAACCTTGATATTGTATATGTTTCTTGAAGGGCCACTTCTTACTCCTTTGTGTGTTTTCCACAAAGTCCAGGATGATGCCTTACATAAAGGTAATATTTTATAAATACTGTTGGAAATATATACTTCTCTAAAATCTTATTTTGCCTACAGATTACTTGGATCCACTTTGCCTTGTGTAGAATATTTGAAATATATTAAGTACAGAATGTCTCTCTAAATAACATTGAGAATCATCATTAGTTTATGACTCCTGACTCATTTGTTTATGCAGTGATACTTACTTCAAGAACACTGAAATTTGTAATATAATTTTGAATTAATCACCAAGCTAGTTTATTTTAACTTATGAAAAAATAATTTCTCAGGTTGGTTTAATTCTGCTCTTATGTTATGGTCATGACATTTTCATTAAAATAAAGTAGAAAATAGAAGTAAATAATTAATGAAAAATAAAAAATAATAAATAAAAAATAAAAGCAAATCTCTTGTGAAATGTTAAACTTTTCTTACTTATTTTGTTTTGCTTTTCCTCTACCATGCTGGCAAAGCTGTATGTTGCAGATAAGTATAATTTTCTAGGTGGTAGGTTTGTTACTTTTACTAAAATTTTCAAAATATAAGGAGTTGAATAGTCATGGATTGTTTATTAAACTCCTTATCTACACATATAAAAATAAAACAATGATGGTGACCTGGGTATTTCTAAAATTGTATTCTGTTTTTCCATATTATGGTTTACAATGTAATTAATAAAGATTCTGCATATATTAACATCCATCCCCTTCTATCTCATCTGTATGTCCATACAGAGCATGTATGATTTCTATTCATTTCTATGTTGTGGTGAAGAGATTTTCTGAAGTAGCCTATATTTATGCAGGTAGATCTTAAGCTACGGTGCTCTTGTTTATTTGCTTGTTCGTGATCAGTATGTCTGAAAGATGATAACTATTGCATCAGGTGTGACGATTAAAAAATATTATTGGTGCCTGATACACTGTGATGAAATAGGTAAGTCAATTCATAATTTGTTAATTAAATTAGAAAAGAAATTCCTTTGGATTTGTTCTTTATTAAAGTTTTTTTTTAACGAATTCCTTGGGATGTTTTTTGTGTAATATATATCACATGCCTCAACCTTTAAATTTGAATGTAGAAAAGAGTTATCAGAATGAGCCTAGAAAATATTGTTATGGGGGCGCCTGGGTGGCTCAGTGGGTTAAGCCGCTGCCTTCGGCTCAGGTCATAATCTCAGAGTCCTGGGATCGAGTCCCACATTGGGCTCTCTGCTCAGCAGGGTGCCTGCTTCCTCCTCTCTTTCTGCCTGCCTCTCTGCCTACTTGTGATCTCTCTCTGTCAAATAAATAAATAAAATCTTAAAAAAAGAAAACATTGTTTTGAAATATTTTTGTTCTGTTATATTATGTTAACTTAGGAAATAATGGTAGTTATTTTTATTAGCATTTCCTACTTTCCACATGCCCTTACAGATGAGATATCATGTTTTTCCTACTCTTTTTATCGTGGTTGTTATATTCTTCATGATCAATAACAATCAATAAAAATTCATAACATTAATTTTCTTTGGGAAAGTGATATTTTAGCAAGAATCCATGACCAAAAATTTTAGCTGTTGTTCTTCCAGGAGATGAGACTATCAATGTTCCCAAAATTTTAAGAAATAGAACTTATTAATTGTGTTGGTTGATGTTTATTGTCTCTGAACTTAGAGGTGCATAATTCAATTTAAAATTTATTTTGGGGGCGCCTGGGTGGCTCAGTGGGTTAAAGCCTCTGCCTTTGGCTCAGGTCATGATCCCAGGGTCCTGGGATCGAGCCCCGCATCGGGCTCTCTGCCTAGCAGGGAGCCTGCTTCCTCTTCCCTCTCTCTCTGCCTGCCTCTCTGCCTACTTGTGATCTCTATCTGTCAAATAAAATAAATAAAATCTTAAAAAAACCGGAGTGGATATTATGGGGGTGCTTATCTGAAATTGAGGGACATTATAAAAAAATAAAAAATAAAATTTATTTTGAATTGAAAACAAGATCTTACTGAAGTTTAGGCATCCCACTTTATATCAGGCCTCCAGTACATTCTAATTTATTTATAGAAAATATCATAAACATGAATGACACTTTTCCTATTGCATTTATATGAAACTACAATGACTCAAAGATGTCAGATTTGAAAAGCACTACCTTTCTATAATTTCTGTTTCCTAGGAGGAATGGATATACCATTTTAGCTCAATTATCCAACAGTATTCAAAACCACCATGAATTTTAAAACATAGTTATTACACCCTAAAAATCAAGTATGAAAATGTATAAACAACCAAATCTCTATCTGTAAATGAAATACTCCCACACAGACGGGTTTTAAAACTTTCTAACTTAAGGAATTTGATAGCACAGACTCAGGGTAGTAGTTTCAGTGCCTACAGTATACTTTCAGGGAGAGAGTAATGTAAGCTCTGAGTCACTTTCTGCCTAGAGATGACCTAATAGTGGTTCTGGCATTGTTTGTTTGTTTTTGAAAATACGTTCCTGGGCATCATTCAGAAAATGCAGAGTTTGGCATCTATATAAATTAAGGATGATCTTTTTGAACTTTTGTCTTTCATTACATCAAATTACCATAATTGGACAGAAATTCCACTAAATTAAGCATTGTTAGGAAATGTGTAAATTGGAACTACTCAAATTAGTTGCTCTTTGAACTATGTGCTGTTGGTTCAGGATTAGATAAGGAGTTTGAAGGCAAACCTAAATTATTGCTTCCTTTTTTGAGAGATTCTCAGCATATTTTCTTAAAATTAGCTGAAATAAACAATGTGTTTAGTCGCAAAGTGATTTGCATTTTTGCACAAACTCCCTATCTCCTTGAGAATTATAACAGATATTTCATGAAACATCATTGATCTTTACTTTGTTACACTGCTGTAAAGTACATTCAGAGTTGCCAGTTAAAGGTGTTAGTGTTGAGATGAAATGTCATGCATTTTTCTTCACTTCCATGCAAATGAACACAGTAATTTATTAAGACACAATGAAGAAAAAAAATTGACAATGAGTTCCAGATTTTAAAAATCACTTGCCATTCAATCCAAATTGTGAGTTTGATCGGTTACCGAACACTTTATAATGCACCCCCGGTAATTTTACAGAGATTACTTTTTTCTTACCAATTCTTGATTATTCTGTCTTGCAATGCAGAGAAATCTAACTAATTTAAAATAAACTTCCGTTAATTGTGATTGTTATAATCTTAAAATTGACTAATTTCCATATACAGAGTTTAAAATGTTCACAATTTACATTAAATATATATTCTGTGTATACCTTGGAAAAATTATACTGAAAATTGAAATTAAAATGATGTTGTATATAGCTGCAAGAAGCCGCCTGTCCCATTTCATCTTACTATATAAGTTGTGTCAGGTAATTTATAAAATCCCTGCTGCATAACAAATCTATTTTTTGTTGGAATGGGTAGTAATGTTTCTTATTATTTCGAAATAAGAGTTGGTCTATGAGTGCCTCTGCAACTGTATTTTTCCTAAGTGGCTTCATGGTCTTGAACTGAGAAAGTTCAGAGCATTAAACATCAAAGTAATATATTTTGACATAATTAGACATCAAGGAAATGCAATTAAAATGACACTGAGATATCACTACACACTTACCAGAATGGCTAAAATAAAATATAATGACAAGCCCAAAAGAAAAAAATATACCATTTGATGATACACAATGGCAAGTTGTACCATAACTTAACCATCTCAGACTAGTGTAGTGTTAAATTTGGTTTTCTAAGCCATGTTTTGGGTCACTTACCACTTTTCAAGGATATAAAGTGCTATCATTTTACTTAAAACTGTGAAATTTGGTCAGATTTAAATTTCATTTTATGTTAAAACATTCTGTAAACTGTGTTAGACTTTGACATTTGTTCCCTCAGTTCAGTGAATAACACTATATCATATTCTGAAAAATACGCTAATTTTTTATTATTTTGAAAAATATCCCTTTTTCCTCTTATGGTAATTATGAATATGAATTAATAGTAGAATTTGATATGGTCCAGTATGACCATAAATACTTTATTGTATATTATCAAATTTAATAATGAATATAATGTACTTCTTTGGACAATTTTTAAAGACCAGTCTACTCTTAAAACAAAAAAAATGGAGATGCACTTCTTTAGTTCACACAAATTTCATTTTATTATATATGACCTCAGATAAATTTCAACAAATCATAATTTATTAAAATCATGTCTACTTAAAAATCTCATAGAAGAGTTAAACCATCAAAAATAAAAATAAACACACACAACACACACACATCACCCATGTATTGGCAAATCACAATTGCTGTAACAATACATTAGGCATTCCACAGTTAAGGGCTATCAAAATTTCCATCAGTGACAAAAAGATTTGTATCCAAATGGACTGATTTTCCAGAATCCAAGAAAAAGTCTCCTAGGATTTATTTAAAGATAAATATTTGAACAAATACTTCTTAAATTTAGGAAATTCAGAACATACGATTAAAGAATATTTGCAGTGCAGACTATATTCAATCCTTCCTTCAAAATGTGCCTTTGAGTACATAATTCTGTTTTCTCGATCTAAATTGAGCTGTCTTCCAAGGAAGTTTTCCAAAATGTGTGTCTCTGTGTGATAAATGTTCTAAGACCTAACATGCTTCATTGTATTTTTACTGTGCTCTCAAATTTAATCAATAATTTGGATTGATGTATAATACCTAGTTTCAAATATCTTTTCCATCTATAAAAACTCCCAGCTGTCTCTTTATATGCTATTACTATTGAGAATTGTGCTGTCAGTATTATTCTTGTACATTTTAGGTGATCTGTTCTTCTCTTGGGCATCATTTATGCTCTTCTCTGTTTTTGATATTCTTAAAACTCACCATAATGTATACGAGTGGTTTTTAGTGTGTGTAGTTTTTGTTTTGTTTTGTTTCTGATATCTCATGTTTGGCATGATTTTAAGTCTAGTATCTTTTATCTTTCTTTAATTCTCCAAAATTTATCTCAGTACTTTTTTAAATATTTTCTTTATTTTTTTTTTCTCTTCTGCTGTATTTGGGCAGAAGTCATTAATTTGTTTGTTTTTCCCAACTCATTTATTCATTTTACAGCTATATTCATCTTAGTCTCCATTTATTGTATTCTTTATTTCAACAATTTTCACTTAATTTATATTCACAGTATAGTATCTTTCTTTTCCTTGTATATGTATATCATTATTTTATCATATACTTTTAAGCTATTTTTAAAAATATTTTATTTATTTATTTGACAGTGAGAGATCACAAGTAGGCAGAGAGGTGGGCAGAGAGAGAGGAAGAGAAGCAGGCTACCTGCTGAGCAGAAAGCCCGATGTGGGGCTTGATTCCAGGACCCTGAGATCATGACCTGAACGGAAGGCAGCGGCTTAACCCACTGAGCCACCCAGGCGCTCCTTTTAAGCTATTTTTTAAAAGTACAGTCATTCTTTTTTTTTTAAGGTTTTATTTATTTATTTATTTGACAGAGAGAGAACACAAGTAGACAGAGGGCAGGCAGAGAGAGAGAGAGGGAAGCAGACTCCCTGCTGAGCAGAGAGCCTGATGCAGGACTTGATCCCAGGACCCTGAGATTATGACCTGAGCTGAAGGCAGTGGCTTAATCCACTGTGCCACCTAGGCGCCCCTAAGCTATTTTTTTAATTCCTGTTCCAATAACACTTGGATTGGCATATAAAGTTAACCACATCATATTTTTTAGGTAAGTAATTGTACTTTTTATGTGCATAGTTATTTTGGTCCATGAGTTCAGCTCTTCTTAGGATCATCAAATCTCTGTAAAGTCTGGGTATGCTAGGATTTTCTAAGCAACAATAAAATACATTGAAACCTGGTAGCTTAATTATAATAATGTTTTCTTTCTCAATCATTCATAATAGTATTCCATTCTGAGTAGCTTCCTTCTATTTTGCAGCTTTAGTGTTTGGAAAAACTTGAAATGTGATATTACTGTGATAATGTGAATTAGTCAGGGTTTTTCAGAGAATCGGGAAGAGAAAAAAAGGAAGATATTCTCCAGGGCCAACTCTAGAAGTGACTATTAAAACATCTGTCCAAATTCAATTGAACAAAACTCAGAAATGCCATCTCCAGTGAAATACAAAAAAGATTATATATAGTTCTGGGCACACACATCTCATTTGACCCAATGATGTATATCAGTGAAAGACTGAAGGCCAATCACCACTCCAAGGGAGAATTTAAAAATAAATTTACTAATGAGGCCAAGAATTCAGAATCACCAATACTTCAGAACTAATAATAACTGCCTTCACTTGATTTTATTATATAAGATAAATCCTATGATCAAGTTTCAATTTTAAATTCTTACAATTTTAAATTCTTAAATCCTTATGAAGAAGCATCATTTGGAGGGAGCAGTTTTCATAATTTATCATCCATCAGCTTTTTTTTAAAGATTTTATTTATTTATTGGACACAGAGAGAGAGAAAGAGAGAGAGAGAGAGATCACAAGTAAGCAGAGAGGCAGGCAAGCAGGGAGGGAAGCAGGCTTCCTTTTGAGCAGAGCCCGATGTGGGGCTGGATCCCAGGACCCAGAGACCATGACTTGAGATGAAGGCAGAGGCTTAACCCACCACCCACGTGATGAGAGAGCCACTCAGGTGCCCCTCATCCATCAGTCTTAATTGATTGGAGGAAAATGTGTGGAGGAATAATGCCTTAGGGAGCTAATCTCTCTAAAGAATTTTCAAGTCTTTACCCCTTCAAGGTTTTTGTAAAGTTCTGATAGCCTCTAAACATCTAGTGGATTTCTACAGTGACAGGCCTGTTAAAACCTGTCTTCAAACCAGGAATAGAGCTTGAAACATACCAGTCAAGGGCAACTTTGAGTCTTTTAAGGAATTTATCATCATTTCTTTCTTTTTGGTTAATATCTGAAATAGTTCCATATTCCACTGGCATAATTTCTCCAGAGCTGACTTTGAAGGAGGCATTCAGTTCCAGCTAGTTCCATATTTTGGCAAGAACTATACTTCTATATTAAAAAAAAAACATATTTTAGGGCACCTGGGTGGCTCAGTGGGTTAAAATCTCTTCCTTCGGCTCAGGTCATGATTCCAGGTTCCTGGGATTGAGTCCTACAGTGGGCTCTCTTCTCAGCTGGGAGCATGCTTCCATTCCTCTCTCTCTGGCTGCCTCTCTGCCTTCCTATGATCTCTGTCAAGTAAATAAATAAAATTTTTAAAAAAACATATTTTATACCAGTTATCCATGTTTATTAACTAAGATATCACAATACAAATAATACAAACAGTTGCTCTTTATTAATACCTTCAACCAAGATCAAAAAATATGTCATATTTTCTCCAAAAATTTTATATCATCTGATAGGTCAGATATATATATAAAATTACTTTTAAAGTTTTAAAAATATCAGCAAATATTTTCATTTAAATGCAAATTTGAAAAAAAATCTACTTTTCCAAACACGACTTTTTATCCTATTTATTTTGAATTTTGTCAACAACTGATAAAATGTTTAGCGAGACTATAAATGTTAGATCGAAAAAAATGATTAATAGATGTAGGTTCAAATTATTATGTTCCATTAAAAATGATTTAGTCTTTGATGAACATCTGTTTGGTAATATATTGATCCAGATATAGTAAATTAAAGACATATATAAAATTATAGGGAAATGACATCTTTCGTTCCATTATGAGTAGAGCTTTTAAAATGCTATTTGTCACAACCTGTCATCTTGTCATTATGTAGCATTATGTAGCAATTAAAAAATGTATACTCTTCACTTAGAAGTCTTTTAGAAATCTAAAATATGACTTTCTATGTTTTGTGTCTCCATATTGCTTTATTGCCAGTTAAAACAAATCCACATGCTTTGATTCAAAGGTAATAAATTCCTCTTATTTGGAAAAAGGATGTTTATTTTTGTTCTCTCACCCTTAGCAGGTGGTTTCATTTTAGCACACTTCAGAGTTATAATTTCATGCTTATTAAAAATATTTATTTTGATCTACATAGATGAATGAAACTTTTATTTTATTAAATTATTTGCCAAAAATCTGTGAGTTTTAAAAATGTATTTCCTTTGAAGGGTTATTTTAGAGCATTCAAAGAGGATCTAAGAGTGTGGTATTATGCAGTTTTTAAGTAGGTATGAAATGGTTAATTATAGGATTGTTTCTTTAGGCTTATGTATATTGTCCATTATATGCTATAAAATATTTTGAAAGTAAATTTAAAGTATGTTTTATGTAGTTTATTTTTTGGAAAAAAATATTGAAATGACTTATGAAATTCAGTATACTCTCAACATTGATTTATTTTTAAATTTACCAGTTGTCTACTGAACTATTATATGGCAGATATTACTTCAGACTACACTGGTAAATGAAATACTTGGCTTTGTAGAACTTTTATTTTAATGGGTGAGACAATTCAAAGCTATAAACCTTAATAAAAATGGCATAGTGCATTCAAAAAGGAAGAGTACAATGGGGAAAAAGAAAAATTCGATCAGGGTGAGAAAAATCAAGGTTGCTAGGCAGGGGATGGGGAGTTAAATCTTTTAATAGAAAGATCAGGGTAGTTACAATGAAGCTGACAATTGAACAAATGTATGGAAAGGTGATGAATTTGCGCAGAACTATCAGCAATAAGGTCACTCCAGACAAAGGAATTGGCTATCTTGAAGGCCATAAGGTTGGATCATGCCTGGCATATCTGAGGAATAGCAAGGAGGCCACTGTGAGTGACTGAAGAGTAGCAGGGAAAGAGGTCACAGAGGTTAAATGAGTGGCTAGATCATGTAAAAGCTTCGAAGTCATTGTAAAACTCTGGCTTTTATATTTGGAAACTTACTGTGTGATAGAATTTTTGCTAATAACTGAGAGTTCAAATGTCCATAAAATTTCAAGGATTCTTATTCTAGTAAGACAGAATAAAGAGAAAGAGTTCATATTTTCACATGGTGTAAGAAATGCTCGGAGATCCAAGTGTAGGAAGCTATGGGAGCACAGAAGAAGGCACTAAAATCACACCATATATTTGATGACTGTGACTATATATAAATTTGTATTTTCTAGATTTTTTGTAGTCATGGAATCACACAGTATATACTATTCATGGCCTGGATTTTCTTTTCTCGGCATCATTACTTTGAGAATCTCCAATTGTCTTTGCTCTATTGATGGACATTGATGAACATTTCCACTGTTTTCAATTCTTAAAAATAAAGCTCCTATGAAATTCACATACAAGTCCTTGTATGAACATAGGGATTGTTTCTCTTGGTGAAATGCCTAGAATAAAATGGCTATTTGTGTAACTGCAACATATTTTTCATTTAAAAAAATTTTGAAACTATTTTCCAAAGTGGTTGTATCATGATATATGCCAACAACAGTTTAGATTTTTTGTTTCTTCTCAATCTAGCTCAGACCAAGTACAATTAGCCTTTATAATTTTAGCCATTCTAATAGATATGTAAGCATGTCTCATTATGATTTTAATTTTTATTTCTTTAATTTTTAAATGTTGAGAAATTGGCCATGTGCTTATAAGCCATCCATATACTTTTGGTGACATGTCTCTTCCATTATTTCCTTCACATGTAAAATTGGATACTCTGTTTGGTTATTAGTAAGGTTTTTTATTTTTATTCATTTTTAAATAATCAGAGTAGATGTCCATTATCAGATATTTAATTTGCAAATCCCTTCTCCATCTTTACGGATTCTCAATGGAGCTTTGATAGCTGTGTCTTTCAAGAAATATGCTACTTCTTTCCTGGTACACGGAGGTATGACTAGAACATTATCAATGTTGACCTTTGCAAAGAAAATCATGGCTTAAGATATATGTAGTCTGCAGTTGTTGGGAGTGTTCACCATCCTTGCCTCTAACTCATCTCTCACTGCCCACACATTCAGGTATAGGGGAATATTGATTGACAAAATATTAATTGCCAAATAACACTAGTTAGAGAATAAGAAAAATGCAGGCACCTGATTATATAATATTCCTTAAATAAAATATGTTTTTATAAGTGCTATTGGAAGTAAATTCCTCAATACTTTAATCACACAGAATGATGGAATCCTAGATTTTTTTTCCTTGTATTTACTAAGAAAATGATCATGCCTCAAGTATATTAAAATGGAATAGGGAAAATTAAAAATTGCTTTAAGTCGATTTGCGTGTGTTGTGCGTATGTGAGAGAGAAAGTGAGAGAGAAAGAGAAAGAGAGAAAAAGAGAAAGGGAAAGACAGAGAGGTGGCTGCAGTGAATTGATGAGTTGCAGGATAGATTTTAAAGTTTTTTCTTTTGCTTTCTACATTTCCTTTTCCTTAGGTTCAAGAGAACAATCAGTAATATCTCAGATGCCTGCTGGTAACATCAGCAGAAAGAGTTAGAGGTTCCTAGAAAATTAAAGAAGAGATATAGTTTTCCTGACATAAGAAAAGTCATTTTTTGTCCCCAGCTCTTTTCAATGATCTATACCCCACCTGTGTACTTGCCCCAGCACACTTCTTCCAAAAATTCCTGGGAGGTTCTTAC
Organism: Mustela nivalis; assembly: GCF_964662115.1. NCBI lineage: Eukaryota > Metazoa > Chordata > Mammalia > Carnivora > Mustelidae > Mustela > Mustela nivalis. Next base: position 711,685 of record NW_028136402.1, on the reverse strand, counting down.
AAAGAAATGCAAAAACCTCACTCCTAAGGATTTTGAGGGAACAAGGCAATGGGAAAACTAACAGTCACCACCAGAGCAGGAAATAGCCTAAGCTATTGAGACAATAAATCAGTGGTAAAACTCCTAGTGCTATTTCAAAAGCAATCAAGGCCTTTCATTCCTTGTCCCAGAAAATGAGCCCAAGACCCCATCTAGTTTCTATCTGCTCTTGAAGCCTGCAGAGTTCCTTTCCCTTGTCCAACAGTTACCTCTGCTTTATTCTAACGTTGAAGTTTCTGCCCTCGGTGGAATACAAGCTTCATTCAGATGAACATGCAATACATATTGCACAAATACATATGTGGATGTGCATGCATCCACAACCTTATGACCAACCATACACGGGATAATAAAACTCTCCCTTCTGAGTATTCATCTTAAATACTAAATAAAAATCTCTCTCCTGTTCAAACAGTCAAGGCTTTGGAACTTATTCCCTGTGAACTCCTTGTATGTTGTAAACAAAGATTCCTTTGTTTGATAACTCCACCTGTTTCTGTGATTCACCAAAGACTGACCTCAGTTAGTTCAGTTACTGTAATGTAATATCAAGCATATCTAGTTAGTTGATCATTTTGTTCAAGTCTTACATATCTTACCAATATGATGACCATTTGTCTATGTAATCTTAAAATAAGTGTGTTGAAATTATTTTCCATTTGTCGTCCAAGGTAGAAGTTATGATTTTTGTTCTTAGTTTTTCCCTATATATCCCCAAATCTGTTGTTACGTATTAAAATTCAAGAATTATTATACTCCCGGGGCGCCTGGGTGGCTCAGTGGGTTAGGCCGCTGCCTTAGGCTCAGGTCATGATCTCTGGGTCCTGGGATCGAGTCCCGCATCGGGCTCTCTGCTCAGCAGGGAGCCTGCTTCCTCCTCTCTCTGTCTCTGCCTGCCTCTCTGCCTACTTGTGATCTCTCTCTGTCAAATAAATAAATAAAATCTTTTAAAAAAAAAGAATTATTATACTCCCTGATGAATTCATCCTTTTACTCTTCTGTAATTTTGACTTGATCTTTATGTCTGATAATGAAATTTGCTTTAAAATCACTTTTCATTATCTTGATATAACCACCAAAGTTATAGTGTGATTAGAGTTAATATAGCATATTTTTTCTTTTACTTTTTAAAGCACTTCTATATTGAATCCTGACAAAGAAACAAAACAGCTTTTTAACTCTGGAAGCATCTTTCTAAATTATCCTTTTTTTTTTTAATGAAGCAGTAGCAATTTTTGTTAAGGGACCTAAACTGAAAGTAGGTTTAGAAATTTATTTATTTTTTTATTTATTTAGTAAAAGATTTTATTTTATTTATTGACAGCAAGAGAGAGAGAGAGAGAGAGAAGAAGCACACAAACAGGGGGAATCATGTGCAAAGGGAGAGGAAGAAGCAAGCTCCTTGGGGTGCAAGTAGTCCCATGCAGGGCTGGATCCCTGTACACTGGAATCATGACCTCAGCCAAAGGCAAACATCTGCTTAAACAACTAAGTCATCCAGGCACCCCTAGAAAATTAAAAAAAAAAAAAGGCCTTTTAAAACATTTTGTTTCTTTCTTGTTTTTTTTTTAAATATTTTATTTATTTGACAGACAGAGAGACAGGAAGAGGAACTATAAGCAGGGCAGAGGGAAAAGGAGAAGCAGGTTTCCCACTGTGCAGAGAGCCTGATGTGGGGCTTCATCCCAGGACCCTGGGATCATGACCTGAAAAGAAGGGACACTTCTTGGAGGAAGCCACCCAGACACCTCTTTTCTTTGTTTTTAATATATGGCAACTGATGCTTCCCAGCCACGAGGAGCATATTACCCATTGATTAAATCTTTGATAACAACCTATTTAAAAAGGTGTGTAAATATATACTTACTCAGATTTATACACTTTGTGTTTTCTTCATAGTTTGGGGCTGGACCCCATGGTCACAACACTGCTTCCAGTCTTTGCCTTCCCATCTTTTGATACCAGGTATTTGGTCAGCAAAGCAAATTAGTATCAAAATCGATAAGCCCTTGGCACCATATCTCTGGAGCAGGGCTTGCTCTTAGCCAAGGCCCAGAGCAGTTGACCTCCCCTCACTAGTGCTATAGCCCCAAGGACTAGGTCCCTGCCACCAGAACTCAGTCTTACATGTTATGCTAAGCAGACAAAACCAAACCAGGAAAGCACCGACAGCTTTCACTGGCATGCCTCATCTCCAACTCTCTCGACGTCTAGGCAGTACCAGATGACAGGGAGGGGTCTTGGTCCAACATATGGGAGGGAAGGAAGTAGCCACGAGCAAGTACCTGCCTCTCTGTTCCTTTCTTTCATGAGCAGGTTGTAAGGAGGAGGAAGAGGAAGGGGAAGAGAGGTGAACTTCAAGGGGTGAAGGCCTCAGGTAGGCAGCTGGCTCCTGCCAGTAGGAAAGGGACAAAGGAGAAGGCAGTGGGTCTTGCAGGGAGGGTGGGGGGTAAGGGTTACAGCTTATGACGGAATCTGGACAGGAGTAATAGGGATACTAGTCATTTGAGTCCACCATTGGCAAGCTGGGCTGGGTGTCAGGGCAGATAGGCCTCCCTGGGCAACGGCACATGAGAGAAGGTGGAATTCTTCTCTGAGGAGCAGGTGAAGCTTTGGGTGTTGGGAAAGCATAGACAGTATTGTTCCAGGGCCAAGGACAGGTCCGGGTACTCCTGGTTGGAGGTCAAGGCCACAGTATGATCCAGGTCTTCTACCAGCAGCTTGAAGGTACCACATGCCAGCCACCCCCCATTATTGTGTATAACTCTCTGGTGCACTTATTGGCTTATCCATCAAATGACTCCTTCAGCAGCTTGAAAACCACCTCCACAGGCACTCCAGGATATGGGAGGCTTCCAGAGTGAAAATTTTGCACAGGATCACCCCCAAAAGACCAGAAGTCACTCTGGTGGATGTAGATCTGGTCAAACATGGCCTTAGGGACCATCCACTTCACAGGCAGTCCACTGTTGGTTCTCATTTTATAGTAACTGATGTGGTGATATCTCTGGCAAGGCTGAAGTCTGAGATCTTCATCATGTTGTCCTTTGTCACCAGCACTTCCCTGGTGGCCAGGTCTTGGTGTATGCACTTCTTGGAGGCAAGGTACTCCATGCCTCAGGCTACCTGGTAGGCAAAGTATACCGGGTGCTTGGAGGAGAGTTACTCTGCTGCATTGTGGCTGATATTGTAACAGTACTCCAGGTCAGGAGGCCTCTGGGCCTGCAGGTACTCCTGTATGTTGTCTTTGGAGGCATATTCCATGATAGTGTACGAAGGACCATCCTGTGTGCAGGACCCAGCAGGTTGATGGTGTCCTTGTGCTGTCCAATCATCTTCATCATCTCCATTTCTGAGATTAGGTTTGACAGGTCTTTCTCTGCTGCATCTGACTTCAACATCTTCACAGACACTTTAGTCAAATGGTTGGATTTGTCTTTGTCCAGCCCAATGGCCTCCTCCAACACCACCTGCCCAAAGTAGGCCTCTCTTAGGGGTCTGCCTAAACTGCCTACAACCAGCCTGCCTCAAGGCAGTTATGAACTCTAGATTATCCTCAAAAACATTAAACCACAAGCTAAAAATTCTCTTCACTAGGTCTCTGTCGCAGGTCTAATTTTCTTATCTTTCATCATTTATCTTTTTCCTAATTCTTATTTTCAGTATAGTTTATTTGGCTTCCAGGTGTTTCCCCGGGTTTCTGTATGCTGTTTCATAGGGAAGAATTATCCTGTCATAAAATTATTTCTTGAGCATTCATTACATCTCTCGGTTAAAATGGGTTCTTTTATGGTATTGATTCATTTGAGTTTTCTCAAAATGGGAAGAATTTTCAAAATGGTGTTTTCCTCAAGGTTCAGAGTATGTCTTAGCCTCATCTTTACTCTTTTTGAAATTCACTTTTCAAATTCTTGTCCCTCTTTTTATCTTTTTAAATTAAAATGTTTCCTTTTACTATTTTTTTATTTGAGTGTAGTTGATAGTCAGTGTTACATTGGTTTCAGGTTTTCAAGATCTCCATACATTATTCTATGATCACTACAAATATAGCCACCATCTGTCACCATATAACACTATTATAATACAATTGACTATATTCTCTACACTGTCCCATATCTCTTTTTAAAATCTCTGATTTTTATGTTTTCTGTTATTCCAATTTTCGACCTCATTTTACTTGGTTACTTTAATAAAATATGCCTGATTACACACTCTATGCTGAAAACCATAGCATTTGATTTATAGTAGTCTTCTTCTTCTTCTTCTTCTTCTTCTTCTTCTTCTTCTTCTTCTTCTTCTTCTTTCTTCTTCTTAATTAACATATAATGTATTATTAGCCCCAGGGGTACAGGTCTGTGAATCGCCAGGTTTACACACTTCACAGCACTCACCACAGCACATACCCTCCCCAATGTTCATAACCCCACCACCCTCTCCCTAACCTCCCCACCCCCCCCCCCCGGCAACTCTCAGTTTGTTTTGTGAGATTAAGAGTCTCTTATGGTTTGTCTCCCTCCCGATCCCATCTTGTTTCATTTACTCTTTTCCTGTTCCCCAAACCCCCCACATTGCACCTCCATTTCCTCATATCAGGGAGATCATATGATAGTGACTTTCTCTGGTTGACTTATTTTGCTAAGCATAATACCCTCCAGTTCCATCCATGTCAACGCAAATGGCAAGATTTCATTTCTTTTGATGGCTGAATAGTATTCCATTGTGTGTGTGTGTATATATATATATATATATATATATATATATATATATATATATATATTTCATTTGTTGATGGACATCTAGGTTCTTTCCATAGTTTGGCTATTGTGGATATTAATGCTATAAACATTTGGTGCACGTGCCCCTTTGGATCATATACAGTCTTCTTTACCTCTATCAGAACCCCAGGAAGCTTTATTTATTTATTTACTCACATAAACAGATGATCCAACACAACGTTTTTTGATGTTCAAATATATTATAATGTCTTACCGCTTAACACTATGCTTACTGCTCTCTTTCACTGTCTGACTAAATCCTCATCATCACTATGCCATTTAATGAGAAAGAACATTTGAACTCAGAGTTCTCTCCATATCAGGGAATGAAGACTCCACCCTTCTGTTTGTGCAGGTAAAATAAATGTTGATGTCTGTCCTGCACATACCCCATCCTGTTCACCAGAATATTCACCATCAAAATATATACACAATGAAAACCATACCTCACCACTTCTATTACCACCCAGCATGCTAAAAACACCATCATATGTTCCTGAATTATTGACTTGATTGATAACCCCACTTCCACACATACTGCACTCCTTTCTCCATGCAAATTTATTTTGGTACAGCAATTTAACCTAAAAATCAAGTCATATGATTTTATTCTGCTGTTGAAAGACTTTTGGTATCTTCCCCTTTCATATTAAATAAAAACTGAAGGCGTTTCAATGTACTAGAAGGTCATACATCAATACGTTCTTCCTCTCTCCACCACTATGAACTCCTCATTGGCCTCCTTGCTTTTCCTCAAAAGTAACAGACAAGCTGTTCACACAAAGTCTATATACTTACTTGCTCTGCCTAGAGCAATCTTTTCCTTTAATATTTGTATAACACTCTCCTTCACTTCCTGGGTCTTTGTGCAAATAACATCTCATAAATGAGATATAACCACCCAAAACAAAATAAAATTAACTTTCATCCCAGCATTCCCCAATGGCTTTTACCTTTCTTGTATTTCTTTGTATCACTTATCACCATCAACCATCAATCATTATTCTATTACTGGTTTATTTTCTTATTTGAGACAGAGAGAGAGAGAATTGGGAGGGTGCGCAGAGGAAGAAGAAAACACCCCACTGCCTAGAAAGCCTGCTGGGGAGTTACATCCCAGGACCCTGAGATCATGACCCAAGCCAAAGGCAGTCACTCAATGGACTGAGCCACCCAGGTGCCCCTCTATTATTGGTTTATTTCACTATTATATTTCAAAAGAATGTGAGCTCTTTGTGGTCAGGTATTTTATATGTTTTATTAATTGAAGTATTCTCAGAAAGGTAGCTGGCAGATTGTAAGGGCTCACTAAACTGTATTTTGTTGTTATTATTGGGCTCCTTTATGGGCTTTACCTCTTACGCTAGAAGTCTATCCTTCAGATGTAAGCGATAAGAATAGAGCCCTGCTGCCTGTTCAAATGTGTAAAAAGCCTGTATTAAGTGGATATTTTAAAAGCTAAATGAATGGCTTAATAGTTGTATATAGGGGAAAAGGGAACATATTTTCCACAGTTTAGAAGTGGAGTTCTTTTATAGAGTTCTTGTACAAGCCTACACTATGGAACGATAATGGGCAGTTGTACATTACAATTATACAAACACTTTGGTAATTTATATCCTTTTTTTGTAATTCTTGACTGGATCATTTAATTCCTTAGGAGCATTATAGCATTTCAACTTTTCATGTTCAATAAACTTATTGGGGTTGCTACCTTTTTTATTCAAATGGAGAAATAGTCATGATTTAATCTAAATAAAGTGTTATTGATTGTGTTGTTTTCTAGGAATGAGTCGCACATGCTAGTTTAAAAGTTTTGTTAAATTCCCAAGTCTGTCACTGATAAAAGCCTTTTGTAGATTAGTAACTTGATCAAAACGGAAAAGTTATGTATCACCTATTGTTATACTATCTTTGTTTCCATCTTGCATTGTAATAACACCCATCTTAACTCTATTTAAGACAAATCATTGCCAGATGGATTTCTGGCATTGATTGCAGGATATGAAATCTAGTATAACTAAAAGTTTTTGGTTTTAGTAGCATATAAATCAATTTAGAAAAATATATGTATTTGAATATAAGATAAAGTTTTAAATTATTTGGCAATAATAAACTAAACTTTTTTTTGTAAATTTTTATTTTCTAAAATTTCATTGAGCTCTCTTGCAATAAGAAACAAGTTACAAAAAATTAAGGTTTATTTACCCCAATTCAAAATTATTAGGAATATAATCATAGAGGTTGAAGTATTTAAAATATTGAACCCAAAATGTTTTATTAGGTAAATTCATGAATGCTGAGCATTCACTGTTAAAATATACTAATAACATTGATAGACTTGTAGAAGCCTAAAATCAAATATTTATTAAATATTTATATCCATATCTTTTCATAGCTTGGTAATTCATTTCTCTAGCATTAAATAATATTCCATTGTTTGCATGTACTACACTTTCTTTGACCTTTCACTTATGGAAGGATATGTTGGTTGCTTCCAAGCTTTTGTCAGTTATGAATAAAACTACTATAGACATCTTTGTGTGTATAGATTTCATCTTCTTTGGATAAATACCAAGAGCTGCTACTGCTGAATCATCTGGCAAGAATATGTTTAGTTTTGTAAGAAACTGCCAAGTTGTTTTCCATTCTTTATTCTCAATACACATGGAAGAACATTCCTGTTGCTCCACATCCTCACCAACATTTCGTGTTCTTTTGTCAGTGCTCTGGATTCTGGGTATGTACTGGTGTCTCTTTTTTGTTTTAATTTGCATTTTCCTGATGACATATGATGTGAAGCATCTTTTTATATGCTTATTTGCCATCTGTAATATTTTCTTTGGTGAGGTATCTGCTAAGGCCTTTGGCTCATTTTTAATCCGGTTTTTCCCCCATTGTTGAGTTTTTAGGGGTCTTTGTGTATTTTTGATTAACAGTCCTTTGCCAGATGTGTATTTTGCAAATTTTTTCTCATAGTCTGTGCTTTGCCTTTTCATTCTCTTGGCATTGTGTTTCACAGAGTAGACATTTTTAAATTCAGTGCTTGTGCTTTTGTAGCTAAAGTTATTGCGAAAACCAAGGTCATTTAAATTTTCTTCTATATTACCTTCTACATGTTTCATGTTTAGGTTTATAATCCAATCTGAGTTAATTTTTGTGAAGAGTGTAGGATATCTGCCTGGATTTATTTTATTTTATATTTTTAGATTTAGCTTCACCATTGCTACAGAACCATTTGTTTAAAAGATTGTATTTTGCTCTCTTGTATTGCTTTTGCTTTTCTATTAAATATAAAATATAATTGAATATATATATTCTGTTGCTTTAATCTAGTCTCTCTGTGGTATTACAATATCATGCTTACAATTATCGTTATGGTAAACTTTTTTTTAAGATTTTATTTATTTATTTGACAGAGAGAGAGATCACAAATGGGCAGAGAGACAGCCAGAGAGAGAGATGAGGAGAAGCAGGCTCCCTGCTGAGCAGAGAACCCAATGCCGGACTCGATCCCTGGCCCCTGGGATCATGACCTGAGCCGGAAGGCAGAGGCTTAACCAACTGAGCCACCCAGGCGCCCAATCGCTTTAGTAAACTTTGAAGTCAGTCCTCAGTCTTTGTTCTCCTTCAACACTATGTTGACTATTGTGAGTCTTTGCCTCTCCATATAAACTTTAAAATAAGTTTGTTAATATTAAAAAAAAGAACTTGCTGGAATGCATTAATTTTATAGATAAACTTGGAAACCAGTGACCTCTTGAGCTTAGCAGGAGATAGACCATGGACATCAGTTGTCAGAGTGGTGCCTCTGGCAGAACCTATTGCAAATCCCTAGGCAAAATGAGACCTCAAGGATCTGAGAGAATGTCTAAGAAGTACTTGATACATCCCTTGGGTATGGTTTATTGAAGTGTCCACCTGTCTGAAAGCTGGGGAATCTAGATAAGGGAGGGAAAATTAGTTATGATAAAACATATCAACAAACATCAATAAATTTTGTAAAACTAATTGTCATGGCTCATATACAATATGACCAACAGAGGGACCATCAGAAGGAAAGCATCAGTTATGTTTATTGTGAAATTTTTTATTCAAAATAAAGCAATGTGAGGGGAAGACACAATGAGAAAATTACCATTTTTTAAATGGTAAACATCTTACAAAATGGAATAGGTTTTATATTCTAAGTAGTATATTGAAAAGTAAAACATTGGGGCGCCTGGGTGGCGCAGTGGGTTGGGCTGCTGCCTTCAGCTCGGGTCATGATCTCAGGGTCCTTGGATTGAGCCCCGCATCGGGCTCTCTGCTCCGCAGGGAGCCTGCTTCCCCCCCCCTCTCTCTCTCACTGCCTGCCTCTCTGCCTACTTGTGATCTCTGTCTCTCAAATAAATAAATAAAATCTTTAAAAAAAAAAGAAAAGAAAAGTAAAACATTAAAAAATAAAATTTCAATGAAAAAAATTATTTAATTTTTAAAAAGGTTAAAAATAGCAGAACCATTTTTCTTATAACTGGAAAATACACTGTATATACATCTATCAAAATAACTTGTCATGGGAGAGCCTGGGTGGCTCAGTAGGTTAAAGCATCTGCCTTCGGCTCAGGTCATGATTCCAGGATCCTTGGATCGAGGCCCACATCGGGCTCTCAGCTCAGCAGGGAGCCTGCTTCCTCCTCTCTCTCTCTGCCTGACTCTGCCTTATTGTGATCTCTGTCAAATAAATAAATAAAAACTTTTATAATAAATATTTGAAAAATAACTTGTCATGTCTGGAATCAGGAGCATATGGAAAAAAATAATATCTGAGGACAATACTTCTGCCATGTTTTGTGCCTTGCTAATATTTTTAAACAGTCAGGCAAATTTTAGCCTTATTGAAATACCTGCTAAGATACCTGCAGTGCCTTTTGGAGCCCTATGACTATAAAAATTAATTGCAAATATTCAAAATGTTTACTATGGTGTCACTATTTAGGGCCACCACCAAGTATGTTTCAGAAGTAAGCATAACTGTTACTCTTCCATAAGGCAAAAGGGCATATTTTCAGGAGTTCCATCTGCTGTACCAGGAGGTGAATCAAGTAATGATTTTTGTCTATAAAATAATTCACTTTTCAATCTAACATTCCTCATTCCACATTATAATAATAAAAACTAGGAGGAGACTAAAACAAACAAACAAATACAACTACAACAACCAGCTTTTCCTACAGTGGAAAAGTAAATATAACCTTAGGAGTAGCCTAAAATTTATTTTTAAATATTTTAAGATAAACGTTTTTGTTAGAAAACCATATAATTTATATTACTAAGAAATAACAGGCAACGTTTTATTAACTTCTAAAAAGTCTAGTTACTTGTATTTATCTATTAACTCATCTCTTTATGAAGTAGAACATGATCACACCTCTTGTATCTACCCAAGTTTGTATGCTTTGGTTGTTTTATGTTTGCTATTTCCTTGCTTAATTTTTACAATATTTGATACATAATAGTATCTTTAAGTCCATCTATGATTTCACAGAATTTGTTTGAACTTCATAAAAATGTACCATACTTTTTGCACTGTCCTTGTTTTACTTCTCTATTAGCTTTCCAAGTTTTATTCACTTTAGAGTGTGTAGATATCATTTATTTTTACTCCTCCATAATGCTATGTTTACAAATTTGTATTTATCTGTACTTTTAAAAATATCTTAATTATATACCATTTCTCATCTCACGTAACACTCATGTTACTTCTACACTTATCAGATATTATGTAACGGAAAACCACAACTCAGCAACAATAGAACACCATTTTTCAAAATTAAATGGCTTACCAGAATTCTTTAATTCTATCCTTTATTTGTATTAGATGACCCTTTGTTCTGGTATTTGGCATTGTTCATATGGAGGAAAGCTTATAAGTTGATATTCCATAAATAGAAGGATTTTTATGATCGATTAATTATTTTCATTTAGAATGCATAGAATATGGTTGATTTAATATTTCTTTCTTACTCTCTGCCTGGAACATAGTGCTATCTATGCAATAGCCACTAAAATATTAAGTTAATTACCTAGACTTTAAACTGCATATTAATAGAAATAGCATACAGAACTCTTCTCAGATTGGGACACCTGGGTGGCTCAGTCAGTTAAACGCCTGAGCCTTTAGCTCGGGTCATGATCTTAGGGTCCTGGGACTCAGTTCTGCAACAGATTTCCTGCTTAGCCGGGAGTTTGCTTCTCCCTCATCCTGCTGCTCCCCCTGCTTGTGCTCTCTCTCACTCTCTCTCTTACAAATAAATAAAATTAAAAAAATAAATTCTTCTCAGATAGCTAATATAGAATATCGTCTTTGTATTCATCAAAGGGAAAGTGCCATATAATAATGAAATCCAGACTACTTCAAATTCATTTTTTAACCAGTAAGAAAGTACTGGAAACAAGCCAAAAATGTCTTCAATGAATTAAAGAAATAGATTGATTTTCAATATCTTAATGTTTCTAATGTTAAATTGCAAGATTTTTATACTAGATATCAGTGTAAATATTCATTATACAAGGATATTCTAAAAATAAACCTGAGAAAACTACTTGACATATATGATGACAAAAACCAATGTCAGTTTGGGTAAAACTTACAACACCTACCACCTGAAACTCTTGTTCTATATGGTGCCATCTTGTGATGCTGGGCAGCGGCAGTGAGCCACAGCTTCCAGTCAGCTAGAAGATTACAGGGGTGAACACCTGATATTCTTACAAGCATTCTATATATAGAATATATATATTCTTCTTTTTTTAGTGTAATATTTAATAAATTGCATGTGATATTTGATACTTTGTTATAAAATAGGCTTTGCTTAAGATGATTTTGCCCAAATGCAGGCAAATGTAAGTGTTCTGAGTATGTTTAAATAAGCTTAAGGTAAGCTATGATATTTGATAGTTTTGGGGTATTAAATGCATTTTCAATTTTTTATGTGTTTCTCTGTACATAGCCCCCTTGTAAGCTGAGGAACATCTCCATATGTATATGTAGCCTTGGTATGGCTTACATATTATTGGCATGAAACATCTAGAACAGTACGTGTGCCATAGAATTGTCTACAACATCAAACAAGTTTCTTGAAAACTTGTGCCAAAGGGGTTATGTCTTTAAGGATTCTTATTTCAGAAGGGTTCTCTCAAACGTAAGATTTTTCAGAAGTTAAGTGAAAATCTGACCAAACTAAACATTTTTCCATTTTCCCTAGTGAGCAAAGATAGCTAAAATCTATCTGCCATTTTCAACACTGTACTCAACGATTGTAATTCTAATTTAAGAACAGATTATTTATATCAAAACCACATGTTGGCCTAATCTTATACAATATTCATAAGTCACACTCAGACCCTTGGACACTTTTATTTGTTGAGTCTATATGGTACTACGGACATTCATCTTTTTTGACCTCATAGCTTCATGTATGTCTATACTTTTGAAAATACATGCATCATAGTTCCATTGTAAAATGTCTGGGTTATAAAATGTGCTATGCTATCAAAATGGTAATAACAACATACAAATGACCTGATGTAATGAACTGGACCAGATTGCCAGATATCACATTGCATACCAGAAAGATTCAGTGGTAAGTTTTAAAATGGCCATAACTCATTTAGCTTCTTTCTTTGTGTACAGTATTATACATTAGTCAGTATTATAGTAGATAAGTACTTTGGACAGATGTAAATATGCTGTAATAAAAAATGTTTTTCTTCTTTCTTTTAGTCCTTTTTACTTGTAAGACTAGCCACAAATACCACGCCTCCCCCAAAATAATTTGCAATCCAAATTTATCTCTAAATGAATTTATTGCACAGAAAAATATGTATATATATATATATATATATATATATATATATACACTTACAGAAGACATGTTCAAAAATAGTTACACAACAGCAGGGCCCTAAATGTAAGCAGTATAGTTGTTTTGTTTTGTTTTGTTTTATTTCTTTTAAAAAAAGAGGTTATGTGAAATATTAGGATTTTATTTCCAGGCGTAGTATTTCAAGACAGTTAACTACACCTATGGTGTCAACAGCCTCTTGTTGGCAGTATGATTTTATTGGCTCCATGGAATAACAGCAAGAATTTACTATTGCTTCTTTCTTTTATGACACACACAGAAAAAAAAAATTGACACATTTGCTCAAGACCAACCAGAATCATTTTAACCTATCAAAATTGATGGGAGGCCTTCACTGCCAAAGTCACTGCTGCGTTTTCACAATTCACTGCAGACAATCTGCTACTCCCATTATGATAAAGGAGAGCAGAGTCATAATCAGGGAAGAAAGCTAGATTAATACTTGTAATTATCATTGAATATTTAGCCTGCTATAGGATTATTATTATTAGTGTCATTTGATAATTTTCTCTCATTTTATTAAACACAACTGTGAGTAATTACGCTACCTAATATTTCTCTGTATTGGCTGACTAGCTAGCAAACATTCATGAAAATATCCATTAGCCACACATATAAAATGCTGCATTATGATGCTGTTGAATCAGAACATACCACTACCTGATCCTGTAGCTCTTTGGGGATTTGCAAATCAATTAATTCTATGTTTATTGGATTCTTCCCATACAATTAGAAAATTTATAATCGAGTCCATGAACATTATTAGTTTTACCATTTTAAACCAGCAATCACACTTTGATTTTTACAACAAAAGCAGAAATATAAACACACACATTTGGATCAGTTTTCTCTTAGTCTGTCTGGACTTCAAAATCCTATTCCTCAAGATGATGCACACCAAAGTTCTGGATTAAACAAGAAATTAGATGGCACCTGAACACTTGGTTTAATATTCTCAAAAGGATTATGCAACTTCTTTCTTACAATATGACATTGTTTTACAAAGATCCACACTTTTATAATGTTAGTATTTATAATAATCAATAAAGTCAATTAATCATGATTAAAAATCAAACATAAAAATTTCTACTTTTTGCTTTTGCCCCCTCCATTTAGAACTTATTTATAGCCTGATAATTCAAAGGTCCCTATGTTTATGAAAATCTGGACAGAAATAGCTCTAAGATCCCATTCAGAACTTGATATTAATCTAAGTCTTTTGGCTCCATTTATCCTGAGAGCAAAGAGTAGGACAAAGGATTTGAGTACTGTTAGTTTATCTGGGAGATTATCCAAGGTAGAAAAGAATGGGAAAGTGATACAGTGAAGAAGCAACTTTGTCAAAGAGGTACATTGTTGATATAATTGTTGTGGATAGAAAATGAAGGCTTGCTTTTACTGAAAGGTCCTGAGAAACTTCTTTAAGTTGTCCTCATGAAGACCTGAAAACTGACAATTTTACCTATGGTTCTTATTTCCACTTCACTGAGAGCTGTCCTCAGAGGACATTAACTCTCCTACACTTTCAGGTTGTGTTGGAGACATTATAAAATGAGAGAGAGAACATGAGATGCTATCAGTGTTAAGTAACTGCAATTTCCCATGGAACTATCCACCACAGGTTTGGCTATAATCAGGTGTTGGGCCTTGATATCAGAGGGATTTGAGGCAGTATCATTTTAGGTTAATCATTATATCTGAAATTTCCAAAAACTTCAACTGATGAAACTTTGATTATAAACCTATAAATATAACAATAAATCTACAGTATTCAAATTATTTTCATAGAAATACACAAACAAAGCATCAACTGATTAATATTTAAATGTTACAAAATACTGAACTGAAAGAATTTGGTCATATAACAACGTGTAAGAAGTAGAGCTTAGGTTTAGGTTAGAAGTCAGGATGCATTTGGGACTCAGTTAAGAAATTGAATGGAGGGACGCCTGGGTGGCTCAGTGGGTTAAGCCACTGCCTTCGGCTCAGGTCATGATCCCAGGGTCCTGGGACCGAGCCCCAAATCAGGCTCTCTGCTCAGCAGGGAGACTGCTTCCTCCTCTCTCTCTGCCTGCCTCTCTGCCTGCTTGTCATCTCTCTCTGTCAAATAAATAAATAAAATCTTAAAAAAAAAGAAATTGAATGGATGTCTGACTATCTTATAGGTTTGCTAAAAATCAGTGACTTTGTGTTCACGTGTGGCTATGCGGGAATTTTTAACTTTCTCTAAGAAGTTATTAGATTGATTATATAATGGCAGTAAAGGATGGGGAAAAGCAAAGTACAAACCCCATAAAGACAAAGACACTGAGTATGAGAAAAGAGTAATAGATAAGAAGAATCAATGCATTTGAGGAAAATGGGAATTGAAATACACAATGATTGTTGATTTTTTTAGATGCAGAAATCAAAACTAGCTTGCAAGAAGGAAATAACAGAAGACATGTTGTGAAAAGGCAGTAACGTGGAATAAAGGAGTAGGGAGAGCATATCAGGTAATTTGGATAGGAAGGAGTTAGGAGATAACTGCTTGATAAATTTTATATGGCCCACTTAAATGCACAGATTTCTCTTCTTTAATTTATATGGAGAACAGGGTGTCGTTTCTCTTCCCTTTCAGAGCACCCGAGGTGTACTCTTTCAGACTGAAAACCTGAAAAGCTCAGGACTCAGTTGCTTAAGCACAGCTGAGAGGACATATTTCAATTAAGATTTACAGTTTGCTGTAGGTAGTAGACTGTCAAAAGTGGTTTAACCATATTTTTCATTTAACAAGAAGACTACAGAGAGTGTTTTCTGGTGTTGGTTCAGAGTCTTAAGAAAGTCAAGTGAACTATCTTAGAGGTTTTCATGGCTTTTTATTCACAGTTGCAAAAATTGCTGTTGGAGTTCTCACTATTAAGCCCACATTTCTGGCAGAAAGATAGAGGTAAAAGAGAATGATATCTTGTACGACTGATACTTTGTCATATGGTTACAATGTAACTAGAAAAGAGACAATAAAATATTTGATGTTGTTTTAAGTTTCCTTGTTGTCAATCCCTCAGTGCTTTCTGATACTAAAGGAAAAAGTAGATGGATATTGACCTGGCAACTATCAACACCTGTCAGTCTCTCTTGGATAACCAATATCTCTATAATCTCTTCTTCCCAGTAAAAAAAAAATAAAATATATTCATAAACCACACTGTGCCATCTCAAGTTACTGCACCAAGATAAAATTACAATGATTTTCAGTTGTTCCAAATGGACAGAATACCCTTCCTTATGATATCATGTCTTATAAGATAGATAATTGGCTTGCTACCAATATACCCAGATGAGACTGTGGAAGAGACAGGAAAAAATAATAATATTTATTTATTCCTTGGGTTGACCCTGTTTACACAGATGCATTACTATTAGAAAAGGTTGGTTTGGGACATTGGAATGAATTTACTTAATGGGTCTGTATGTAATTGGGTTGGAGAAAATTTTTAATTTCTACAAAAATTATTAGAATTCGATCTTATTCTCTTTTGTTGATTTTCACATGTTAACAAAGCCAACGTTTTTGTCTAGCAGACAAGATCTTAAATCCTAACAAAACTCAATTTTTTCCTTTTTTTTTTTAAGTTTGAGAGCCTCATGTTCTCTCATGCTGCTTTAAATACAACTCAAAAAAACAAAAGGAGCTAAATGGGGCAGTAAACCCAGACTTTTTATTTTAATTTATTTATCTTATTTTTAATTAAAAAATTAAAGATTGTATTTATTTATTTGAGAGAGAGAGAGCATGAGTGGGGCAGGGGGATGTAGCTGCAGAGAGAGACTGAGAAGTATACTCCCTAATGAGCAGGAAGCCCGATATGGGGCTCGATCCCAGGATCCTGACTGAGATCATGACCAGAGACAAAGGCAGATACATGTGCAAAATCCCTTTTTTTCTGGGAAACAATACTTTACAAGAGATGTTTGAAAAAGTACTGGGGAAACAACTTTAATCAGAGATACAAAAATTTAATTGACTTCTGTAAAGCTACAGGGATCCAAATGATGGGAATCCCAGGCCGTTTAGGTTGTGGACCACAGAGTATTCTTCTCTGTAATATTTTATTTTCTTCCATGTCTACTAACTCCAGTCCAAGTTCACTGATCTCTTTTTAGATAGTGCAAAACATGGCAAAGAATACCAAACAAGTGCCCAATATTCTACATTTATTACATCATTTCTAACATATAGAAGTGTGTTATCAAGGCTGGTTCTGTGAACAAACCTAGTTATGCTAAAGTGTGTTTTGTTCTCCAAAAATTAAATTCATGATTATCACACAATTATAAAATACTTGTGTCAAGAATTTTTATTCAAAAATTAATAAGAGAAGCAGATATTAAAACTAGTTCACATGGTTATTTGGGATATAAGCAGAGTTGTGCAGCAGAAGTGCTCTGGGCCCATAATTTGGGTTATAGAATTTATGTTTTCTAATGAAAAATCACTAACTTGCATTATTGTTAACAAGAATCCTGTGCATTACCATCAGTTTTCTCCATTATAACCTCTTGCTCTACAGTTTGTAAATAACTTTGTCAATAGCAAGCTAATAAACGGGGTGACTCCAATGGATTGAGATAATCTCCAGAGTTTCTGCTACATAATGAACAGGACTCCATTGAAAGGACACCTAAGAGTTTATTTTGCCCAAAAATTTGATCACTTTTTTCACTGTCCTTACCTATTTTCCAAACCTAGTTCTTTTCAGTCTACAGACAACCCTGTATCTGACTGACTTGTTAATTCTGGGAATGTCTTGCAGATTAATTTGCTTGCCCGAGGTGGTTCCTCTAATTGATGTCTAAGAACCCTAATTAGTTAAGAAAACTTTTTTTTTAACATTTTCATTGCTATTTATTATTATTATTATTATTATTGCTAATATCTCTATTATAAATAATTCACAAGGGCATCTTTCTGACAAAAGACAAAGAGCTGGCTACTAGTAGAAAAAGTATATTTGACTCTGTCAGTGAAAGTGGTAAAGGGATTTGAGAAAATAAGGCAAAGCAGTGGAATTATGTGTTAAAACTTTAAATATTATAGACACATTTACTTAATTTCTAATACTGTTGTTGCTTATAATTAAATAAGATGTTTTCCATGAACCACGCATTACAGCAAATATATTGTTTATACAGATTAAATTTTCATCAAAAGGGACGCCTGGGTGGCTCAGTTGGTTAAGCAGCTGCCTTTGGCTCAGGTCATGATCCCAGCATCCTGGGATCGAGTCCCGCATCTGGCTCCTTGCTCGGCCGGAGCCTGCTTCTCCCTCTACCTCTGCCTGCCATTCTGTCTGCCTGTGCTTGCTCTCTCGCCCACTCTCTCTGATAAAGAAATAAAATCTTAAAATAAATAAATAAATTTTCATCAAAAAATTATAAGTGTATTTTTTTGTAGGATCATGATAAGCATTTTGCAGATGAGAAAAGTGAAATTTAGAAAAGTATGTCTCTTCAAATCCCTCATACAATATCTGGCCTAGATAGAAGGATATACTATCACAATTGAGGAAGATAATTGAGATTACTTAAAATGATAAACTTTACTGTATAGGGTTTTTTACAAGTTTGCCACAGATTCACATTTTTTAAAATATATATCTATTTGTGTAAAGAGAATGCACTGAGAAGTAAAAAGATAGTGATATATCAGTGCTACCAACTAATGGCTATAATATCATCACCTTATTTATGAACAATGAAACAGTGTGTAATATTTAAATAAATTTAAATAAATTCCTATTTATTTTATATATTTATAAATTTAAATGAATTCCTATTTATTTATTATTAAAGAAATTCCTCTAACAAACAGTATGTTTTGAAGGTTGCTAGCAGGAAAGTGTTGTACGACATGGAAGTAATCAGAAAATGTGATCTAAAATTCTGCTTTCAAGGGCGCCTGGGTGGCTCAGTGGGTTAAAATTCTGCTTTCAAGAAGCTATAACAGTAAGTACTGAGCATTAGCTATTATATGCTATGGATGAATAACTGAAATCTACATTTGAAACTATTGGTACACTATATGTTACCTAATTGAATTTTAAAAAGTTAATAAAAAAAACCACTATTTTATAAAACAATATTCCCAACAGGCTCTTTTGCTTTAAAATACTCACTTTGTTTCCTCTCCGAGAGAACACCAAATGGCGGATGACGCCGGTGCTGCGGGAGGGCCCGGAGGGCCCGGGGGCCCTGGAATGGGAGGCCGCGGCGGTTTCCGCGGTGGCTTCGGCAGCGGCATCCGGGGCCGGGCCGGGCCGGGGCCGTGGTCGGGGCCGGGGCCGAGGCCGCGGAGCTCGCGGGGGCAAGGCCGCGGACAAGGAGTGGATCCCCGTCACCAAGCTGGGCCGCCTGGTCAAAGACATGAAGATCAAGTCCCTGGAGGAGATCTATCTCTTCTCCCTGCCCATCAAGGAGTCTGAGATCATCGACTTCTTCCTGGGAGCCTCCCTCAAGGACGAGGTTTTGAAGATCATGCCTGTGCAGAAGCAGACGCGCGCGGGCCAGCGGACCAGGTTCAAGGCATTTGTCGCCATCGGAGATTACAATGGACACGTCGGTTTGGATGTCAAGTGTTCCAAGGAGGTAGCCACTGCCATCCGCGGAGCCATCATTCTGGCGAAGCTTTCCATTGTCCCTGTGCGGCGAGGCTACTGGGGGAACAAGATCGGCAAGCCCCACACTGTCCCGTGCAAGGTGACTGGCCGCTGTGGCTCTGTGCTGGTGCGTCTCATCCCCGCCCCCAGAGGCACTGGCATTGTCTCGGCCCCTGTGCCCAAGAAACTGCTGATGATGGCTGGTATTGACGACTGCTACACCTCGGCCAGGGGCTGCACTGCCACCCTAGGGAACTTTGCCAAGGCTACTTTCGATGCCATCTCCAAGACCTACAGCTATCTCACCCCTGATCTCTGGAAGGAGACTGTGTTCACCAAGTCTCCCTATCAGGAGTTCACGGTCCATCTTGTGAAGACCCACACCAGAGTCTCTGTTCAGAGGACCCAGGCTCCAGCTGTGGCTACTACATAGTTTTATACAAGAAAAATAAACTGAACTAAAGCTTGAAAAAAAAATACTCACTTTGTAATGAGAGTCATTACTTTTGTCTAGCCAAATCTTATAGCACTGTTTATCCCTTCCCTGCTTTATCCCTTCCCAGTATCAATAAAGGCTCACTTGGGTTACCTAGAAGCCATGAGAAAGCTTGTAATAGATCTGGCTGGTTTTCACCAGCAATTTGACCACCATGTGCACAGGGAAGTCTATTGATAAAGGCTTTATTGCAATAAGTTGCAAATACATGGATGATTTTGAATTCTCTTTCTTGAGGTCTTGTTTCATGATAATAAATTTAGGGTGGCTTATTGGAATGGATGTTATTAACATATCTTCATAGTTATAAGCACATGGAATTGTAAAATAGATGAATGAATGTGGCATTACTGACAACTGTCCTCATTTTGATATCAAATTACAGTGAACTAAGATGAGGAAGCAAAGCAGATTTGGGATTATGAGTGAAAAAATTTTAAAAAGTATTAGGGGTATGATCGGACTATTGGGTAATTCAGTAGAAAAATGTCTACTGATTGAGATTCTGTGTTCCCTGATTTCAGAGAGAAGTTAAGATAAATAAGTAACACGAGGAAACTAGGAAGCCAAACATAAGTGATAATTTTGTGCCAGGGTGTGTATACATCTGTTTATCTTCTTGCTTTACCACTAAGGTTGCTCCTAGAGGAGAGTTTAAATATGTGTTGGAGCTAATCTCTGTGGATTACACAAGAAACCACATCCTACAGCTCTCCCTGAAACACCCCTCATGATTTCAATGTAATTTGGTTTTTGCATTTTTAGAAATAACAAAATACTTTGCAAACTCATCTACTTTATTACCATCACAAGTGAGTCAGCTGACTCCACATTTTAACACAGTGACAGTCACAGAGGAATGGAGGAATGAGTAGAGTTATCAATATATGTGCTTTTAAGAAGTATGACAGGGTAGCAGCTATTTCCAGGAACCAAAACATGGGTCAGCAGCTGTGCAGGAAAAGTGATGGAATAAATGACTCATTTCAGAGGAGTTCTATAACATATTAGTTCTATAATGTATCTTCAGCCCCCAATTACCCGCTTTGATCTAAAGATAAGGATTTACAGTTAAGGTCCCATTTATGATTTGACTGGTAGGGTCTGAATCATGTTTACTATTGTTTTGACTATTACTTGAAACCTATAGTAGTACTTGGGATATGTGTTGTGTATTCTGTGAACATGTGCTATTTTTAGATTAGATAATTTCTGTCTCGAACCCCTGTTCATTTGTTTGTTTTTGTTTATTTGATAGTGGTTTCAGTAAATGGATATATCTGAAAAATTGCAAAGCCACTATTAAAACAAGTTATTATTATATATAGCATGGAATTGCACATTCCTCCTTTGAATCCGACAGAGCTTCACCATATCCTTAACAATTTGGGAAAAACATGCTATTATTTTTCTTTATAAAATTTCTCCTGTTAGGCTGTGATGGTTGTCATCAGCAGTAACTCCTCTGAAGGCTTTGTCAAAAGAGTTGAAAAAATTGGAAAGGTGTGTGAATGAAGCTGTTTGTTGAATATAAAGAAAAGAGCATTGAAATACAATTCACACTCTTACTTCTCCTTCTATGCTTTCAGATGTTTGTCATTTGAAAATTTTGCTTCTAGAAGAGATGCCCTATATAATTCTTACTTTAAGGAGCAAGTTGCTTTTATAATTTTTTTATTATTCTACCATTCCAGTATTTCCATTTAAATTAAATTCAATACCATTTAAAAAAAATCAAAAGTGCAGCCAGTATTCAATTCCTGGGCTAAATAATTTTAGAAAGCTTTGTGTTATTGAACCTACGGGGTTTTTATGTAGTTTGAACTCTTTCTTTCTGTGATTTTTCCCATTAGTCATGTAAGTGACTGCAATATAACAGACATTGAGGATAAAGAAGGACTGAATAGAACAATCCTTGGCCTCATGAAGTTGAGAATCTAGCAAGGGAGTCAAACAATTCAATCATTCAGAGACAATTTATTGAGTGCCTGGCCTAAGATGAGCACAACAAAACCCCAGCCCAGAGGAATCATTTTAATGGGAGAGATAGATAATAGGTAAGCCAACTTTAAAAAAAAAAACGTACTGATTTTTCTTTAATAGAGATGCATATTTGAACTAAATAAGCACATTTTTAAAAGAGCAGTGATTGAGAAGAGGTTTTTAAACTGAGTGGTCCAAAAGGGCCTCCCTGAAAAAGTCTGTTTTGAACAGATTTCTGAATAATATCAGCTAGGAAGCTGCGTAAAAATCTCAGGGATGGGTGATTTTTCCAGTCGAAAAACTGTAAAGGCTCCAAAGTCACAATAGAGCTATAAGTTTCTCTAATAAAGTAACTTCTGACAAAGAATGAGAAGAAATAACTAACCCAGGTTTGAAAGAAAAGGGACAGACTTTCTATGGAATTCATATTTAATTAAAGCTCTAAAGGACAAAAATACAATAGAGCAAAATTCTGGTCACGCTGATATACCTAACGAAAGTTCATAAACAAGGTGTGGGTAGCAAAGAGTGTGTGGGAATGTTGGTAAGAACAGTGGGGAAGAGTCATCCCTGAACATGTTCTTAAATGAAGCAATTCTTGTGTTGTATTAAAGGGTAAATTGGAGTTTGCCTAAGTGATTAGAGAAGGATGCCTCAGCTTATGGAAGTTCAAAGCCATAAAGATGTGATAAACTACTGCAGATATTTTCATGTATATTTGTTGTTGCTTCTAGTAATGGTGATCTAAAAACTCCTACTTAAGACAACTAAAAATCCAGACAAAATAGCTTTTAAAGTTAAAAATATCAGAATGATTATAAAAATAAGTGAGGGATTACTGGGCCAAAATACGAAATACAATGAGAGCCTAGAGATATATGCCCTGAAGCCATTTTAGCTATGAGAGCATTTGAAACTGCTAAAACACACTGAGCTGTGTTGTTCATAGACTCTTGATACTAGAGAAACAAAATTCAAAATCCAGCAGCAATCAAATTTGAGGACTTTGGTACAACCCAAATTTAACTTGAGATCCACAAAGCACAAGGAGAAGCAGAAATAAGACTATAGCCTACCTTGCCTTCTGTGTAAACTGAGAAAGTCAATCACTGAATTTGGAGTATGATTGTCTTGTAGAGTCTCAGATATAAGAGAAAATCCTACCAAGGAGGACCATACCATTATTATAGCTCTTAATTATCCCTACTCAATAAGAGTTTCAAATATAATGTCTTGAACATAGCAAAATGTAACAAAGCACACAAAGAAAAACCATTAACAAGATTTGATAGACAAAATGGGATTAAGTATGATGTTAAAATGATCAATAAAGATTGTAAAATGGCTTGATTACTCTGCTCAAAGAAATGAGAGGGGAAGCAAATTGAACCAAAAACTGACACTAAAAATGATATTGAGAAAGGTTTTATAAATGAACAAATGGATACTCTAGAACTTTAAAAATATGACAGCTAATTTAAGGTACCACAGGGGTGCCTGGGTGGCTCACTTAATTAAACCTCCAATTCTTTTTCCTTTTTTTTTTAACACCTTAATTTTATTTTATCTCTTTCATTTGGCTCAGGTCATGATGTCAGGGTTGTGAAATAGAGCCCAGAGTTGGGCTCTGTGCTGAGCCTGGAGCCTGCTTAAGATTCTTTTCCCTTCTTTTTCTATCCCTCCCTGCACTCTCACTTGCTCGCTCTCTCTTGCTTGCAAATAAATAGATAGATAGATAGATAATAGACAAAGAAAAATAAAAGCAGATTATGAAAATAAATATAAAGATTTTGAAATGAAAACAAGTTCAAAATAAAATAGAGAAGACCTACACAGCTTAAAGTTCATTCAGAAAATCTACTATTAAAGAAGTCAGTATGACACAATGTTAAGATATCAAAAGATTTGAGCATGCACTTTTCAGAAAGGGTAATCCAAATGGCCACTCATATATAAAAACTGTTTATCTTTATTATGAATCTGGAATTAAATTAAATTAAATTAATAATAAATTAAAACCTAAAATGACATACTATTACACACTTACCATATTGGGCAACAGTAAAATTGCCTTGCAAGAATGTGAAAGAATGAAAGTGCCCATAATAAAAACATTTGAGGTAAGTTGGACAATATTTAGAAAACTTAAAAATAAAAATAAAAATTTGGTCCATTCCTAGAAATACAACATGGAACTAAATGAATATTTTCACCAGGATATGCAAACAGATGATTATAGCTATTTCATTCATAACAGCAGATCAGTAGTGGTCTATTTGCACAATGTTACATTAAATAAGAGAGAATATTAACAAACTGGGAGGAGGGGCTAGGTTGTTATCATAAACAGATCTTCTATGGTGCTGATTATGTTCTATTTTTCAAAATCTTTAAGTTAAAAAAGTTTTCACATTATATCTAGATAGATAGATGATAGATAGATATCCCAGAAGCTGCAATGCTAGGCTAAGACCAGGCTTTAAAGGGCTTTTCTATACTCTACTAAATACTTGAAACCATTCATTATATCATAGCTCAGTGTTCAAATCTCCATTTGTTTCCTCAGTTTCCTAATATTTACCTTAAGGTGACCTGATCCAGACTTTTGATCACCTTTGTCTAAATATTTCTATTTTAACAAAGTCCTTTTTAACACTGAGAGACTAAAACTTAGAAAAATACTCTTTTATCTCACTAGAGTGGAAAATATATAGTTACCCATTAACTAATGATATCCATGTCTACATTAGATCAATTACATTTTTAATTCTTGGGAGCTTTTGGTTAAATGAAATTTTTAAGCTTCCTTTAAATGAAGCTTTAAGCCATCACCACATGAATAAAATTAAAGAACCAAATGAAAACAGGCCAAGTATTTACAGAGTAATAGAATGTGCAATGGTAAGAGTACAATTCTGAAATCATAAAGCCTAAATTAGTGTGATGCATTTTTGCTACCCATGTAATCATAAACCAGTTATCCAAATGTGTTAGCCTCAGTTTTTTCACCCATGAAATGGTGATGATAATACTTATTATGCTGCGTTGTTGTGTGTATGTGATGAAGCATGGAGCATGAGAATCTCATATTCCATGCTAAAATGATAGCTATTTTTATACTTATAATAATTCTAGTAATAGTAATTAAATTGTTCAAAATGGTAATATTCATTTATATTGAGGCATTGTATTGACTATTCATAGACACATTTACCAAAATAAATTTCATTTTACTTTACCCCCTCTGAGGATATATATTCCCTAATTCAATATGAATCTCTTTATGAATAATAATTATCATAATAAATATGCTGATTTGTCTTCTATTTGTTTTTAGGGAGGTATCCTTTACTGTTGAACATGAAACTTAAGCAAGTCTGTCTTATTCAAAATTTGCATGCTGTTTTCTTATGAAACTAGATTATAGAGTTGTATGAAATAAATTCATGCAGTTAAGACATTGATGTTTGGAACACTGGGTGGTCAGTTTAGTATTTCAAAAGAAGATTTTAAATTTAAACCTTAAAACTGAGCTCTTTCAACCTTATTTATAGACCATCCTTCATGTTTCATAAGTACTCCTCCATTGTAAACTAAGTAATACTTTTTGTCACAGTGTATATAATGAAAATGGATTTTATATTCTATTATTTCAGAGTTAGTTGCAGTTTCTACTGCCTTACTTCATTTTTTGAAAAATAGATTAATTCTACAAAAAGTTTTTTCCAGCTTTATTGAAAAAAATCGACATATTTGTAAATTTAAGAAATGATTTCTTATAACATTGCAAACCTTTAACATTGTGTAAATTTTGTACAATTTGATAAATTGGTATACATCTTTATTGCAATATAATCTACATAAAAATGTTAATACATCTACTATCTCGTATAGTTGCCACTGTTTTTTATGCATTTATCATAAGGAATTTTAAGATCTACTCTCTTAGCAACTTTTATGTATATAGTATAGTAGAGATAAACTTCAGAGGTCTTGTGGGTTTTGTTCCAGACTGCCTCAATAAAGTGATTATCTCAATAAACTAAGTCAAATTATTATATTTTTTGGTTTCCCAGTGCATATAAAAATTATGTTTCCCAGTGCATATAAAAAATAAAAACTATACTGCACTGTTCAAAAGCATTATGTTTTTAAAGAAAAACAATGTATATACCTTAAGTACACTAGTTCTGAGTTTTCAGTGGGTCATAATTACTGATCACAGATCACCATAACAAATACAATAATAATGAAAAAACTTGATATATTGCAAGAATTACCAACATGTGACAAAGAGACACAAAATGAACAAATGTTGTTAGAAAAATGGTGGCAGCAGACCTCTTTTATACAAGATTGCTATAAACTTTCAACTTGTAAGAATGTGATATATGCAAAGTTTAATAAAGGGAAGCACAATAAAAAAAAAGTATGTATATATATTAACTATGATCATCATGCTGTACATTAGATCCCCAGAACTTTTTCATATTATAGTTGCAAGTTTGCACCCTTGGACCACCTTACTCCACCCCAGGTTCACTCCTTGTCAACTCAACTCTAAGTTTCCATTAGTTTTCCTTTTCCTCAGATTCTGTATGTAAGGGATATCATAATACATAAATTAAAAAAATATATAAAATCTTTGAAATATTTCACTTAGAATAATACCTTCAAGATCCATCCATGCTGTTGTAAATGGCAGTATTTCTTAATTTTTCATGGTTAAGTAGTATTCCGTAGTATATATTTACCATACTTATTTTACTCATTCATCCATTAATGGATACTGAAGTTATTTCCATCTCTTGCTTAGAGTTAATAATTTTATAATAAACATAAGAGTGCAGATATGTCTTTGAACAGTGAACTTCGTTTTCTTTAGATAGATACCTAGAAGTGGGATTACTGAATCATATGGTAATTTTACTTTTAATAATATGAATAATCTCCATACTGTTTTCCATACAAATTTATATCCCTATTACAGTGCATAAGTTCCCCGTTTTCCCCAATATTTACCAAAATTGGTTAGTTTCAATTTTTTGGTAGTATATATTCTAATATCTTGCTGTGTTTTTCAGAGGTAAACAACAACAACAACAACATAAGGACTTTGCCCTGAGATTTTTACGTTGAGCACTTTTTAATGCTCCTGTTGGTCATTTATATAACTTTTTTGAAAAAAAAAGTCTATTGAGATCCTTTTGCTATTTTTTTAATCATATATTTTTTTCTATTTGTATCTGTTGGTTATTAACCTCTTTTCAGATATAAGATTCGTAAGTATTTTCTTACATTCTGTGGATTGTGTTTTCATTCTCTCTCCCTTTTTTTGGCAATGCAGAAACGTTAGTTTGATGTAATACCATTTATTTATTTTTGCTTTTTTTGCTTGTGTTTTTAGTCTGGTATCCAAAAAACTATTGGCAAGACCAATGTCAAGGAGAATTTTTCCTATGTTTTCCTTTAGGAAATTTAGTTTCATGCATCACCTTTAAGTCTTTAATCTATTTCAAGTTCAGACTTATGAGTGATATAAGGTTCCCTTTTCATACTGTTTATGTGACTATTCAGTTTTAAATATCATTTATTGAACAGACTATCTTTCCCCATTACATATGTTGGCCCCTGTCAAATATTAGGTGACTGTATGAAAGGATTTATTTCTGGACTCTCAATTCTATTCTACTTGTTTATTGGTCTGTTTTTATGCCAGTATACTTTATTGTTTTGAGCATGAGGGCTTTGTAGTATAGTTTCAAATCAAGAAGTGTAATCTCCCTTCTTCATTCTTTCTCAGAACTGCTTTGATTATTTGTTGTCTTTTATGGTCTCATATAAACTTTAGGATTCTTTACTTACTTCTGTAAAACAATAATATTGGATTTTTTTTTAAGATTTTTAATTTATTTATTTGACAGAGAGAGATGACAAGCAGGCAGAGAGGCAGGCAGAGAGAGAAGAGGAAGCAGGCTTCCTGCTGAGCAGAGAGCCTGATGCGGGGCTCGATCCCAGGACCCTGGGATCATGACCAGAGCCGAAGGCAGCGGCTTAACCCACTGAGCCACCCAGGCGCCCCTAACATTGGATTTTTGATAGGAATTGGATTTACAGATGGTTTACGGTAGTATGGACATTTTAACAATGTTAATTCTTACCATTCATAAATATGAGCTATCTTTCCATTTCTGTCACCTTCAATTTCTTTATCAATGTCATAGTTTATGGAGTACAGACCTTTCATCTTCTTAGTTAAATCTATTCCTAAGTATTTTATTATTTTTGATGCTATTGTGAATTAGATTTTCTTTATTTTTTCAGATAGTTCATCATTAGAATGTTAAAATGCTCCTGTCTTGTGCTTACTTTGGCAGCACATATACTAAAATTGGAATGATGCAGAGAAGATTAGCGTGATCACTGAACAAGGATGACATGACAAACTGGGAAGCAGTCCATAAAAAAAAAAAGAAACAAAACAAAATTCCTTTCTTTTATATATTGATCTTGTATTTGGTAATTTTACTAAATTTGTTTATTCAAATTTTTTGTGAATTTTTAAGGATTTTTTAACATGTAAGTTCATGTTATCCAAAAAAAGAAAATTTTACTTCTTCCTTTTTTTTTTTTTTTTTTTTTGGAGTCTCTTATTTCTTTGTGTTCCTTGTTTCTTTGGCTAGGACATCCACTACTGTGTCAAATGAGAGTAGTGAAAATGGACACACTTGTCTTTCTTCTGATCTTTAAGGGGAAAACTTTCAAAAGTTTTGATTGAATATGAGATTAGCTCTGGGCTTGCAATCTGTGTTTTTTCTTTAATGGGTTTTTTAAATTATTTTTTAAAATTTTTTATATAATGTGTTTTTATCCCTAGGGGTACAGGTCTGTGATTCACAGCACTCACCATCACTCACCATAGCACCTGCCCTCTCCAATGTCCATACCCCCACCATCCTCTCCCAACACACCTCCCCCCAGCAACCCTCAGTCTGTTTTGTGAGATTCAGTCTTTTATGGTTTGTCTCCCTCCTAATACCATCTTTTTTTATTTTTTTTTCGTACGCCCGAAACTGCCTATGTTGCATCTCCACTTCATCATATCAGGGAGATCATATGATAGTTGTCTTTCTCAGATTGATTTATTTCGCCAAGCATAATACCCTCTAGTTCCATCCACGTCATCACAAATAGCAGGATTTCATTTTTTTTGATGGCTGCATAGTATTCCATTGAACATATATACCACATCTTATTTATTGATTCATCTGTTGAAGGACATTTAGTTTCTTTCCATAGTTTAACTATTGTGGACATTGCTGCTATAAACATTTGGGTGCATGTGCCCCTTCAGAATGCCACGTTTGTATCTGTAGGGTATATACCCAGTACTACAAGCACTGGGTCATAGGGTAGTTCTATTTTCAGCTTTTTGAGGCACGTCCACGCTGTTTTCCAGAGTGGTTGCACCAGCTTGCATTCCCACATACAGTGTAGGAGGGTTGCCCGTTCTCCACATCCTCACCAGCATCTGTCATTGACTGACTTGTTCATTTTAGCCATTCTGAACGGTGTGAGGTGGTATCTCATTCTGGTTTTGATTTGTATTTCCCTGATGCCGAGTAATGTGGAGCATTTTTTCATGTGTCTGTTGGCCATTTGAATGTATTCTTTGATGGAACATGATAGTGAGCTTAGGGAATCACCAAGTTAATGAAAGAGGTGCCTCTTGTAGGTGAAGTAAGAGTGAGAGAAAGAAAAGAGGGCTTATCCTAGATTGGAGAACTCGGGGCTGAAAAGGACGCTCATCTGGGAGCAGAGAAAGTGGTCCAGAATCAGAGGCACAGAGGACTCCCAACACCTTCCACAGAAGCGGAGCACCTAAAGACATAGTGCCATTACCCCTGAAAATCTAGGCATGGAGGTATTCTCTTTAGGCAAATAGGCATCGGAGAATAGTTTGTCCATAGCCCAGTCACTGACTTCAAGAGGAAAAGCTATACCAGCTCTCGAAGCAGGCCGGATAGCTCAAGCAACAGCAGCCAAGCCAAAATCCTTATCCCCTGCATTTCTGAACAATGACAGAGCAGTGGTTCTGTCTAGAACCAGGAGGTATTCAGAAGTCAATTGTTGGGTCCCGGGTTGTGTCCATCAGTTCAGACGCGGCCTTCAGATCAACTCATGATTCCAGGGCCTTGGCATTGACTCTGTTCTCAGGTTCTCTGCTCAGGGGCAAGTAAGCTTCTCCCTCTCCAGCTCCACCCCCTGATTGGGATCTCTCTGCCTCTCTGTCCAAACGTGCATGTGCATGTTCGATAAGATAACAAAGACAAAAACAGTGCACAATAATTGACTGGGGCCAAAGGATGTTTTATTGAATTTGGACCTAGGTTCCTATGGAGGGCAGCCAGGTATAGAGAACCTCCCACCATCCTAAAATGCCCGACCTTCGCTCGGAGCTCCCTTGTTCATTCTCCTGTTCTTTGCCTTCCTGGATCTCCTCACCAACCTGCAGCATCCGCTGTCTGTCGTGCTGTACTGACCCCTTGTTAACACATTGTGCATCCTCTCGGGGCTCCATTGGAACATGCCCATCTTCCTCAAGAGGCACTGTTTGCTTATCGCATGTAACCATTTGGGGGATGGTCATGAGAGGGTGAAGGCAGGCTTGTGCTGCCACATCTCCATGCAGTTCCACAGAGGGTAGCTGATCCACCATGAGGGAGTGCTCAAGGTTCTTCCACATTCGAATCCTCTTCAATGCGTCCTTTTGCACATACAAGTTGTCTTCCTGAAATGGGCACCGAAGTCTTTCAGATGGCTTCACTTGGGCTTGGGTCTCTTCCAACATGCTCTCCGTTGGCTTCTGTGGACTCCAAGAACATGAGTCCGTCCTGGACCTAAGGTTCTTGGGTGTAGACTCTGCCTTGGATGCATGGTCTTTTTGGAAGATTGGGAGGCCTTGTTGGCACCGTTTCTGGAGACCATTGAGGTACTCGTGTGCTTTCTGTGGAAGACTCCAGACATGTCTTTGGCACGGTTGCAGGGGTTCACTTTGAGCTTCCCTTGGGTGGACCTTTTCCTGTTGAGATGCTCCATGATTTGGTGGGAGGGTCTCACCCTTACGCAGGGCTCAGATTTCCTCCCCTGAGGCATTGCTTGCGGTCTGTTAGTTTCTTGGCTTGTCGTTGCTAAGATGGAATGCGGCATCTTGCCTTTCTCCGAGGTCCAGAGGGCTGGTGCTGACACTCACGACCAAATACTATGAATTGGGCCATGGAGAAGGTGACACCGACTCGCTTCGCAAACTGCCTGGTGAGAGACCCAGGCGGCTCCAGCAGTTTGGGACGGCCTGGGGTCCTCTTGGCCCACCCATGACTACTCCAGTCAAGTGTAGTGATCAGGCCTGGGTTGATGAGGAGTGGTTGCTATGACCTCAAAGCTTTGTGACATCACAGATGCTGGCTTCACTGAAGCAGCTGTCCCTCTCCCATGACCTTGGTGTCCTATGGCTTTAAGTAGGAAGCCCCAGGAAGGACAAAACAAGAGCCCTCTGAACCTGATCAAGAACTCAGGATGTCTTGTGGTTTAATGTCCAACTTCCCCTTTCTGGAGACATAGAGGAAGGAAAATGACATTCAGTATACCTTCCTTTAGGCCAACATATCCCCAGAGACGGCAAGGTGTCCTTTTACACTACAATTTCTAGATATCTCAAGAAAAGGTGAGGTCGCGTGTATGAGCAGCTCTCCGTGGGGTTTTTCGTCCTGTGGGTGAGAGCGTACTTTGTCAGCGTCTTTTGCTTATGAGTCAGTGATGACTAAGGTACGGAAAGTCCCTTTCCGAGGTAAAAGGTGAGGGCATCGCTATATGGTGCCGTCTGTGTCCTCGTCTCCTAGTGTTCTGAAACACGCGGCTAAGGGATGAGGCCTCTGTCTACCTGGCTTTCCCTTAAATACCTTTGCAAAGTCTTTGAGGAGAGTGATATTCTGCATCTGAGCTAACTCTCAATGAAGAGGCCTGGACCGAACCCGTTGTTATTATTAGTTAACTGTACTTGTTGTGGTAACGGGTATAAACATGTGGACCAAGACTCTTTAGTCAGAAGGAAAGGGACGGCCTATACCGAAGGCTTGCAAGGCCCATTCGAGCAGAACTTTGGAGTGAGTCGCAATGCCCTTGCAAGGACTAGTGGATCAGAAAGTTTGGGTCCATTTCCGCATCACAGTATTCCTCTGCCGTCGAGTGAATGAACCCCTGGACCTTGCCTTGACATGAATGTCCCATGCCCTGCTGTTGGGAAATGGAAAAGGCAAGCAAACAAAGGGAAATGTCATATGGCTACCCACAATATGTGCCTCGGGAGGAATACCTTGGCCCACTTAAGGAAGGGAATAATAAAGGGCAAGAAGTCAGAGAAGGAGACCCACCAGGAGTGACTCAGGACTCTGAGAATCCAGCTGAGGGCTACCGAAAAGAGAACTGATTAATGGGTGGTCAGGAGTTGTGGCATATATTAGGAGGAGCACTAGGACGTCCATGCAACTAAAGCATCCGTGAATACTCTGTCAAAAATGGATGATGGATGATAGGCAGGCTTTCTCAGCAGAACAGCAACAAGAACAACATCAATTCATAGGAAAACAATGTGGCCCTCTCAAAACCAAAGGAAGTCACAGGGAGAAAAGGAAAGAATTATATTGTTTATTATCTTTCCTTATTGAAATGACATGGGTGGGTTTCCTAAAATGTCCTTCTTTGAATTGGGTCTTTATCCTTGTAAATTAGAGTTTACCCACCTCTTCCATCTCTGGATTTGATGAGAGGACATGACAATGCCTTCACTAAATACATAGAAGAGTGGCCCAAGCAAATGACTTGACCTGGCCTTCTGTGTGTTGGCAGGGGTTGGATTACTGCTTCAAAGGCTTCCGTCTAAACTAGAGAGCTGAGATTTTGTAGGTTTCCTGACCTAATCTTGGAAGTTTCTATGTGTCTGGGAATTTATCCTTTTCTCTCAGTTCTTGGATTTGCTAGCATAAATGTGTGGCTATGCCTTTTCGGTTATTCTTTTTTCCTTGCTACCAGTTGTGATGTGGTTTCATACTTGCAGCTGTGTGCTTGTCTCCCTGTTTTATCCCAGTAATGGCTTCTGCGGTTTGTTCCTGTTGTCAAAACTCAAGTGTGAGATCTCCTGATTTTTTTCCTATTGGTTTGTTTGTATTTCCTTAATTTTGATAATCACATGTCTGATTTCAATTTTTCTGTTAACTTTGGAGTTCGGTTTTTCTTCATCTTGTTCCTTCAGTCGTCCTTTTAGGTGGCTTTCTTTTTCGGTGTTTTTAAATTTTGGAAATGCACACATTTAACCCTATATTGTTTCCCCATAAAATGTTTTGGCATCCTCCTCTAAGTTTCTTAGAATTCCTTCGTTCATGGCTCTTCTTTTCCTTTGGATTTTCTTTCTTGCATTCATTGCAGTTCGTGAATGTGTTGTGTTTTCCACTTTAGTGTCTGGCTGTATTTCCAATTTGAAAGTGATATCTTCCTGTTTTCATACCTTCGTGATGATAAGTGCACAGGATAGGTTTTGACTTCTCTTCCATGAATTATGACTGGATTTGGACTCGAGCTCATGACCTGCGATAGACAAAGTTAGGTCTGCTGCTGGGAAGAACATATCTTATTGTCCTCAGAGACGCAATCTTACTCATGGACCCCCAAAGTTCAGGTGGTCTCGAATGCCCATGTGGACGTCTGTTATTCCTTAGCACCTTCCCATCCAGATAATCTGTCCTGTGCTTAACCTGGATATCATAGTTGCCAACAGTATTGGATAAACGTCGCCATCTCCATTCCTGTGTGTTCATAGGCTTCCAACATTTAGATACACCTTTTTTCATGGTGGATATGTTGGCAATTCTTCCAGGTTTCTGATGTTTTGATGCTCCATCAAGACAAAACACCTTCCGCTTAGCTTTTTTCTCTCGAAGGCATAAAATGACTCTCGCTGACTTAGGCACAAACACTTTGGCTCTCTTCTCCTTGGGAATAGCATAACCTACATCTTCCCTGTTTCTTCACTTGCAAGCTATGAGTATCTTTATAGTCGAAGGAAATCTCCTATGGGCAACAGAAGGACGAGCCTGTTTAATATTTGCTGTTTTCTTATGGATGTTTCTATATTTTTTTTTTTTTTTGATTTGGAATTTCAACCACTGTTACAAACTGTTTGTATTGACGGGAGTCTTTAGTCCTGAGTACTGAATGTATTATTGATAGGTAATAGTTCACTTTCTCATTTCGGTTGGCTTCTGACTTGGATTCTATTTGCCTTTCACCTATATGGTATTTTCTTGGGGTTGCTTCATTGGTACGATTCCTCGCTTCCTTCCCATATTTTGCATGTCTTATCTTTGTGTGTTTGCATGTGCATGTGTTAATGCTGTGTGGTGTGTGTGTGTTTCACATCACAATTATTATTAAAATACGAGAGAATGGAATTCGGTCTCTTGTGGGTAGCAATTCAATTTGACATGCCTTGAAATCTCACATTCCATTAGTTTCAGGAAATCTCCTTAAAGGAATGTCATCTCTTGTCCTCTTCAAGAATCCCGTGTTCTCACAAAACGGCCTTCCAACAAACAGCACCATTTGAATTCCTCATTAGAGTCATAATGTTTGTCCCAATACCCTTTCTTTTTCGTATGTTTCTTGACTGTCATGAGTTAGTGAAATCGTCTGTTTATTGTCTTTCTGAGAATGATAGATGTGACAAAGTCCAATGCTCTCCGCAAGACTGCCATAAGAGACATGTGGAAGAATTCCTTCTTGCTTATGTCACAGTACAAATTGTGGTGACATGAAGACACTGAGATGGTAGTAGTGTCTAATAACCTCATGCTTCTTCAACCATGAAGGCAACAAAAAGATGACCACAACAACTGCAGTGGGGTGGAAATTGACCTGAAGCCTACAAGGTAAACTCCAGAGCGAAATAGAACGGAAGGTGCAGAGATGATGGGAGAAGGTTGGAGACATGGCTCAGGGGAGATTTGGTTGGTTCGTGGATCAGAGGGCTGGAGTCCATGAAGAGGACCAAAGCACAGGAGAGCAGGGCACCCTGGGAACACACAAGGAACCTGTTT
The DNA here is from genome assembly GCF_964662115.1 of Mustela nivalis. NCBI lineage: Eukaryota > Metazoa > Chordata > Mammalia > Carnivora > Mustelidae > Mustela > Mustela nivalis. Next base: position 676,699 of record NW_028136402.1, on the reverse strand, counting down.
CCCAGTGCCGTTGACTGTGAGACGCAGAGGGTCTGAAGGGCACGAGTACTTGACAACACAAGTGTTGAGGGCTGAAGTTTTCCTATCAGCAGGCTTGGCAGACATCAACTTGAAAGAACACCATCTTTTTCCTGCATATGACACCAACAAGCGACCAGGAGCAGACAGCCTGGAGACAATGATCAGAGAGAGACAATACCAAGAGACGCAGTGGGAAGATGATGAGTCGTGGGAGTGATTCCGTGAAAGGCAGTGTTCGTGGAGATGACTCAATGTGGACATAATAAATTTTGGCTCTCACAACAGCAGCATCAAGACAGAGCTTGGCCAAGACAGGTATGTGAGGACAGAGACTCCCTAGCCAGCCAACACAAAATACCAACAGTGGAACACTTGGAGGATTGCCTTCCTCAGTCCAAGATGCTTAGTCCAAGGAGAACAGACTCTCCCATACGGGACGAGAAGAAAGCTTTGACCACATGTTCTCTTCTGAACACAGCATTCTGCAGGCCTGCGTTCTGTTGAGTTGGTAGAGTTTCTCCTTTCACAGGCACACCAGAGCCCACCAAGGTAAACCTCAGCATATTCAGCCCGGACCCTAAAAACAACAAACGGCCGGAAAGGAGAGCTACTGCAAATGACTGGCCTCCAGGACAGGGTCAGCCACAACACAAACAGCAGTGGCATGCATGCCACATACACTCTCACAAACACACACACACACACACGCATGCACTCAACAAACCTTAAGGGCGAGCCCTGGGTCACTCACGGATCACTTCCTCCTAAATAAATTACCCTCAGGTTAGAAAACAGAATGAGTTTAACGAATACAGAGAGGTGACAGAGACTTAGATCCAATGCAAAGATGGAAGAATCAATTGATTCCCAGGTAAAGGAAGAAGGAGTGATTACGACTAGGCAGTCAGAGTGAAACCTCTACATAGAGCACGCCCGATGCGGGATAGAAAGCTGTGGCCTGGATACTCGCTGTACATCAGAAAACATAGGAGATATCAGAGAGTCTCGAAACACAGAGATAAAACTGATAAAGATAAAAACACCTAAAGAACTCCTGAAGAGAAGATTGGCAGGAGACTGGATGCAAAGTTCGGGAACATGGTAGAAGTGGAGGATCCAATTAGGAACCGAGAAGAACAAGCCTAGAAAATAAGGATGCAAATTCTAAGAGAAAAAGCAGAATGATGGAACATGATAGTGAGCTTAGGGAATCTCTAAGGAAATGAAAGAGGTGCCTCTTGTAGGTGAATTAAGAGTGAGAGAAAGAAAAGAGGGCTGATCCTAGATTAGAGAACTCGGGGCTGGAAAGGACCCTCATCTAGGAGCAGAGAAAGTGGTCCAGAATCAGAGGCACAGAGAACTCCCAACACCTTCCACAGAAGCGGAGCACCTAAAGACATAGTGCCATTCCCCCCGGAAAATCTAGGCATGGAGGTATTCTCTTTAGGCAAATAGGCATCGGAGAATAGTTTGTCCATAGCCCAGTCACTGACTTCAAGAGGAAAAGCTATACCAGCTCTCGAAGCAGGCCGGATAGCTCAAGCAACAGCAGCCAAGCCAAAATCCTTATCCCCTGCATTTCTGAACAATGACAGAGCAGCGGTTCTGTCTAGAACCAGGAGGTATTCAGAAGTCAATTGTTGGGTCCCGGGTTGTGTCCATCAGTTCAGACGCGGCCTTCAGATCAACTCATGATTCCAGGGCCTTGGCATTGACTCTGTTCTCAGGTTCTCTGCTCAGGGGCAAGTAAGCTTCTCCCTCTCCAGCTCCACCCCCTGATTGGGATCTCTCTGCCTCTCTGTCCAAACGTGCATGTGCATGTTCGATAAGATAACAAAGACAAAAACAGTGCACAATAATTGACTGGGGCCAAAGGATGTTTTATTGAATTTGGACCTAGGTTCCTATGGAGGGCAGCCAGGTATAGAGAACCTCCCACCATCCTAAAATGCCCGACCTTCGCTCGGAGCTCCCTTGTTCATTCTCCTGTTCTTTGCCTTCCTGGATCTCCTCACCAACCTGCAGCATCCGCTGTCTGTCGTGCTGTACTGACCCCTTGTTAACACATTGTGCATCCTCTCGGGGCTCCATTGGAACATGCCCATCTTCCTCAAGAGGCACTGTTTGCTTATCGCATGTAACCATTTGGGGGATGGTCATGAGAGGGTGAAGGCAGGCTTGTGCTGCCACATCTCCATGCAGTTCCACAGAGGGTAGCTGATCCACCATGAGGGAGTGCTCAAGGTTCTTCCACATTCGAATCCTCTTCAATGCGTCCTTTTGCACATACAAGTTGTCTTCCTGAAATGGGCACCGAAGTCTTTCAGATGGCTTCACTTGGGCTTGGGTCTCTTCCAACATGCTCTCCGTTGGCTTCTGTGGACTCCAAGAACATGAGTCCGTCCTGGACCTAAGGTTCTAGGGTGTAGAGTCTGCCTTGGATGCATGGTTTTTTTGGAAGATTGGGAGGCCTTGTTGGCACCGTTTCTGGAGACCATTGAGGTACTCGTGTGCTTTCTGTGGAAGACTCCAGACATGTCTTTGGCACGGTTGCGGGGGTTCACTTTGAGCTTCCCTTGGGTGGACCTTTTCCTGTTGAGATGCTCCATGATTTGGTGGGAGGGTCTCACCCTTACGCAGGGCTCGGATTTCCTCCCCTGAGGCTTTGCTTGTGGTCTGTTAGTTTCTTGGCCTGTCGTGGCTAAGATGGAATGAGGGATCCTTGCCTTTCTCCGAGGTCCAGAGGGCTGGTGCTGACACTCACGACCAAATACTACGAATTGGGCCATGGAGAAGTTGACACCGACTCGCTTCGCAAACTGCCTTGGTGAGAGACCCAGGCGGCTCCAGCGGTTTGGGATGGCTTGGGGTCCTCTTGGCCCACCCATGACTACTCCAGTCAAGTGTAGTGATCAGGCCTGGGTTGATGAGGAGCGGTTGCTATGACCTCAAGGCTTTGTGACATCACAGATGCTGGCTTCACTGAAGCAGCTGTCCCTCTCCCATGACCTTGGTGTCCTATGGCTTTAAGTAGGAAGCCCCGGGAAGGACAGAACAAGAGCCCTCTGAACCTGATCAAGAACTCAGGATGTCTTGTGGGTTAGTGTCCAACTTCCCCTTTCTGGAGACATAGAGGAAGGAAAATGACATTCAGTATACCTTCCTTTAGGCCAACATATCCCCAGAGACGGCAAGGTGTCCTTTTACACTACAATTTCTAGATATCTCAAGAAAAGGTGAGGCCTCGCGGGTATGAATAGCTCTCCGTGGGTTTCTCGTCCTGTGGGTGAGAGCGTACTTTGTCAGCGTCTTTTGCCTATGGGTCAGTGATGACTAAGATACGGAAAGTCCCTTTCGGAGGTAAAAGGTGAGGGCATCGCTATATGGTGCTGTCTGTGTCCTCGTCTCCTAGTGTTCTGAAACACGCGGCTAAGGGATGAGGCCTCTGTCTACCTGGCTTTCCCTTAAATACCTTTGCAAAGTCTTTGAGGAGAGTGATATTCTGCATCTGAGCTAACTCTCAATGAAGAGGCCTGGACCGAACCCGTTGTTATTATTAGTTAACTGTACTTGTTGTGGTAACGGGTATAAACATGTGGACCAAGACTCTTTAGTCAGAAGGAAAGGGACGGCCTATACCGAAGGCTTGCAAGGCCCATTCGAGCAGAACTTTGGAGTGAGTCGCAATGCCCTTGCAAGGACTAGTGGATCAGAAAGTTTGGGTCCATTTCCGCATCACAGTATTCCTCTGCCGTCGAGTGAATGAACCCCTGGACCTTGCCTTGACATGAATGTCCCATGCCCTGCTGTTGGGAAATGGAAAAGGCAAGCAAACAAAGGGAAATGTCATATGGCTACCCACAATATGTGCCTCGGGAGGAATACCTTGGCCCACTTAAGGAAGGGAATAATAAAGGGCAAGAAGTCAGAGAAGGAGACCCACCAGGAGTGACTCAGGACTCTGAGAATCCAGCTGAGGGCTACCGAAAAGAGAACTGATTAATGGGTGGTCAGGAGTTGTGGCATATATTAGGAGGAGCACTAGGACGTCCATGCAACTAAAGCATCCGTGAATACTCTGTCAAAAATGGATGATGGATGATAGGCAGGCTTTCTCAACAGATAGCAACAACAACATCAATTCATAGGAAAACAATGTGGCCCTCTCAAAACCAAAGGAAGTCACAGGGAGAAAAGGAAAGAATTATATTGTTTATTATCTTTCCTTATTGAAATGACATTGGGTGGGTTTCCTAAAATGTCCTTCTTTGAATTGGGTTTTTATCCTTGTGAATTAGAGCTTACCCGCCTCTTCCATCTCTGGATTTGATGAGAGGACATGACAATGCCTTCACTAAATACCTAGAAGAGTGGCCCAGGAAAATGATCTTTTAGGCCAACCTTTCTCCAGAGATGGCAAAGTTTTCCTATTTCCTCTGAAATATCTAGAGATATCAAAAACAACAAGTCCTCTGGTATATCATCCCATCTCTCTGAGGTTTGTCATCCTTTGCATGAGAGAGTGACATTATACATTATAGCTAATCCTTAAGGAGGAGCAATGGACAGCACTCCTTGTTACCATTATTTATCTCTACCTACTGTGTTAATGGGTATAACCCTGTTGACCAAGTCTCTTTAATCAAAGGAAAATTAATGGCTTATATCGATGGTCTGCAAGGCTCACTTGAACAGAACTGAGGATTGAGCTGCTATGTCCTTGCAAAGACTAGTGGATAAAGAAGGTGTGGTCCATATTGGCAACAGAGTATTCCTCAGCAATTAGGGAGGATGAACTGGCATGAATGCCACAGGACTGGGTTTGTGAAATGAAATGGGCAAGGAGACATAGGGAAATATCATATGGCTTCTCTCATATGTGCCCTAGGACGAATACCACAGCCCTTAGTAGAAAGAAGGAAAAACTGAAGGGGATAAGTCAGAGAAGGAGACAAACCAGGAGTAACTCAGAACTCTGAGGAATCAAGCTGAGAGTCAAGGAAAAAAGAGACATGCAGGGAATGAGGGAACGGGCTAATGGGTGTTGAAGAGTTCTGGCATATCTTAGGCGGAGTACTAGGTCATATATGGAACTGAAGCATCAGTGAATACTCTGTCAAAAATGGATGATGGATGACAGGCTGGCTTCCTCAACAGTACAAAATAATACAAAAACAAGCTGGCCCTTTCAAATGCAGGTGAAGACAGACAGAGAAAAGGAAAGAATTATATTTTTATTATGTTTAATTATTGAAATGGAATATAATTTATTTCCTAAAATGTCATTATTTGAATTGGGTCTTTATACTAGTAAAGTGGAGTTCATCCACCTCCTCCATTTGTGGAATTGATGAGAAGAAAATGGCATTGCCTTCTCTAAATGTCTAGAAGAGTTGAACAGGAAATGATTTGCACCTCGCCATCTGTGTGTTGACAGGGGTTTGATTACTGCTTCAAACGCTTTAGTCACTACTACAGAGCTGAGATTTTGTAGGTTTCCTGACCTAATCTTTGGAGTGAATATGTGTCTTGGAATTTATCCTTTTCTCTCAGTTCTTTTCTTTTGGGTTTGCTTCATTAGTGCTATTCTTCACTTCCTTCCCATCTTTTGTGTGTCTTATCTGTGTGTGTGTGTGTGTGTGTGTGCTGAGTGTGTTTCAAATAACAATTATAATTAAATTGATGGAGATAGGAAGTCGGTATTTAATGGATAGCAGTTCCATTTGACATGCCTTGAAAACTCACATTCCCTCTCTTTCAGCCACATTTCCTACAAAGAATGTCATCTTTTGTCCTCTTTGATAAACACATATTTTCTCAAACCTGACCTCAACAAACACCACATTTTGTGTGCCTGGGTAGTGTCGTATTATTTGTCCATTTTTCCCTTGCTTTTTCATATGTCTCTTGACAGTCATGAGAGAGTGAAATTGTATGTTATTTGTCTTTCTGGGACTGATAGATGTGACGTAGGCTAATGCTCTCCACAATTCTGCCACATGAGGCAAGTGGAAAGAATTCATTCTTGCTTATGGCTGGGTAAGATTCTGTGGGGCTTTTTCAGGACAGTGAGATGGTAGTAGTGTCTGGTAACTCCAGACTTGTCTTTATCCAGGAACACAACAGGAAGATTACCACATCAACTTCAACATGGCAGAAATGAACTGGAGCCCACAAAGCAAACTCCATAGCAAAAGAGAGAATAAGTTGCAATCACTATGGGAGAAGATTGGAGACATGGTTTAGGGGAAAAGTGGAAAGTTGGTAATTCAGAAGGCAGTGAGACAATGCAATGGGCAAAGCCACAAGAGATCGGAGCACACTTGGAACCCACAAGGAGTACGTTCTCCAATTCCATTGATTCTGACCATCAGGGGGTCTGAATCATACTAGTTCATGCCAACAAAGGGCCTTGAGGCCTGGAGATTTTAGATCAGCAGCCTTGGCATATCAACTCAAAAGAACACTGTATTTCTCTGTCAGAGAACACCAACAAATAGCCAGGTGAAGACAGCCTGGAAACCACGATTAGAGACAATACCAGGTGACACAGTGGGAAGATGGTGGGTTCTGGCTGTACATTAGTGAGAGGCAGTGTTCTTGGAGATGATTTGATGGGGGCAAAAGAAATTTGGGGCTCTCGCACAGGCAGCATCAAGCCCGAGCTACTGGCCAAAGACAGGTTGGTGAGGGCTTTAATTGCCTCTCCTGCAAACACGAAATTCTAACCATGGAACACATAGGGTACTGTGTTCCTCAGTCCAACTTGCTTCATTTTAAGAGAACAGATTCTCCCATAGGGGACTAGAAGAAAGCCCTGTCCATAGGCTGTCCCCTGACCACAGAATGCTACAGGCATTCATTCTGTTGTGAAGGTTGAATTTCTCCTTTCACAGGCACACCAGATCCCACCAAGCTAAACCTCAGCCTATTCAGCCCAGACCCCAAACACACCAAAAGGCTGGCAAAGAGAGCCTCTGCAGATGACTGGTCTCAAGGACAGGGGGCAGCTATGATACAACAGCAGAGGGCATGCATGCCACACACACATACCTGAGACTCCCTCAAGGGCCAGCCCTTGGGCACTCCATGATATCTTATTTCTAAAGAAATTACCATCAGGATAAAAAACAGAATTGATTTTTCAAATACTGAGAAAGAGTCAGAGACCTATATCCAAGACAAAGATGGAAGAATCAATTGTTGCCAAGGAAGAAGACAAGAAATTATCATGGCCAGGTAATCGGAGTGAAACCTCACATATAACACGCCCAATGGAGGATTGAAAGCAGAAAGATATCAGGGAGTCTCAAAACACATAGATTAAACTGATAGAAATAAAATAAAGTAAAATAAAATAAAATAAAATAAAATAAATAAAGAATTTCTAAAGAAAAGATTGGTAGCAGACTGAAGGAAAAGTCCAAGAAGCTGGCAGAAGCAAAGGACCAAATTTTTGACCTGGCAGAAAAGGAATGGTAAATAAGGAAACAAATCCAAAGAAAGAAGGAAGAATGATGAAACATGACAATGAGCTTAGGAAAGTCATTGACTCCAAGGAATAGAAAGAGGTGCTTATTGTAGGAGAAGTAGGAGTGAGAGAAAAAAAAGAGGGCTGAACATGGATTTGAGAATTCAGAGCTAAAACTGTCCCTCATCTGGGAGCAGAAACAGAGATCCAGATTCAGAGGAAAGGAGGACTCACATCACCATCCACAGAAGCATGGAACCACAAGACATAGTTTCATTCAATGGAGGAATTCTCTTTACCTAAATATGCGTGGGAGTGTAGTTTGTACATAGCCAAATCACTTACCTCAAGAGGACAAACTATACCAGCTCTCAAAGCAGGCCAGGTTGCTCAAGCAACACCAGCCCAAGCCAAAATCCATTTCCCCTTCATTTGTGAACAATGACAGAGCAGTGGTTCACGTCTAGAACTAGGACATATTCAGAAGTCAAAGGTTGTGTCATGGATTGTGTCTATCAGTTCAGAGGCGGCCTTCAGCTCAACTCATGATCCCAGAGTCTTGGCATCGACTCTGGTCTCAGGTTCCCTGCTCAGGGGTAAGTCAGCTTTTCCCTCTCCAGCTCTACACCCTGATTGTGATCTCTCTGTCTCTCTGTCAAATATGTGCATGTGCATTGTTTGACAAAAAGACAAAAACACAACCGGGGTACAAGGATTGACTGTGGCCAGGGGATGTTTTCTTTAATTTGGACCTAGATCTCTATGGAAGGCAGCCAGGTTCAGAGAACCTCCCATTATCTCAAATGCTAGACCTTCGCTCAGAGCTCCAATGTTCATTCTCCAGTTCCTTGTCTTCCTGAATATCCTCACCAACCTGTAGCATACGCTGTCTGTGGCTCTCTAATGGCCCTTTGTTGTCCCACTGTTCATCTTCTGCTGCCTCCATTAGAACACGCCCATCTTCCACAAGAGGCATTGTTTGCTTATCCCATGAAACTATTTGGGGGATGTTCATGAGAGGGTGAAGGCAGGCTTGTGCTGTCACATCTACATGTACTCCTCCAGAGGGTATCTGCACGACCCTGTGGGAATGCTCCAGGTTCTTTGACATTTGAATCCTCTTCAATGCGTCCTTTTGAAGATACAAGTTGTCTTCCTGAAACGGGCACGGAAGTCTTTCAGATGGCTTCACTTGGGCTATGGGTCTTTTCCAACATGCTCCATGCTTGCTCCTGTGGACTCCAAGTACATGAGTCCATTCTGGACCTAGGGTTCTAGGATGTAGAATCTGCTTTTGGTAAATCGTCAGTTTTGAAGATTTGGAAGTCATTTTGGCTCTATTTCTAGGGATGCTACAGCTACTCATTATAAGGTCCACTAGGCCAGAGGGAGTCATTTTGTGTTTCTGCAGTAAACTTATATTGAACCCATGCTGTAAACAAAATTGACCCTACTCCTCCCAGAGGAGCTTACTCTCAAAGCCTAGATACAAGGGTGAATCAGGCCAGGTGAAGACATCCCATTAGAGGGGCACGCATATATCTACTAGGGTAAATTGAGATCCAATTGTCCACCCATGTGTTACCTAGCATTTTTGTTTTTGTGGTGTAGCAGACTTAGCACGACTGTGCAGTTTTTTCTGTATTGTTATCTCATTGGCCACGTCTGTATAGCCTGGCTAAACTACCGCTATAAATGTTAGTCTCTGAGGCTGGGAGGGGTTGCCTCTGTGCAAAAGAAGGCCCTGACCGGTCAATATGATTCTCGATGCTTTGTGCAAAATTAACGTTTGCTTGACCTTCACTTTGTATCAGTCTCGCTCTTTTGAATAAGGACCCTATCTTTGGAGGGCCACCCGAATTCAAATGATGAGAACTGAAACAGCATTGGAATTTTTGGAAAAGCCTCTGGAGGTAAGATCATGGGATCCTGCATGGAGCTGCAGTGTACAGTCTCCTACCAATCTTCTCTTCAGGAGTTCTTTAGGTGCTTTTATCTTTATCAGTTTTATCTCTGTGGTTCGAGACTCTCTGATATCTCCTATGTTTTCTGACGTACAGCGAGTATCCAGGCCCCTGCTTTCAATCCCGCATCGGGCGTTTTCTATGTAGAGGGTTCACTCTGATTGCCTAGCCATAATCATTCCTTCTTCCTTTACCTGGGCATCAATTGATTTTTTCATCTTTGCATTGGATCTAAGTCTCTGTCACCTCTCTGTATTCGTTAAACTCATTCTGCTTTCTAACCTGAGGGTAATTTATTTAGGAGGAAGAGATCCGGAGTACCCAGGGCTGGCCCTTAAGGTTTGTTGAGTGCGTGCGTGTGTGTGTGTTTGTGAGTGTGTATGTGGCATGCATGCCACTGCTGTTTGTGTTGTGGCTGACCCTGTCCTGGAGGCCAGTCATTTGCTGTAGCTCTCCTTTCCGGCCGTTTGTTGTTTTTAGGGTCCGGGTTGAATATGCAGAGGTTTACCTTGGTGGGCTCTGGTGTGCCTGTGAAAGGAGAAATTCGAGCAACTCAGCATAACGCAGGCCTGCAGAATGCTGTGTTCAGAAGAGAACATGTGGTCAAAGCTTTCTTCTCGTCCCCTATGGGAGAGTCGTTGTCCTTGGACTAAGCATCTTGGACTGAGGAAGGCAGTTTTCCAAGTATTCCACTGTCGGGATTTCAAGTTGGCTGGCTAGGCAGCCTATGTCCTCACATACCTGTCTTGGCCAAGAGCTTTGTCTTGATGCTGCTGTTGCGAGAGCCCAAAATTTATTATGTCCACATTGAGACATCTCCACGAACACTGCCTTTCACGGAATCACTCCCACTACTCACCATCTTCCCAGTGCGTCACTTAGTATTGTCTCTCTCTGATCATTGTCTCCAGGCTGTCTGCTCCTGGTCGCTTGTTGGTGTCATATGCAGGAAAAAGATGGTGTTCCTTCAAGTTGATGTCTGCCAAGCCTGCTGATAGGAAAACTTCAGACTTCAACACTTGTGTTGTAAAGTACTCGTGCCCTTCAGACCCTCTGCGTCTCACAGTCAACGGCACTGGGAAACAGGTTCCTTGTGGGTTCCCAGTGTGCCCTGCTCTCCTGTGCCTTGGTACTCTTCATGGGATCCAGCCCTCTGATCCACTAACCAACCAAATATCCCCTGAGCCATGTCTCCAACCTTCTCCCATCATCTCTGCAACTTCCGTTTTCTTTCGCTGTGGAGTTTATCTTGTAGGCTTCAGGTCAATTTCCACCCCAATGCAGTTGTTGTGTTCATCTTCCTGTTGCCTTCATAGCTGAAGACAAGCATGAGGTTATTAGACACTACTACCATCTCACTCTCCTCCATGTCACCGCAATTCGTACTGAGACATAAGCAAGAAGGAATTCTTCCACTTGTCTCTTATGGCAGTCTTGCGGAGAGCATTGGGCTTTGTCACATCTATCATTCTCAGAACGACATCAGACAGACGATTTCACTAACTCATGACACTCAAGAATCATACGAAAAAGAAAGGGTATTGGTACAAACAGTATGACTCTAATGAGAAATTCAAATGGTGCTGTTCTTTGGAAAGCAGTTTTGTGAGAACACGTGTTACTTGAAGAGGACAAGAGATGACATTCCTTGCAGGAGATTTCCTGAAACTGATGGAATGTGAGATTTCAAGGCATGTCAAATTGAATTGCTACCCACAAGAGACCGAATTCCATTCTCTCGTATTTTAATAATAATTGTGATGTGAAACACACACACACCACACAGCATTAACACATGCACATGCAAACACACAAAGATAAGACATGCAAAATATGGGAAGGAAGCGAGGAATCGTACCAATGAAGCAACCCCAAGAAAATACCATATAGGTGAAAGGCAAATAGAATCCAAGTCAGAAGCCAACCGAAATGAGAAAGTGAACTATTACCTATCAATAATACATTCAGTATCAGGACTAAAGTCTCCCGTCAATACAAACAGTTTGTAAGAGTGGTTGAAATTCCAAATCAAAAAAAAAAAAAAAGGTAGAAAACATCCATAAGAAAACAACAAATATTAAACTAGCTCGTCCTTCTGTTGACCATAGGAGATTTCCTTCGACTATAAAGATACTCATAGCTTGCAAGTGAAGAAACAGGGAAGACATAGGTTATCTTATTCCCAAGGAGAAGAGAGCCAAAGTGTTTGTGCATAAGTCAGCGAGAGTCATTTTATGCCTTCGAGAGACAAAAGATAAGCGGAAGTTGTTTTGTCTTGATGGAGCATCAAAACAACAGAAACCTGGAAGAATTGCCAACATATACACCACGAACAAGGGTGTATCTAAACGTTGGAAGGTATGAACACACAGGAAGGGAGATGGTAAATTTTATCCAATACTGTTGGCAATTATGATATCTACGTTAAGCACAGGACAGTTCATCTGGATGGGAAGGTGCTAAGGAATAACAGACGTCCACATGGGCTCTCGAGACCACCTGAACTTTGGGGATCGATGAGAAAGATTGCGTCTCTGAGGACAATAAGATATGTTCTTCCCAGCAGCAGACCTAACTTTGTCTATCGCAGGTCATGAGCTCGAGTCCAAATCCAGTCATAATTCATGGAAGAGAAGTCAAAACCTATCCTGTGCACTTATGATCACGAAGGTATGAAAACAGGAAGATATCACTTTCAAATTGGAAATACAGCCAGACACTAAAGTGGAAAACACAACACATTCACGAACTGCAATGAATGCAAGAAAGAAAATCCAAAGGAAAAGAAGAGCCATGAACGAAGGAATTCTAAGAAACTTAGAGGAGGATGCCAAAACATTTTATGGGGAAACCATATAGGGTTAAAAGCATGCATTTCCAAAATTTAAAAACACTGAAAAAGAAATCCCCCTATAAGGACGACTGAGGGAACAAGATGAAGAAAAACCGAACTCCAAAGTTAACAGAAAAATTGAAATCATAATTGTGATTATCAAAATTAAGGAAATACAAACAAACCAATAGGAAATGAATCAGGAGACCTCACACTTCAGTTTTCACAACACGAACAAACCACAGAAGCCATTACTGGGATAAAACAGGGAGACAAGCACACAGCTGCAAGTATGAAACCACATGACAACTCGGAGAAAGGAAAAAAGAAAAACCGAAGAGGCACATCCACACATTTATGCTAGCAAATCCAAGAACTGAGAGAAAAGGATAAATTCGCAGACACATAGGAACATCCAAGTTAGGTCAGTAATCCTACAAAATCTCAGCTCTAGTAGTGACGGAACCATTTGAAGCAGTAATCCAACCCCAGCCAACACACAGAAGGCCAGGTCAAGACATTTTCTTGAGCCACTCCTCTAGGTATTTAGTGAAGGCATTGTGATGTCCTCTCATCAAATCCAGAGATGGAAGAGGTGGGTAAACTCTAATTCACAAGAATAAAGACCCAATTCAAAAAAGGACATTTTAGGAAACCAATTCCATGTCATTTCAATAAAGGAAAGACAATAAACAATATAATTCTTTCCTTTTCTCCTGTGACTGCCTTTGGTTTAGAGAGGGCCATAATGTTTTCCTCTGAAATTATGTTGTTCTTGTTGCTGTTCTGTTGAGAAAGCCTGCCTATCATCCATCATCCGTTTTTGACAGAGTATTCAGGGATGCTTTAGTTGCATGTACGTCCAGTGCTCCTCTTAATATATTCCACAACTCCTGACTACCCATTAAGCAGTTCTCTTTTTGGTAAACCTCAGCTGGATTCTCAGAGTCCTGAGTCACTCCTGGTGGGTCTCCTTCTCTGACTTCTTGCCCGTCAGTATTCCCTTCCTTTTCCATTTCCCAACAGCAGGGCATGGGACATTCATGTCAAGGCAAGGTCCAGGGGTTCATTCACTTCGACGGCAGAGGAATACTGTGGTGCCGAAATGGACCCAAACTTCCTGATCCACTAGTCCTTGCAAAGGCATTGCGGCTCACTCCAAAAGTCTGCTCGAATGGGCCTTGCAAGCCGTCGGTATAGGCCGTCCCTTTCCTTCTGACTAAAGAGACTTGGTCCACATGTCTATACCCATTACCACAACAAGTACAGTTAACTAATAATGACAACGGTTTCGGTCCAGGCCTCTTCATTGAGAGTTAGCTCAGATGCAGAATATCACTCACCTCAAAGACTTTGCAAAGGTATTTAAGGGAAAGCCAGGTAGACAGAGGCCTCATCCCTTAGCCGCGTGTTTCAGAACACTAGGAGACTAGGCCCCAGACAGCACCATATATCGATGCCATCACCTTTTACCTCGGAAAGGGACTTTCCGTACCTTAGTCATCACAGACGCATAGGCGAAAGACGCTGACAAAGTACGCTCTCACCCACAGGACGAGAAAACCCACGGAGAGCTATTCATACCCGCGAGGCCTCACCTTTTCTTGAAATATCTAGAAATTGTAGTGGAAAAGGACACCTTGCCATCTCCGGGGATATGTTGGCCTAAAGGAAGATATACTGAATGTCATTTTCCTTCCTCTATGTCTCCAGAAAGGGGAAGTTGGACATTAACCCACAAGACATCCTGAGTTCTTGATCAGGTTCAGAGGGCTCTTGTTCTGTCCTTCCCGGAGCTTCCTACTTAAAGCCATAGGACACCAAGGTCATGGGAGAGGGACAGCTGCTTCAGTGAAGCCAGCATCTGTGATGTCACAAAGCTTTGAGGTCATAGCAACCACTCCTCATCAACCCAGGCCTGATCACTACACTTGACTGGAGTAGTCATGGGTGGGCCAAGAGGACCCCAGGCCGTCCCAAACCTCTGGAGCTGCCTGGGTCTCTCACCAAGGCAGTTTGCGAAGCGAGTCGGTGTCACCTTCTCCATGGCCCAATTCATAGAGGAAAAAGGGATATTTTTCAAAATAAAAATTAGCGTATTTTTCAGAATATGATATAGTGTTATTCACTGAACTGAGGGAACAAATGTCAAAGTCTAACACAGTTTACAGAATGTTTTAACATAAATTGAAATTTAAATCTGACCAAATTTCACAGTTTTAAGTAAAATGATAGCACTTTATATCCTTGAAAAGTGGTAAGTGACCCAAAACATGGCTTAGAAAAACAAATTTAACACTACACTAGTCTGAGATGGTTAAGTTATGGTACAACTTGCCATTGTGTATCATCAAATGGTATATTTTTTTCTTTTGGGCTTGTCATTATATTTTATTTTAGCCATTCTGGTAAGTGTGTAGTGATATCTCAGTGTCATTTTAATTGCATTTCCTTGATGTCTAATTATGTCAAAATATATTACTTTGATGTTTAATGCTCTGAGCTTTCTCAGTTCAAGACCATGAAGCCACTTAGGAAAAATACAGTTGCAGAGGCACTCATAGACCAACTCTTATTTCGAAATAAGAAGAAACATTACTACCCATTCCAACAAAAATTAGATTTGTTATGCAGCAGGGATTTTATAAATTACCTGACACAACTTATATAGTAAGATGAAATGGGACAGGCGGCTTCTTGCAGCTATATACAACATCATTTTAATTTCAATTTTCAGTATAATTTTTCCAAGGTATACACAGAATATATATTTAATGTAAATTGTGAACATTTTAAACTCTGTATATGGAAATTAGTCAATTTTAAGTTTATAACAATCAAAATTAACGGAAGTTTATTTTAAATTAGTTAGCTTTCTCTGCATTGCAAGACAGAATAATCAAGAATTGGTAAGAAAAAAGTAATCTCTGTAAAATTACCAGGGGTGCATTATAAAGTGTTCGGTAACCGATCAAACTCACAATTTGGATTGAATGGCAAGTGATTTTTAAAATCTGGAACTCATTGTCAATTTTTTTTCTTCATTGTGTCTTAATAAATTACTTTCTTCATTTGCATGGAAGTGAAGAAAAATGCATGACATTTCATCTCAACACTAACACCTTTAACTGGCAACTCTGAATGTACTTTACAGCAGTGTAACAAAGTAAAGATCAATGATGTTTCATGAAATATTTGTTATAATTCTCAAGGAGATAGGGAGTTTGTGCAAAAATGCAAATCACTTTGCGACTAAACACATTGTTTATTTCAGCTAATTTTAAGAAAATATGCTGAGAATCTCTCAAAAAAGGAAGCAATGATTTAGGTTTGCCTTCAAACTCCTTATCTAATCCTGAACCAACAGCACATAGTTCAAAGAGCAACTAATTTGAGTAGCTCCAATTTACACATTTCCTAACAATGCTTAATTTAGTGGAATTTCTGTCCAATTATGTTAATTTGATGTAATGAAAGACAAAAGTTCAAAAAGATCATCCTTAATTTATATAGATGCCAAAATCTGCATTTTCTGAATGACGCCCAGGAACGTATTTTCAAAAACAAACAAACAATGCCAGAACCACTATTAGGTCATCTCTAGGCAGAAAGTGACTCAGAGCTTACATTACTCTCTCCCTGAAAGTATACTGTAGGCACTGAAACTACTACCCTGAGTCTGTGCTATCAAATTCCTTAAGTTAGAAAGTTTTAAAACCCGTCTGTGTGGGAGTATTTCATTTACAGATAGAGATTTGGTTGTTTATACATTTTCATACTTGATTTTTAGGGTGTAATAACTATGTTTTAAAATTCATGGTGGTTTTGAATACTGTTGGATAATTGAGCTAAAATGGTATATCCATTCCTCCTAAGAAACAGAAATTATAGAAAGGTAGTGCTTTTCAAATCTGACATCTTTGAGTCATTGCAGTTTCATATAAATGCAATAGGAAAAGTGTCATTCATGTTTATGATATTTTCTATAAATAAATTAGAATGTACTGGAGGCCTGATATAAAGTGGGATGCCTAAACTTCAGTAAGATCTTGTTTTCAATTCAAAATAAATTTTATTTTTTATTTTTTTTTAATGTCCCTCAATTTCAGATAAGCACCCCCATAAGGTCCACTCCGTTTTTTTTAAGATTTTATTTATTTTATTTGACAGATAGAGATCACAAGTAGGCAGAAAGGCAGGCAGAGAGATAGGGAAGAGGAAGCAGGCTCCCTGCTAGGCAGAGAGCCCGATGCGGGGCTCGATCCCAGGACCCTGGGATCATGACCTGAGCCAAAGGCAGAGGCTTTAATCCACTGAGCCACCCAGGCGCCCCCAAAATAAATTTTAAATTGAATTATGCACCTCTAAGTTCAGAGACAATAAACATCAACCAACACAATTAATAAGTTCTATTTCTTGAAATTTCGGGAACATTGATAGTCTCATCTCCTGGAAGAACAACAGCTAAAATTTTTGGTCATGGATTCCTGCTAAAATATCACTTTCCCAAAGAAAATTAATGTTAGGAATTTTCATTGATTGTTATTGATCATGAAGAATATAACAACCACGATAAAAAGAGTAGGAAAAACATGATATCTCATCTGTAAGGGCATGTGGAAAGTAGGAAATGCTAATAAAAATAACTACCATTATTTCCTAAGTTAACATAATATAACAGAACAAAAATATTTCAAAACAATGTTTTCTTTTTTTTAAATTTTATTTATTTATTTGACAGAGAGAGATCACAAGTAGGCAGAGAGGCAGGCAGAGAGAGAGGAAGAAGCAGGCACCCTGCTGAGCAGAGAGCCCAATGTGGGACTCAATCCCAGGACTCTGAGATTATGACCTGAGCTGAAGGCAGCGGCTTAACCCACTGAGCCACCCAGGCGCCCCCATAACAATATTTTCTAGGCTCATTCTGATAACTCTTTTCTACATTCAAATTTAAAGGTTGAGGCATGTGATATATATTACACAAAAAACATCCCAAGGCATTCGTTAAAAAAAAAAAACTCTTAATAAAGAACAAATCCAAAGGAATTTCTTTTCTAATTTAATTAACAAATTATGAATTGACTTACCTATTTTATCACAGTGTATCAGGCACCAATAATATTTTTTAATCGTCACACCTGATGCAATAGTTACCATCTTTCAAACATACTGATCACGAACAAGCAAATAAACAAGAGCACCTTAGCTTAAGATCTACCTGCATAAATATAGGCTACTTCAGACAATCTCTTCACCACAACATAGCAATGAATAGAAATCATACATGCTCTGTATGGACATACAGATGAGATAGAATGGGATGATGTTAATATATGCAGAATCTTTATTAATTACATTGTAAACCATAATATGGAAAAACAGAATACAATTTTAGAAATACCCAGGTCACCATCATTGTTTTATTTTTATATGTGTAGATAAGGAGTTTAATAAACAATGCATGACTATTCAACTCCTTATATTTTGAAAATTTTAGCAAAAGTAACAAACCTAGCACCTAGAAAATTGTACCTATCTGCAATATACAGCTTTGCCAGCATGGTAGAAGAAAAGCAAAACAAAATAAGTAAGAAAAGTTTAACATTTCACAAGAGATTTGCTTTTATTTTTTTATTTTTTAATTTTTATTTTTCATTTATTATTTACTTCTATTTTCTACTTTATTTTAATGAAAATGTCATGACCATAACATAAGAGCAGAATTAAACCAACATGAGAAATTATTTTTTCATAAGTTAAAATAAACTAGCTTGGTGATTAATTCAAAATTATATTACAAACTTCAGTGTTCTTGCAGTAAGTATCACTGCATAAACAAATCAGTCAGGAGTCATAAACTAATGATGATTCTAAATGTTATTTAGAGAGACATTCTGTTCTTAATATATTTCAAATATTCTACACAAGGCAAAGTGGATCCAAGTAATCTGTAGGCAAAATAAGATTTTAGAGAAGTATATATTTCCAGCAGTATTTATAAAATATTACCTTTATGTAAGGCATCATCCTGGACTTTGTGGAAAACACACAAAGGAGTAAGAAGTGGCCCTTCAAGAAACATATACAATATCAAGGTTTAACATGAAGCAGCATGTCTTCTCTAAGTAAAAAAAAAAAAAAACATTGTACCAACTGACTTTACTGAAACTTTATATTTATTGCTCTCATTTTAGGTCATAGTGTCCTTCTGCATGCAGGCTGCTATAACGGACATGATATAGACTTAATAGCTTATAAAGAACAGGAATTTATTTCTCACAGTTCTAGAACGGAGAAGTTCAAGATTAAGGAATGGGCAGATCCAGGGAGAGCCCACTTCCTCATAGATGGCTATCTTCTCACTGTAAACGTACATGATGAATGAAGCAAGAGAACTCTCTGGGGTCTCCTTTAAAAGGACTGTAATCCCACTTATGACCTAATCACCTCCCAAAGGCCCCTAAGTTTTAATACTATCACTTCCAGAGTTAGATTACATAATATGATTTTGGGAGACATAAACATTCACACCATAGTATATATAAACAAAAAAAGACACAAAAACAACAAACAAAAAAATTATTTTAACTACCTATTATTTTCAACTACATAAACTTTTAATTTGTTTCTATATAATATTAAATAACTCATTTGAGTGATTCACTTATATCCAATGCATCTGAGTGCAATTAAATTTGCTTACCCAGCATATCTAGAAGCATATTTCTTCAGACTATCCCATTCCCCACCTTACAGGATTTACCACAATTAGAAGACATGGGATAGAGGATAGATAGATAGATGTATACATAAACACACTTGTACATACCCATATGCATATTTTTTCCTGTTAATGATACTCATGCAAATAAAATTTAAGCTCAAGGAAACCTGTCTTGTGTGTTACTTAATATCCAGTTTTTAGTCAACATCCAAAAACAAATAATCCAATAAAACCATGGATAGAAGACATGAACAAGTGTTTCCCCAAAGAACACATTCAAATGTTCAGTAGATACATGAAAAGATGTCCATCATCATGTATCATCAGGAAATTGCAAAGCAAAACTATAAAGAGATACCACCTCAAACCTGTCAGAATGGCTAAAATCAACACTACAAGAAACAAAAGGTGTTGGAGAGGATGTGAAAAAGTAACACTTGTGGGGGCTGCCTGGGTGGCTCAGTGGGTTAAGCCTCTGCCTTCAGCTCAGGTCATGATCTCAGGGTCCTGGGATCAAGTCCCACATCAGGCTCTCTGCCAGGCATGGAGCCTGCTCCCTCCTCTCTCTCTCTCTACTTGTGATCTCTCTCTGTCAAATGAATAAAATCTTAAAAAAAAAAGAAAAAGTAACAATTGTGAACTGTTGGTGGTGATGCAAACTGATACAGCCATATTTGAAAACAGTATGGAATTTCCATAAAATTTAAAAATAGAAGTCCTTTGTGATCCAACAATCCTGTTGGTGTGTATTTACCCAATGAATATAAGAAAACTTATTCAAAGGGATGCTAGCACCCCTATGTTTATAGCAGCATTATTTATAAAGCTAAGATATGGAAAGCGCCCAAGTATCCATCAATTGATGAATAAATAAAGAATAAGTGGTATGTATATACAATGGAATATTATTCTGCCATAAAAAAGACTGAAATCTTGCCATTTGCAATAACATGGTTGGAACTAGACAGTATAATGCTAAAAGTGAAATAAGTCAGTCAGAGAAAGACAAATACCTTTACTCATATATGGAATAAAAGAAACAAAACAAACAAGCAAAGGGGAAATAATAAGACATAGAAAGAGAAACAAAGCAAGAAACAGACATTTCATTAAGGAGAACAAACTGATGGTTACTTGACGGGATCTGAAAGGAGTGATGGATTAAATAAGTGATGGGGTTAATTAGAGCACTTGTCATGATGAGCACTGAGTGCTATATGTTATATTGTACACATGAAACTAATACAACCATATATGTTAACTAACTGGATTTCAAATGAAAATTTTTTAAAATCCCAGTTTTTAGCTCACATTCTGGCTTACAAAAGGGATTTAGTCAGGAATTTGGAGATTAGTTAATGAACAAATAAGGGGTGAACAGGCAGTTGTTAGATAAAATTACTATCCTTTCTGGCATGATCTTATACCTTTTATCTAGAATTATTTTTAGCACTTTAGACTCTTCCTATTTTATTTTGAGTCATTAAACAAAAATTTCCTCAAAGGACCTTAGACTCCATCCAATTTGAGCAACAGTGTGAGAGAGGAAATGGTGTCCAGGAGGAAAAAAAAAAGATGAAACTACTTTTGCTTACTAGTGAATGCATAGTTCTTCCACAGAAGAAGCTCTAAATGGTCAGGGCTCCAGCTTTATATGTGTTCAGTCATATGTTCAGAAGTAGGTAACACTATCAAAAAATATAAAGCATCTGAGATTATTTTCCCTTATTT
Organism: Mustela nivalis; assembly: GCF_964662115.1. Taxonomy (NCBI): domain Eukaryota; kingdom Metazoa; phylum Chordata; class Mammalia; order Carnivora; family Mustelidae; genus Mustela; species Mustela nivalis. The sequence continues at coordinate 655,955 of NW_028136402.1, read as the reverse complement.
GAAAGCTGGTGTATGAGTCTGCCATAGTTTCTTGGGTGTTGATAGAAGACGCAGACTCATGGTTCAGAAATAATATAGTTTAATATTCACAGCAATAGAGGTAGCCAGAATATTAACAGTATTTGTGTGTGTGTGTGTGTGTGTGTGTGTGTGTCTGTGTGTGTGTAGGGGTGGGAGTTATCTATCAGTTCTGAGCCTCAGTTCCCACAAGAAGAATCAAAACAGAGGCAGATAATATTTGCAAACACAACAGGTTAAGTTAAAAAAAAGATACTATTTCTGTCTTCTAAGTCTATTCAATACAACCATCTTCAAAGGATGGCCTAGAACAAATAATAAATGCAGAAATGTAAGCAACCAATTGAAAAGTGTCTCCCAAGAAACACACTTTGAGAGTCTTCATTTGACAAAAATACTATAGGATATTACATGGATCAGGTGCATTGAATACTGGAAGGTTAAAATTACAAGGGACCAAATATTTTTAAGCAGTTCTGGCATCCAGTAGAGTTCACATAGGTTTTATAAGATTGAGGAAAGAAGCCATCAAAACCTGGGCCCAGGGGCACCTGGGTAGCTCAGTGGGTTAAGCCTCTGCCTTCGGCTCAGGCCATGATCTCAGGGTCCTGGGATCGAGCTCTGCATCAGGCTCTCTGTTCAGCAGGGAGCCTGCTTCCCAACCCCCCCCCCCCTGCCTCTTTGCCTACTTGTGGTCTCTGTCTGTCAAATAAATAAATAAAATCTTAAAACAAAACAAAACAAAACAAAAATCCTGGGCCCAATTTTCCCAAAAGTATGATTCTGATTCTAGTCCCTATGATGTTATCCCTTGAAGACAATGTCTCTAATTGAGTTGAATTAGTTTACTAAAGAGCATACCCTCATTTGTTGTAGGAGATGAACAATATGCAAGAGGCAAAATGCCACATGGAAGCCACCTGGTCTTCAGTGGAATATAGAATCAGTTCCTTTGGGATGAATTTGTTCCACATTTGACTTCCCACTTAAGGGAAAATAAGAGTGCCTTCTAATAGATTTTAAATAGAAATGACAATGGAAGCTTATACAAGATTATAAAATGGGAAATTTCATTTAGATAAGCAATCATTTCAAAGTCATCTTCTTAATATTACAGACTCTTCACATAATCATAATTTTATTTTGGTATTATATGGTAATTTCAAATATAGTAAATATAAGGAATTTACCTCTGTAATTATAGCGAGTCTGGTCGTAGTTTAATGGCAACAAAACTTCAATTTAGAAGTATGGTCTACCAATTATTAATACATTTGGAAATGGTGTGTCATCTTCACTCCACTTGTCTCACTAAAACAGTGAGCCAAAAAAAGTAGGTCCAAGCTGTTTACTATGGTCAAAATGGGTTGCTTTTGCACTTGGTAAAGAAGCAGTCATATTTTGGAAGAAGAAACTGAGGCTATTAATATTTTCAACTTATTTTCAGAAAAGGAAAGAAAGGATAATCTAAGCTAAAGCCAAAATCTTACACAAGGTGGCTGGAGAATGATCTTTTCCCAGATAAAGGGTTTTTCAACTTAGCCATGTTAGGAGGAAGAAGAGATGAGACATTGTGGACTTGACTAACGTTTGTACACTGTTCAAAAAGTTTTCAAAATAATGTGTATTATTTTTCTTCTTTTAGTTGAGACAAAAAAAGCAAACAAACAAACAAACAAAAACACTAATGAGCTTACTCTTAAAAGGAGGTAAACAAGAAACTAGCAAAGATTGAGTGTTAGGTATTGTCCCCCTCCTTTTTTTTTTAATTCTGTTATGCTAGTTACCATACAATACATCATTAGTTTTTGAAGTAGTGTTCCATGATTCATTGTTTGTGTAAAACACCCAGTGCCCCATGCAATATGTGCCCTCCTTAATACCCATCACCATGCTCACCCATCCCCACATCCTTCTCATCTTTAAAACCCTCAGTTTGTTTCTTGGAGTCCATAGTTTTTCATGTTTCATTTCCCCCTCCAATACCCCCACTTCATTTTTCCTTTCCTTCTCCTAATGTCCTCCATGCTATTCCTTAGGTTCCACAAATAAGTGAAACCATATGATGATTGACTTTCACTGCTTGACTTATTTAACTTAACATAATCTCCTACAGTCCCATCCATGTTGATGCAAAAGTTGGGTATTCATCCTTTCTGATGGCTGAGTGATATTCCATTGTATCCTTGGATCACATCTTCTTTATCCGTTTGTCTGTTGTAGGGGATCTTGGCTCTTTCAACAGAATGGCTATAGTGGACATTGCTGCTATGAACACTGGGGTGCATATGGCCCTTCTTTCCAGTAAACTAGAGCTAGCGTATGACCCAGCGATTGCACTACTGAGTATTGACCTCAAAGATACAGATGCAGTGAAAAGAATTAGGTATTGTTAAAGCACAAATGCAGGGGATAGAAGATATGGTACAGAAGAGGGAAGGGCGACCATATGGCAGAGTAGAATAAAGTAGCTCAGGAAGAAATTAGTCATATCCAGATATTGTAAGGCATGTGGGGTTGGCAGGGAGAGCATGAGAAATCATGAGAGAAGAGAGAGAAAATGGACCAGGCAGGAGAGGTTTATAACATTTTAACATCTAAGGTAAGCATATGCAAAGCAGAATAGGGAAAGAAATAAAAGTTTTTATAAGACTCAATACATAAGGAATAACGTGGAGGACACTGGGAGATGGAGAGAAGTGTGCTGGGGGAAATCGGAGGGAGAGACAAACCATGAGAGACTGTGGACTCTGAGAAACAAACTGAGGGTCTTGAAGAGGAGGGTGGCAGGTGGTTGGGTGAGCCCAGTGGTGGGTATTAAGGAGGGAATTTATTACATGAAGCACTGGGTGTGGTGCATAAACAATGAATTTTGGATCCCTGAAAATAAACTAAAAGAAAAAAAAGACTGACTACAGACATGGACCTCAGTGTAACACAGATATGGAACTCACTGTAATACCAGCCACTTCCCACCGACACACACAGACTATGATAATAATAAATAATAATGCAATTAAGAAAATTGCCTGCCAAATAATTTTTCCTCTTTTTTATTTTTATGATTATTATTTTTATTTTATTTTTAAAGTTTTTATTTAAATTGTAGTTAGTTAAAATAAGGTTAATATTACTTTCAGGTGTACAATATAGTGATCAACACTGCTATACAATGGCTTAAATAAAAAAATGAAAAAAAATTTTTTTAAAGATTTTATTTTTAAATAAAACCTCTACACCCAAGGTGGATTTCAAACGTACAACCCCACGATCAAGATTTACATATTTTACTGACTGTTCCAGCCAGGCACCCCAACAAATAAAAATTTTATAAAATTGTTGAGTTTGTGAAAGTCTCATTTGCTTAGTCAGTTAAGTGTCTGCCTTTGGCTCAGATCAGGATCTCAAGAGTCCTGGGATCGAGCCCCATATTGCTCATGCTCTCTCTCTCTCTCTCTCTGGCTTTTGCTCTTAAATAAATAAATAAAATATTTTTTAAAAAATTGTTGAATTTGTTTAACTAGTTTTAAACTAGTAGACAGAGATGAAGATAAAGTATGATGTAATGGCACGGAAAAATACAACTTACACGTTTAAAAAAAAAATGTGCAATGCAAGTTACCTCACTTCTTTTATCACCACACTGGAACTTTCCCTACTGAGTTGTTGTAATGTAAGGACCTATTTTATATTTTTATATTTTAGCAAGAGGCTTTCATTGAGGTTAACCCTTAAACTGTCCTTGCTCCCCTTCCCCCAGGGGATTCACTTAAAAACAAGTCCTGGTAATCAGCTCCAGGTAACAAAGCCCATATACAAAAGTGGGTCAGGCCAGGTGGAGACATCATCAGCGGGAGGGGGGGCGGTGTTTGCATATTGTCTCCCTAGATACTAAGGAGTATGCCCCACTCCTCCACCCTTTGGGAACCTTTTTGGCACTAATCCTAATCAAGGTGTAATAGGCTGGGTCAAATGTCTATACTAGGGTAAATTGAACCTCAATTGGTCATCTAGCCTCACTGTGCAGTTTCCTGTGTGTGTTAAAATCTCATTGGTCACCTGTGCGTGGCCAGGCCTGACTGCATGGCCTTTGCCCTTAAAAGCTAGACTGTGAAACAGCAAAGGGTTGCCTTCTCTCATAAGATGTGTGGCCCCGAACGTTTGTTTAGATTCTTGATGCTTGGCATGAAATAAAGCTTTGCTTGACCTTTGCTTTACATCAGTCTCGCTCCTTTAATCATAGACCCATTATTGGGGCATAACAGTATTAATCTTAAAGTTATAAGTCCACAATGCATCCATCATCCATTCTACCCCTTAACATTCCCCTTTGGACAGACCCATGATCTAGAACAAGCCTTATTTTATAGTGCCTTGTAGGAGATTTTTGCTGCTTCCTAAATTGCCTACTTTCCTCTCACCATTACCACGGAAATTGGGTCCACTGAAACAAAGGTGTAGTGTAAGAAATTAAGACTTCCATAAATCTCTTTAAATAATAAAGTATAAGATAGTGATACCTTTTTTTCTGCCACATAACCAATTCTTGCAAGAATAATGTCATATAAGAGAATTTACAACACATGCTAGCATTATCCTACTGGACCCAGACCATTTGTATGTTTCTCTGTCTCTGAGAAATGTAGATACTTACATGACTGAAACCTAAAAATTGTTTGATATGACCACTAATATCACCTACATTATTTTAAAGCCTGTTTAAGGCTTCTGTAATACATAGGCTTTGTAAACACTTATTAAGCATCTTGTATATATCAAACACTTTAAAAAAAATCTCTGCTTTAAAAAAAAAAAAAAAACTCTACCTCAATGGAACTTTGAGTCTGAAAAAGATACAGGCAATATACAAGGCAACAGATAGAATAATTACATATTTGATTATATACTCTGAGGATGTCACCTTAAATTGATATGAAAATGATCAGAAGGATCTGGATTTCTTGTCAAAATTTTTTGCCTTAAAAAGAAATTGATATTTAGGGAAAGTTGTTACTGAAAGAGGTCCTGTGTCAACCAAAAATGTTAAACCATGATCTCGCTAAATTTTCCAGTTGTGATCATTGCTTTGTTTAGCTGTCTTCTATTAAGACTGAATTTAGTAATTCAGTCTCAGATTTCAGTAAGTCTTATTTTTAAAGATTTTATTTATTTATTAGAGAGAGAGAGGGAGGGGCAGAGGGAGAGGAAGAACCAGACTCCTTGCTGAGCAGGCAGCTGATGCAGAACTGGATCCTAGTACCCTGGCATCATGACCTAAGCTGAAGGAAGACACTTAACCAACTGAGCCACCCAGGCACTCTAGACTGTAAACTTCTTAAAGGTAAAAAAGTTTATTCTTCTAGTAGTTCCACAGACATTTCTAACATCCATAAGAAAGCATGTACTGATGTAAAATGCCAGCAAATCAAATTATTTAAAAAAGAAAGAAAGAAAGAAAAGATATATCTGGATAAAGAGAAAAACAGAAAATCTAATAATACATTGAATTATTAGAGCAAAGAGTGGAGGAAGAGAAAATAAATATGAGATAGAGATTTCCACTAAAAGAAAAAAATTGAATAAGGCAGGAGATTTAGAAAATTATTATGACAGACTTGAGAAAAAAATAAAATAGGAATTTTTAGAAAATAGCAATGAATGAAAAGGTAAATTGTTCCTACCTCTATAATATTAGCTGTTTGTTGTTGTTGTTGCTAATTTACCTACTTATGCTAATAAAAAAAGAAAGGTTTTATTTAGGGATAAGGTTTCTCTCTATATATATATATTTTTTCCATTTAGGGATAAGGTATATGTATATATACATATATATACATATGTATATATATATATTTTTTTAATTTTAATTGTTGGAAAATGTGTCACAGAAAGTGTTTAAACTTTAAGATACAGATGCAACATGTAATGAACTGCATTGTTTGAATGTCTAATTTGTAAATGCTGTTAGAGGAAACTTGGTGGAAATGTTCTTATGTGATTGTGTTTCTGGAACTAAGTATATTTATTAATAAGGAATAGTCTAAAATTATGAAATGACCAGGAGCGGACAATTTTCCTAATCCTATCAGCTCTTTGCAGCTCTTTTATTAGCCCCCTTCAGGAATATCAGCTTTTTTATCTAATTAAATTTTATATTAATGTGCTTTTGACTTTTGGCCTTTCTCTTCCTTCTGCTCTTTTTTTCCCCTAAATTACATGTTTCTGTTTAACAGCTACTATCAATTCTTTGATATGAATTCTCAACATCAATTTACTAACTCCAGAGATGAAGGAGCATCAATATTTAGAAGCGAAGAATACAAAGCCTTCGGCATCTGGATGGCTCAGTCACTTAAGAATCTGCCTTCGACTCAGGTGGTGATCCCAGGGTCGTGGGATGGAACCCCAGGTTGAACTTTCTGCTCAGCTGGGAGCCTACTTCTCCCTCTCCTTCTGCCTGCAGCTCCCTTTGTTTGCGTTCTCCCTCTCTTTGTCAACTAAATAAAATATAATAAAATAATGTAAATAATACATTTATTTATTTATTAAAATGCAATTATTACACAATACATAATGTATCGCATAATTATAATAATGATTAAATAATTTATTAAATATTTATATTAAATATATCAATTTAATTAAATAAATATTTTTAGAATTTAAAATATTTCACATTTCGATTATTAAATATTAAATCATTAATTTAATAAATAAATATCTAAACATAATTAAATAAAATAATTTATTTATTAAAATGAATAAAATAATGTCATTATCTGAGCATGTATTTTTAAATAGTCTAAAAAAAACCATGTAATAAAGTCTACATACATTGAGTTTAGATATTTATACAAGTTAACCCAGACACTCAACCCACAGACAGTTTCAAAACTTTTGTTTTTATCTACTACTCAAAATACGATTTTAATGTATTTATTTGTAACTTTGACATAGCAAGGAAACTTGGAGGAAAAGGAGACATTTGCTTTTAATATTTGAAAATTATTTGGTGATTTAAAAAAAATAAAAACCTTAACACGTGAGCATTTCTTCTTAAATAACACTGTGAAGTTTCTGAGTCGCATTCTATTAAAAGTGCTGATAAAATGGCCTCAGTTACTCATTTAAATTATCAGCTGAATGGGTAACAAATGAAGTAGAGAGCTTTTTAATTATTTATGAATGTATTGCTTGTGGATGGAGTGCCACATAGAGTTACCTCTCTTTTTGGCTTTGTTTTGTGAGCAGTAGTGGAATCTATGAATGTGATTAAATATAAGGACATTCACAGAAATTCTTAATGAACTTCTGGGGAAGGGCAATAAGTGCAAGGAAAAACTGCAGCAAGACTAATTACAAATTTCAAGTGGTCATCACTTAATTATAGAAGCTTTTAAGTTCAAGTAATATATCATTTTTATGAGCCTATCATATTGTATTAATTACCACAAACTGCACTCTTGAACACTTATCTTTTCACATATTTCTTATTCTTAGTACTTAAAATTACCCTTATGATTGATAAGTAAATGGATTTTACTGACAATGCATTTATTTACATAAATAAATAATGCTGTTTATATATATAAAAACAATTGAATATGTGTATGTGTTCAATGAATTTTTTTTCAAATTAACATTTTAATTCTACCACATTAGTTACAAATAGATATAGACTTTATAGATTCATCAAATATTTTATTCTCAAATTTATATGTCCTTTGTGAAGTAAATGAAACTGTATATATTAAATATAATCCTATCACATGTAACAGTTACTAGTGCATCCCAGGACATACATAGGTCAGGTCCTCCTCAAGGCATCACGGATAACTGGATTTAACTTTCTATCCTAGGAGTCTTCTGTATATTTCTGTGGCTTTTATACTACAATCAGGAGGAAGAATTCTTTTGCTAAAAGCTTCCAAATGACTATGCGAGTAGATTATTTGTAGACTAGTGATATAATATTATAGTTTAATATGTGAAGCATGATAAAATAAAATGCCATTGCCATATTTAATTTGTTCAGTAAAGCATTCATTTAGTTATCAAGCATTCATTTTCTTTTTTTAAAGATTTTATTTATTTATTTGACAGACAGAGATCACGAGTAGACAGAGAGGCAGGCAGAGAGAAAGGAAGGGGAGCAGGGTACCTGCTGAGCAGAGAGCCTGATGTGGGACACTATCCCAGGACTCTGCGATCATGACCTGAGCAGAAGGCAGAGGCTTTAATGCACTGAGCCACCCAAGAGCCCCAAGCATTCATTTTCTTTATACAGAAGAGATAGAACAATATTATATAGTAGAAAATACAGTAAATAATCTAGAAACCTTGATCATTTTGTTTTGGCAATTTTAGAACATAAAATTAGCTAAAGCTCAAGTGCAAGTTATATTTGTATCATAGGAGGAAAAGTTAATTAAAAGTTTGTTTATTACCATAGTTTAACACTTCAACAAAATGATAACGAGTCCAAAATCAATGAATATATGAAGTATACAATAAAAACAATAATCTTGAGTGTATGTGACTCACTGTAGGTATTGATAGGCTAGAAATCAAAGGGAAAGTATCTATAGGGTTTGTTCAGTTCCATGCTCATCAGATTAATAGGCTTTCTCATATTGCTTCCTTCACCACATTAATTTGTCTAATGAAGTTTTCAAGAGTTAAAGACAGTGATAGGTTCATGGCTGGAGAGAAGGTACAGAATCTAAGATAGTTCAGCAGTGCTTATTATTTAAGAGAAAGACAGCATGGGAGGTGAGGGGTATATCATGCATCCTGTTTTCACTCCCTTTGTGGAGCACCTACCCTGGAGGTCATGTAATAATAACCAATGACCAAAAAACAATAAAAAAACCCAAACATCCATGTGGAAGTGCCATCCCTGCCTGGAGATGAGTAGACTGCTCAAACAGATCCTGGGCAGGCATCTCAGGCCAGGCCTGTGCTGGGGAAGCTGGTTCATGGCTTTGGGCGCAATCAGGAAGCCAGCAAACTGACGGGAGAGTGCAGCCAGGGTTAACAGGACTGATGATCTTTTTGCAGCCAGGCCGCGGGTGGACACCCGCTCAAGGAGCCAGGCTAGGAGGCTGCCCAGCGCCAGCGCTGGCAAAGCTTGCAGCCCCCGGGGCTTCCCCCCGCGCCCCAGCCAGGGCGGGGCCTCAGGAGGGAGGGGGGCGGGGCGGCGCGAAGAAGGGGCTTTGCTAATTGCCAAAGCGAAAAGGGAGCTCACGGAGGACTCAGGAGGGAGGGGGGCGGGGGCGGGTGGAGGGCGGCGGGGTGAAGGTGCTTTGCTAATTGCCGAAGCTAGAAGTGAGCTCACAGAGGATGTGGCTGAGAGTCTGGGAGGAGGTGGAGGGGCTGGCGGAGGAGGGGCGGGCAGCGCCGCGGTGCTGTGCTGCGGCCCAGTCGGGACTGCAGGACCCACCGGACTCGCCCCCCGTGCGCTCCCATGTGAGGCCTCGCTGTCCCGCTCCTGCTGCCTGCTGCCCCTCCCCGCCCCAAGGCTTTTCAGGACCACCCTCTGCACACAGGTAAAGTGACACCGCGCCGCGCCCTCACCTGGAGCAGAAAGCGCGGACCCGACCTGGGGGCGGAGAGGGGGGTTGTGGAGGCCCAGCCTCCCGCGAACCCCAGGGCACCGGGACCACCCCAGACACTGCGCCAAACCCAGGTCCGCATGGGGTCGGGCTGGGGACAGCGCCTTGCGAGGTGCCCCTCGCTAGCGGGCGCGCTAGCCGCCATCTTTTGGCAGCCCCATGCGCCCCTGCTGAGGACCCCTTTCCCTCCCCCACCGTGGCCCCGCTGCTTTTGTTCTGGACTTGGGATCCCAGGTGGAAACTAGTCCCTCAGACCTCCCTGGCAGCAAGGAGGGCAGGGAGGGATTCTTGGTTTTCTGTCCTGGCTCCTCCTCTCTCCCCATTCACATGCCTTCTGGCTTCCCTTTCCTCTCCTCATTGTCAGTTTTCTTAAATGGTTTTCTTCTGCATGTTGACCCGAAGAGCTATTTCATGAATGAATATACATGAAACTGAGTTGGAGCCCACCTGTGAGAGCCCACCTGTAGAGGCCTTTCATTAGAATGGTCTCTGGTTCTAGCCTCAGTTCAGAATACTGCATGTACCTGAGGATCAAGTCCAGATGTTTCTTTCATCTCTGACTTGAATTTGAAATCCTCCTCAGACTTCAGCTTCCAGGATTTCTCCAGTCCTTGCTCTCCCACTGTCTTGGTGGGGATCCGCCATGAGTGTTGAACACAGGAATGAATGAATGATATATACCCCAGATTGCTGGGGCTTTCTCATGTTTTGCTGAGGTTGGAAAGGCTTGGTAGAGACCCCCTGTAAGCAGATAGAGAGCTGCATGCAATTGCTTAGATAAACGTGTTCCCCACTTAATTGCTTGGGCATTGAACATTTCGCCCTTAACCTGTGGCTGGAGCAGTTAGGTGGAGACAATCTGGAGGTGAATCAGTAGATGGCTGAATCCACATGGTGGTGGTCTGAGTTTGGGAGATTTTCCTGGAGATTCAAAGGAAAGATCTAAATTCTTCCAGTGGGGAGTGGTAAACATTTTATCGATGGGAGATGGAAAATAAATGGTCTGGTTAACCTTTCCCTCCCCCTCAAAACCCATTATTTGAAAACACAAAAAGGGAAGTGAAGGGAGAAATCCTCCCACTCCCATGCCCACTCACCTCCATAGCCACCTCCTCTTCCAAGAACCTAGCAGACAAGGTGCCAAGAAGTGTTAGGTACCAGCAGTGGTCTCAGGTACTCAGCATGATCTCATTCAAGGATCATGGTGAAAGGCATTCAAAGAGATTGTGGGGGCACAGGGACCCAGTTAAGGGGAACAAGTTTAAGGTTTGCCTGGTCCCCTAAAAATTAATGGCACTAGAGAAGATGAGCTTTGGGAACTATAGCTTAATGGATACAATGTGTTAAAAGCTTCAGTGAGTCATGGTGGGAAGAGGCTATGAGGGCAGCAAACACAGTCTTAGATGATGTTATTAATAGCACTATAGGCTCTAGATTTCCTGTGGTGGTGTTCTTGGCAAGACCAGCCCGGCCAAAGTGGATACTCTTAACCTGGAACAGAGGGTCTTGGAGATGCCAGCACGTGAGGTATGATGAGAGGGTAAAATGATAGGAGGTGTCCTTTGGAAGGACTGACTCCTTGACTTTAAAAGGGAGAACCCAAATCTGTAGGTGAAATCTTTCTGGCTACAAAGAGGGCCAAGGCCTCCTAAGGTCAAGGTCTCCTCGTCACTTGCAAAGATGTCGAAGAACATATTCAGACATTTCAAAGATGTCCTCATATCATTGGTTCCCACTCTGGAATTCTATCAATAAGGTGAGAGTTCCTCTAGTTGAAAAAGAGATCTAAAAAGACTTCCCTTTCTCATGTAATTTCTGTAACCTCCAGGACACACCCACCTCCCCCTTCCAGCTCTGTAATGAAGCCACAGCTGGTGCCAATTTGTGGAACTCCTTAAAGGCTATTCTCCCTTATATACCCCCGGACCAAGTTCCCATGCTCCCTCACCTGATTTCCTGCACTCACCTCCCACCTGGTGTGTTCACACCTGCAAGTGCCTTTTACCAACCCCTTTGCCAAAAGGCAGCCAGAGTGACCTTTCAAAGACCTATCAGTTCCTGGCATTTGTCTCCATAGAAATCTGCACTGATCTTCTAACAAATTCTCAGTCCTCCAAAGGCACCCATAATCCTCCCATCAGTCTCTTCATACCCCTCCAACTGACTGATGCCTGTTCTGCCCCATCTCTCTGCCCTTCAACCACACTGCCTCCTTCTTCCTGTGGAGACCTCTCATGCCACCTGCCTCCAAGCACAGGTGATTCCCATTGATGGGAAGACCCTCTTCTCTCCCCCATCTCCCCACTCCAGTTACTCCCACTTATTCGTGAGCTCACAAGCCCCATGGTACACACTCTCCATGCAGCCTGCTCTCTCTTTTCTAGCACTGGCCTCCGTTTCTAGCTGTGCTTGTGTCATGGATGTCCCTCCCCAGCCAGCCTCCAAGCTCTCCTTCCCTTTAGCTCCAACACCTGACACAGTGCCTGGCACGTAGTAAGCCCTGGCTAGCTTCAAAGAGCCTCACTGAGGGACTGAAAGCATTTTTAAAATGTCACTACGTAGGCTCCAAACTGTAGGCAGAAAAAGCTTTGCCTGGATTGACATTTTAGAGACGTATTCGTCAAGTTGGATGTGTTCACTGACTTTGCCTTGTAAAATTAAAAAAAAAAAAAAAGGACCTCTGTATCGCTTCGCATCTACCAAAGGCGCATGTATACTCCTAGACCACGTTATGAGCTTAATGGAAGGAGACAAGATGTTTTCGCTAAGAAAATGTATAAGACTGTTGAGGTCAAGTGGGAGGAAACAGTCCGTTTGTTGGAGCATTGCTATCTTACTCTATCACAGCCACTCTTAAAAATCTGACACGGGGTGAGTCAGAATTGTCTGTCGGAGATGAGTTAGATCTGGCTCATGTTCCTACAGACATGAAAGCCAGAAACGAAGAAGGAGGCTTTGAAAGCGTGGGTTGAGGAGGCGGTGTGGTTCACTGCGATGAGCTAAGTGCCCAGGGCCACCAGCAGACATGCTGGCCTGTGTCCTTCCTTTGTTCTGGGGTCCCTCTTGCACCATGTGGTGAGGCTGGTGGCTGGGAGCAGCTCAGACAGTACCTGGTGGCATCTTACCTCTCCCACCCTCCTGTGGGCTCCAGTGGGCTCCAGTAGGTCCCAAGGGACAGCCTGCCTTCTTTGAAAAGCCCAGTAGCACTGGGAGCAGAAACTGGGACCAAAGATTGAGCACCCTGTTTGACAAGCTGGACCAGCCACCTCTTCTTCAGATGCAGGGGGAGCCCTGGCATGCTGACTCCTCCCTTCTCCCTTTCCCCTTTCCTCTCTTCCTCCCTCTTTCTTTCCCCTCTCTCCTTCCCTGGTGGTGCCCTTTCCCAATGCCCTCTTCATCCCTTTTCCTTTCTACATACCTGTCTTCCTGAGTTTCTTCTCTTTCCTCCCCATTACTTCCCTTCATCTGAATCTCCTCTTTGGTCCCTTTGTCCCTGCTCTCTGCTCCTCCTCCCCTTCCCTGGCCCCTGTTCAGCTCCATACTGAATGCAGGCAGAGCTGGACTAACATGCTCACTTGCTAGCTCAGCCACCCTCCAGAGAAGTCACTCTTCGGTGGCCACCTTCCTGACCCCCTGGTCGCTTCTCCACTTGTTCAGATATTGCTCTGAAGATGAGGAGGACAGAGCGGGGCTGCCACAGAAGCAGGCCAGAGGAGAAACCAAACCATGTGTCCACACTGTCCCCCAGCACTGCTGCTCTGAGAGCTTTCGGAGTCCTCAACAGGGTTAGGATTTAGGGGCTTCTTCAGAACCGGGAGTGAAAATAACCATAGGTCAAAAGAAAAGCTACGGCCCCCACACAAAAATAATAATCACAAATGAAAACTATGTTAACTCTGAGTCCCAAAGTCGAAAAATTGCCTTGAATCTGTCACTAGAAAGCACCCAAGGCCTCACTCTCTGGGTTCTGGGTGCCCTGGGAATGGCAGGAGGCTCTGACAGGCGCGTGGGAGTGCCGAACTATGGGGGCTAGCCTGCCCGCTGGCGGGGGTGAGGCGGTACCCCCTGTGGCACTGTCCTGGCCCGACCCCCTGCGGACAGGGTGTGGCGCGGCATCCAGTGTGGTCCTGGTGCACTGGGGTTGGCGGAAGGCTGGGCCCCACCACCCCAAACCCTGCTCCTGGCTCGTGTTTTCTGCTTCAGGTGAGGGCGCGTCGCGGTGTCACTTTACCTGTGAACAGAGGGTCCTCCAGAGAAGCCATGGGGCGGGGAGGGGCAGCAGGCGGCCTGAACGGGAATGGGACACCGCAGCGTCTGGGGCTAGGCTGGAGCGTGGGAGCGCAGGGGCAGCGAGTATGGTGGGTCCTGCAGTCCCGAATGGGCTGCAGGACAGCACCCTGGCGCTGCGCGCCCCTCCTTCCCGCCTGGGCAATTAGCAAAGCCCCTTCTCCAGGCCGCCCCCGACCCGCCCCCGCCCCCATCCCTCCTGAGTCCTCTGAGAGCTCCCTTCCAGCTTTGGAAATTAGCAAAGACCCTTCTCTGCCCCGGCCTCGCCCCCTCACTACTGAGGCCTGAGCACTGGCATGCTACTGCATTGCCAGCACCTGCGCTGGGCAGCCTCCTAGCCTGGCTCCCTGAGCGGCTGTCCACGTGCAGCCTGGCTGCGAAGAGATCATCAGTCTTAAACGCCGGCTGCACTCTTGGGTCATTTTGCTGGCTTCCAGATTGCGCCCAAAGCCAGGAACCAGCTTCCCCAGCACAGGCCTGGGCTGAGATGCATGCCCTGGATCTGTCTGAGCAGTCTCCTTGACTCCAGGCAGGGATGGCACTTCGACCTGGATGTTTGGGTTTTCTGTTTGTTATTTTTGGTCATTGGTTATTACATGACCTCCAGGGAAGGTGCTCCACAAAGGGAGTGAAAACAGGACGCCATATATAAGCATACAGCCATTCTAGAAAAATAGCTTGGGGTTCTCCTGGAAAAGCTGCATTGGTCCTTGCACTATGGTTTAATAGAAAAGGGATTATGCACCAAGTTACTTAAATGAGCATAGGTTGAAATCGTTTACTGAGAGTAAATATTTTAAATATTTATATTTTAACTAAATCTATCATCAATCATAAATCTATTACACGAAGGTTACAGGCAATTTAAAAGCAAGAGCACTCTCTTCAGGGTTTTAAATAACCCCTGTCTGTCTTGGCACATGAAATGCAAAGATAGGAAATGGTTTGTAAAAGATCATATAATAGATTTTACTAATTCTATTTATTTGACAGACAGAGATCACAAGTAGGCAGAGAGGCAGGCAGAGAGAAAGATGGGGAAGCAGGCTCCTCGTCAAGCAGAGAGTCTGATGAAGGGCTTGATCCCAGGACCCTGAGATCATGACCTGAGCCCAAGGCAGAGGCTTAACACACTGAGCCACCCAGACGCCCCCAGATGAAATACATTTCTGACTTAGAAACTTCAGATAGAATTATTTTGTCCATGATGACAACTGAAAAAAATGTGTCATCCCTAAACCTAACCTTAAACCCTACCAACGCTGAAACCTAAGCTGACCTTAAAGCCCAAACTAGAACCCTGAATCCCAAACCTGGAATGGAACCCAAAGCCTGTACCTGAGCCCTGGATCCAAGCCCTGAACCAAGAACCCAAACCCTAAACCAGACCTCCAAGTCATGAAACCTGAACCCAAATCTCAGCATGAAGTCAAACCCCAAATTTGACCTTGAACTTTATCCCATAAGCCCTGAGTCTTAAAGCCTAAATCATAAACTTAAAGCCCTAAACTATAACTCTGTTCCCTTGTCCTTCACTCTAAACCCTCACCCTAACACTAAACCCAAAGCCTGATCTAGAACTCTGACTAAAACCTGAACCTGAACCCAAATTCAAACCCTTCACCACACTTTGCTTATGCACTTGCCATTGATGGATATTTGCAGTTTGTACCTCTTGATTCTTGTGAACATTGTTTGGGTTGGGGGCTAGGGTTAGGGTCTTGGATTAGGGTAGGGTCCAGGCTTGAGACCAAGTTGAGGTCAGAGTGTGGGTCTGCATCAGGGCCATGTTCAGTGACACTGTTTGGGTCAAGGACTGTTGTAATTCCACATTGTTTCCAATTCATTGTTCCTTAGCTATTTGGGGGGAAGTTGGGGGGTATTGGGCTCCATGCAGCTTGAATTTCCGGAATGAAATGGCATCTGCTGGACCCGGGTGGGGGGGGGGGGAGCAAGACCTTCCACTGAAGGGTGAGCTCCCACAGTCCTGCACTGCCTTGCACCGCCTGCAGAGGGCGCCAGACCCCAGCTCCCGCCCTGAGCCCAGGCTGCACAGCCACAGCTGGGACCAGAGCCCCGCCTCTTCAGGACCCACTGTGGAGACTTCTGGAGAATGTGGGGCGCCTCCCACCCTGACAGGACAAGCTGAGGAGGGTGTGGCTCTGCATCCACACTGACCCGTTGTGGAGGACGCGCCCACACTGGCAGCAGTCCAACCTCCTAAGGACCAGATGCTGGAGAAGCTGAGGAGAAGCCGCCTGAGTGCACTGTCAAGGGGTTCGTGGTCTCAGGACCCCACAGAGAAAGGGAGCCCTGTGTAGACACTGGGGCTTCCGTCGTTTTGTGTGAGGAGACGTGGCCTCCTGCTGTGCTGTGCACAGGGCTGTGGGGTCCCCCCTTTCTGGGCTCGGGTGCTCCTCGGTCCTCGTCTGTGTTTGTGTGCTCGCGGATTCGGTTCCTGGGGCTCCTCAGATGGTCTGCAGTCAGGGAGCGTCTGCCTTCTTCGGTGCTTGTGCTCTCCCCACCTCAGCCCTGCGGGGTCCTTCCCATGTCCACACCCACTCCAGGCTTGCGCCGAGTCCGGAAATTCGGGAGCCAGAGTGAGGACTCTGTAGACGGTTTTGGGGAGAGTAGGTATTTTCCCAGTGTGGGTTCTACCCTGAACACAGTGCCTCCCCATCTCCGTGTGTACCCCTCCCTGTCTGTCGTCATTGTTGCAGGGCTGTCAGATGACATGTCTGTCACCTTCTTGGTTCAGGGGCCTCCCGGGTATCTTGCTGTCTTGAATGCAGGTGTAAATGAGATTGTTCTTCGCAGTCTCTTTTTGATGGTTCCTTCCGAGCACCTAGGAGTGCCACTAATTTGTGCATATTGATTTTGTTCCTTGCAAGATCTTGAATTTATTTGTTCGATTGGCCTTAAACTCAATCTGCCAGTTATTTGACCAGCAGCATGGATTTAATTGGGAAGAGCAGAGAATGGCAGTCTGGGCTGAGCAAGCTAAGGTCCCATCACAGGCAAGTGCGAGAAACAAAGGAGAGTAACATTATTTCATGGAGGAGGAAGAAGTTGGGAAGGGTGCTTGAAGGAAAGTCCCTTGGAGAAAGGCAGGGTGATGGAGAATTCTCACCAGCTGAGCTGCAAAGCTCCTACAAAAAGTCAGGAGATGAACCTCCACCTTCCCGTGTGGGACCTGGAATTGGTGAGTCTCTCCTGTGGGGGATTGCAATGTGGAGTCTGTAATGGGCACTGAGCAGCAGGCGCCCCCTTCCAGCCTCCCCTTCTGGCATCCCCAGTCCACTTTACTGGGGCTTCCCTTCCTGCTTTTGCACAGTTCTAACCAGCTTGTGGTGAACGTTGTGGAAAAACTGAAATTCCAAATCCACTGCTTCTACTGCACCTGAGATACAGGGGCCCATGATTTAATTCTCCCACGAGTCTCTTGCTAACATGTGTCCTCTCCATGTTGGGTGACCTGGATCTGGGAGGGCTTGGACTCCATCCCAAAGTCTGATGTTCTCTCTGCTTCCGTGTCGTCGTGCTAACATGGTTGTTTGGAAGATTCATTTCCTCTGTGGTGATTTCAAAGTGCAGTCAGCTTGTTATAGCAGCACAAATACGTGCTGTCTCCACACTCAGATTCCCCAGCCGTCATTTCTTTACCACGTTTGCCACTTCACACGGGATGCTTCAGTGTGTTTGATCCCACACCAGGACAATGTCCTGCAGAACCACCACATAACCTGAAATGAGGAGATCATTACAGAACCCATCCAAGGGTTAGTGTTAGGAACCAGGGACATGGCAGGACTGACCTGAAGACCCCATGGAGAGCTGTCAGGGTGGCTGAGTTGACAGTGGAGGTGAGGGTGAGTGTCTGGCTCTGGCTTTGTGTCCAGGAGTCAGCTCTGTGTGGGTGTGTCCTTAGCTAGGCATGCAGATTTCTGCTCCTCTGAATCCTTTCCGGAGTTCCAAATGGCACAGTTTCCTTCTGGGCAGCAGGCTGAGTCCTCTGGGATTGCCCATGTGTCCCCAAATTGTAGGGCACCTACTGCAAGGCCTTTGGGGTCACAATCCTGAGAACCGAACCAAACCAAAGGTTATGGTTAGGGCCCACCACATGGCAGGCCCGATCTGCCAGCACTCTGTCCATCTTTCTGGGGGAGGAAGCAGTCGAGGGATTTGTTCAGGTTGAGTGTCAAGCTCCAGGTTTGCATCCAGGGGCCTGCTGAATATGGGGGTGTCCAGAGGTAGGAATGCAGATTTCAGTTCCTCTGAATCCTTTCTGGAGTTCCAAATGGCATGGTTCCTTTCAGGGTGGCAGGGTGAGTCCTATGGTGTTCCTCACTGTCCCCAATCTTTGAGGATTTGGAGCCAGGCCGTCGGGGACACACCTCTCAGGACAGAATCTAGGCTTAAGAGTTTGTGCCTATGGGCATGGCTGCACTGATCTGAAAGCACTGTGGCGAGGATCACAGGGGTCTGAGTTGAGAGCATGGTTCAGGATCAGTATCAAGGTCTGGGTTTGTGTCCAGTGGACCGCTGAATGTGGGGGTGGTCTCAGATGTCCAAGACGATTTCCCCTACTCTGAATCCTTTCCAGCATTCCAAATAGCCTGGTTTCCTTCTGGGTGGCAAGCTGAAATCTCTGGGATTTCTCAGGTCTTGCCATTGCCCTTGCAAGGGCAAGATACTTTTTACAGTAAAAGAATTCACCAGATGAGCTGAACAGCAGAAAAGACACAGCTCAAGAGTTAATCAGTGAACAGGAATATCATGCCAAAAACTTCTTTGATAACACACTACAGAGCAAGGGAAGATAGGAGAGAAAGCTGAGATATAAAGGACAAACCCTCCAACTTTCCAACATCATTCCCTACTTGTTTATTTCCATTGCTGTCAGCTCCTTCCCAGTCAAAAATATGTCACCTGAGCCAGCCTTTTTTCTTCCTGAGATTGGGGCACTGCAAAGCCCACCAGAGGGGCCAAGGGCACCCCTATACCTGCTGAGCTGAGCCCATTTGTACCCCAACCGTGAGGAGGTACCAGCCTGTCCCCCTGGTGCTCCATGGTCTGTGGCAGTCCTTCCTTCTGGACCCTGCTTTGCTGCTCTATTTTCGCTAACCCTGGTCTCAAACTAGGGATTGCTTCTGGAAGAGGAACTCAGGGAGATGAGGCTCAGGAGGGTCTCCCTGCCTGGAATCTTCGTGTGAGGAGTGCACAGCCAACAGATTTTGCCCAGGGACTTGCAAAATGCAGAGAGGCAGATTTCTTTTCTCTCTTTCTCTCTCTCTCTAGCCTCATACTAACCAGGAGTTCTTAGAACTTTCTTCAGTGACTTCTAGGTGTAGCTTGGCCACTTTTTCACAGAAAGGCCACTTGAGCATGATGAAACACACGTATAAGCAATTACATTAAAAAAAAAAAACAACAATAAGCCAATGCACACAGACCCTTGACAGCAGCACAGGACACTCAAGGGACCAGAGTCCCTACCTTGGGCAATAGTGGTAGAGGCCGGGTTCTGCCATGCAGGTCCCTAGACCTTTGGCAGTTTCCACGATTGCAAATCCAGACATGCAGAATCCTGAGGGACAACCTACTAACTGCAAAAGAGCAAAAATTCATCAGGATTCAGAGAGTGGAAATCCATTTGTACTGGAAAAGAAAGAAGTAGGCTTGCTGTGAATCCAGCAGGGAGGACAGGCATAGATAAAGGCTGGTGTATGGGTCACGGAAACTATTGTTTCTCAAGGGTTCTGCTGTCTCTGTAAAATGCTATGAGGACTGTCTTGGGGACCTCCTGCTTTCCTACCAGTGACACCCCCAGATTCTGCTTTGCTAGTCCCATGGATTCCTGGGGATACCCAGTTGATAAGCTATGCTGTCCTCATGACAACACTTGCTAATGGACTGAATGTTTGTGTCTTGTCCCAATTCAGATGTTGAAGCCCTGACCCTCAAGGAGTGCCATCAGGAGGTATGGGCTTTGAGAGGTGGTGAGGTCATGAGATTGGAACACTTGTGAATGAGATAAAAGCACTTCTGAGAAACGACCTGAGAGATTGTTCTGCCAGCTGTCATCCATGCAAGTCTACAACAGAAATATGGGCATTTGTAGATAAGGAAGCAGTCTCTTGCTAGATATCAGATCTCCCAGGATCTTGCTTTTGGACTTCTCAGTCTCTAGAACTGCAAGGAATAGTACATGTTTTGCTGTTTCAGCCACCCAGTCTGTCATCATTTGTTGCAGCAACTTGAACTGAATAAAGCAGAGCCCAAGTCCTGGTTAATCCCTGCTTCTACTCATTTCCCCTCAGAAAGAGCTTCTAATCCAGAACTGACCTCTGCTTTCCATACACGTGCTTCAGACTTCTTCTGTGAGAGCCCAGACTTTGTAAAAGACTCCTCCCTCATGGCAACCAGCATTCTGTGACTCCTGAGGACTGTCCTCCCTGACTGTATTGAGTCAATCAAACTGATTTTGATTCTGGAGTCCCAGGATCAAGGACTGCATCAGGCTCCCAGCTTCATGGGGAGTCCGCTTCTCCCTCTGACCTTCTCCCCTCTCATGCTCTCTCTCTCTCTCTCTCTCTCTCTCTCTCTCAAATAAATAAATAAAAATCTTTTAAAAATCTGATTTTAACAGACCATAAGCTTGTTCTTGCTGGTCTTTGGAAGATTAGGCATTAGCCCTTCGGAGAAAGTTCTGAATGGCTGCTTCATGAAGGGGTGAACTGTGTCCCCAAAGTCTCTTTTTGCTGCCTTCTAATCACAGATGCTGAGACAAATCCTCCCAGGTGCTGGTTTTTCAAAGCACTTAATGCTTTGGCTTTGAAGTTCCTCACTTGACAGTTCTGCTTTAATCAGTTTGTGACAAAACAGCCAATTGGTGGTGGATGCAAAGTGCACTGATAAAGTTAATATCAGGGAACAATTTTTTGAGTGTCATGCATGTGCACGTGTGTGCACACACATATCCATGTGCTAAGCATTATGGTAAATGTCTGACAAGAACTAAAAGATCAAAAAGTCAGGATACCCCATTAGCTGATATTTTTATTATTCCTACATCCTAATCTATGAAAAACAGGGTCAGAGAATAAGAAGTGGCAAAAAGAATCAAGATTTGAGGCAGTTCGATTTCTCAGCCAGCCTTGATCAATAGGCATGTACACCTGTGTCTAGTTTCAGCTCTGTGTAACCTTGCCATAACCTTGGATAAGCCATTCATCTCTCAAGTTCAGGTTCTTGGTCCAAGGAGGGAAGGGGCACAGGTTGAGTACCTCCAGTGGGACTTCCTGGCAGGCTTGTTCATCCAAGCATTCCTGTTTCAGTTTGAGTAATTGAAGCCAGTCTTTGTTTTACCGAAGGCCAAGCTTGTCCAGTGTGTCCATGCCACCAGCCAACAGCATTTGTCCATGCCATGTAACAACTGAGCAACATTCATAGGAATGGGGGGAGGAAAAGATGTCCACAGGTGTTGACAGATGTTCTGCATGGAGGAACAGGAGCTGGGGCCATCACCTGCTGTTTCTAGTGGCCTTCTCTGTCGAGTTAAAATAAATGGCAATTATTTGCAATGACAGGGGTGAAAGTAGAGGGTATTATGCCAAGCGAAATAAGTCAGTCAGAGAAAGACAATTATCATATGATCTCACTCATATGTGGAGTTCAAGAAACAAACCAGAATCATAGGGGAGTAAAGGAAAAAAATAAAACAAGATGAAGTCAAAGAGGGAGACAAACCAGAAGAGACTTTAAAAAAAAAGATTTTTATTTACTTATTTGACAAACAGAGATCACAAGTAGGCAGAGAGGCAGGAAGAGCGAGAGAGGAGGATGCAGACTCCCCAGGGAGCAGAGAGCCTGATGTGGGGCTCGATCCCAGGACCCTGAGATCATAACCTGAGTTGAAGGCAGAGGCTTTAACCCACTGAGCCAGCCAGGTACCCCTCAGAAGAGACTCTTAATCACAGTAAACAAACTGAGGGTTCTTGGAGGGGAGAGGGATGGGTGGATGGGGTAACTGGGTGATGGACATTAAGGAAGGCATGTGATACAGTGAGCACTGGGTGTTACAAAAGACTGATGAATCACTAACCTGTATGTCTGAAACTAGTATTATATGTTAATTAATTGTATTTAGATTAAAATTTTCTTTAAAATAATTTTAAAATAAAATAAGTAACAATCCAATAATGATCAGAGTTATCCAGCAGGGAGTATCAGATCTAGATGTCAGTTAAATTTAAGGGGCTTGCCGAAGTATAGGAGAGTCACGCTAGGTCATTTTCCTGTGTGGGGAAGTCTTCAGGGGCAGTTCCAAAGACAAAGATTATTAATATTTCTCCTTCCCCCATTCCTCCTAGAGCCAAAGATGTTTCCTCCACTCACCCACTGGCCCTGTATGTAGGTGTTGCTTTCTCTCTACCAATCAAAAAATCAGTGAATAACTATAACTTCACCTTTTCCAATATCCCCCTACCCCCGACCTTTGGTCTTTAATGGCCATGGGCAACAGGGACAAAGACATTTTTTAAAAACTTACAGAGATCTATTATGCTCTACTACCTTGGCCCGCATGGGCCACTGCAAAGGGATTCTGTGAACCGTGTACTCAGATGAATGGTCATTATCTTCAAAAAGGCAGGGGCAGTGATAGACACAGGAACCAAAAAAAGCAAGAGTTAACGGACCATCAGAATAATGGAGTACCAACACTTTTATGTCCTTGGCTTGAATCCTCAAGGTCCAGTGTCTCAACAGAATTTTCATTTTGGTCTCATCTGCCTCACTTGTCCACCCCTGGGCCAGTTGGCAGTTATACTGAGAACCGGAAATTTTCCTTAGAAGAGAGAAAGAGTATTTGTCAGGTAAACCAAGGAAATGTCCATTATAGGAAGTTAGGCCTTTTGTCATGGTACTCCATTAGCACCCTCCTGACTGTTAAAGAAAAAAAAAATATTGTGACACCCATTAAAGAGAGTAAGGAAGATTTTATTCAAGGGATGCTACTATGATGAGATTTTATTGTATAGTATGGGAGAGAAATCTGGCTCAGCTCAGACAAATGGAGATTTACAGCTAAAGAGCATGGTGGGGATCACTGAATGTAAAATTAAGATGGAACATCAAGGGTAAGGATGAAGGGATTCTGGCTAAACCATCTGGACAGTAATATTGTTGAAGGAAGGCTAGGGTCATAAACTATTGAGATCAGGGGATAAGGAATTTTTTAAAAGACTTATTAATACATTTTAGAGAGAGGGAGCAGGGGTAGGGGTAGAGGGAGAGGGAAAGAGAATTTTAATCAGACTCTTCACTGAGCATAGAGCCTGAGGTGAGGCTTAATCTCAGGACCGTGAGATCATGACCAGAGTAGAAACCAAGAGTCAAACGTTCAACCAGCTGCACCAACCAGGTGCCCTGGGAATAAGGGATTGGATCAGATATTAAGGGTTATAGATACTGAAGCACCTGGGTGGCTTAGTTGGTTAAATCTCTGGCTTTGGCTTGGTCATGATCTGATCCCAGGATCAAGCCTGGCATTGGGCTTGCTGCTCAGTGGGGAGTCTGGTTCTCTCTCTCCCTCTGCTATTCCCCCTGCTCAGGCTCTCTCTCTGTCAAAATAAATAAATCTTAAAAAAAAAAAAGTGGTAAGATACCAGGGGTGAGAGATAAGGAATTTGATCAGATATCAAGAGTAGGATAGAAGATTGCTGAAAAATGACCAAGCAGATTTCTTGCTAAAACTGGGCTAAGTGGGCGGAGCCTAAGGTCAAGGCTAGACAGAAAGAGGACTCAGAGGAACTTGACTCGAGTCTGGTCAAGGAGAAAATCTTCATCATCCATGACCATTGTATTTTCTGCAGTCACACATTTTACTAATTCTTTTATCAGATATTCAGTGAACGAGAAACATGAACGCAGCAGCAATAATATAACAAATGTAAGCGCTCTAGAAGAGACAAAGGCAGTATGGGAATCCACCTCATCAGATTTAGAATATGCATGACTCCATGACTGAATTACTACCACTGCTTGACTGTTGAGATTAAGATGTAGTACAGAGGATCAGAGGGAAGGGAGGGAAATCTGAATGGGAGTCATCAGAAAGGGAGACAAGCCATGAGGCACCTTTAACTATAGAAAACAAACTGAGAGTTGCTGGGGGGGAGGGGAGTGGGAGACATGGAGAAACTGGGTGATAGGCATTAAGGAGGACACGTGATGTGATGAGCACCAAGGGTTATCCACAACTGATGAGTTACTAAATTCTCTGAAACCAATGATGTACTATCTAATGGCTAATTGAATTTAAATATCTAAAAAAGGCACTTCAAAAAAAAAAGATGTAGCATAACTCACAATATCCTTTGAGTGGAAGAATGTGCGGACTTTCCACACCTCTGCTGTCCAAGTCCCATGGCTAGTAGCCACATGTGGCTAATGACCACTTAAAAGGTGGCCAATTCAAATGGAGAAATGCTGTAAAAGCAGAATAAACACTGGCTTTCAAAGACATATTGTAACCAAAAGTCAGAGAGTATTGCCACCCTCACATCACAAACATCGCATGACTTCTACAGCTAATGAGAGTGGGACCCAACATGAGAGAGGTCAACCTGAAAGTCCATGATGTCAGAAAGAACATGGAGAAGAAAGAGTCACAATCCTGGAGTGGATGGGCTGAGGACTGTCAGAATGCCTTTTTTTTTTTTTTTGGTGATTCTGTATACGGACAAGGAGAATTCACTGGAGATGACATCTGTATGCCTCACATTTTCAAGGGAAAATTATGAAAACGCATATAGACCCACAGCCATAGTTTAATTATGTTTGAAATATATTCAGAACTACTCCAGTCAGTCAATTGCATATTTTCACATTTAGCTTCTCAATTTTCTCTTCGGCACCTCCCATTCTTGAAATCCCAACACAAATCACATCTCTTGCCTAAGGACCATAAACTACCTCACTATCAAAGGCTACAGTTCATTCATTCATTTGATTCATTCAAAGCAACCTAATCTTGAGTGATGTCTTAGGCGCTCTTCTAGGGACTGGTGACACGGTGAACAAAATAGGTAAAAATCTCACTTTCATGGAGCCTCTCTGGTATTTAGGGGAAAATCTTTCCTTATCAACATGAAAATACTTTTTATGGATGTTGCTTAGAATTTCAGTTTTTTTTTTTCTTGACAGTATCTCAGGTGATCATCTTTGAGGTGGTTCTCCTGAAAATATTTTTGGGGGGTACTGACTCGACTTTCTGAGTCAGACACTTTCCTAAAGACAGGGGTCAAAGGAAAAGTGACAACTGTCACTCTTGCAGTAAGAACAGGGATCACAATGCTTGAAACAGATATGCTGCTCAGCTGTCAGAAAGTCCACAAGGCTCCAAATGTGTGTGGCCAACTAACGGAACCTGTAACTCAGAGGTTATCATCCTGAGAGCAATGGGAAATCCCTCTAGTTAAGGACTCTCCTTGACGGAAGCTTGACAATGGCCTTGATTTACTTACTATGATGTTTAGGTAATTATACACATTAAGAAAAGTGCACAAGGCACTTACATTTCCATGATACCATCAAAGATATTGTTGTTTTATTAAAATGTTACATCTAGAGTTGTAACGTATAGAGTAGTTAAGTCAATCACTATGAGGTACAGGTGAGACTATTGTAACAGCCATACTTCCATAAAAAAGAAAAATTTTTTGTGGTTTCTGATCTAGGAATCAGCCAGTGAATAATTCTATATCAGTGTCCAGTTACCGGGCTAAACATGTAATCTATTTATATTTCTGAGGGTAAGCTGAATTGTGATCACTGAGCCAGCTGTATTCTAGTAACTACTCATTTACCCAACATAACAGATATAAGAAGGTAAAAGGCTTCTAAGGAGACTGGTTACTTATATTTTGAACCACATTTTGGCAGGTATAACTTGCAACTTGTGCTTAGTGGTAAGATTTCTGATATTTACTTTCTCCTTCCTTTGGCAAGTCAAGTTAGTTAAAAAGTAATTAGAGTAGAGTCCATTGTTTTTCTTAAATGCTTACAGAGATATAGAACTCTCAAGTTTCTTTACTAGACAGGATTAGATCACATTAGTGATAAAGATCAGAATGATTTACATTGCTAAAACGAGAACTTCCTGTCAGTTTGGAGAAAGCTCATTTTTATAACCAACATATTGGCTGGGCTAGAGATTAATGAGTGCTATGGGTGGGGTGATGAATGTGATATATTCAATGACCTGTGGAATTTGTTCTGTAATTTCCCCCACTCCTCTGGTCAGCAGAGCGTCTTCTTCAGTACCCAGCACTGCCCATAACTGCATTCAGAAAATCACTCTCCAAAAATGGTTATTTGTTTTGCCTTTTTTATAATTTTTTAAAACATTTGATTTATTTACATGTCAGAGAGAGGGAATGAGAGCACAAGCAGGGGGAGCAGGAGAGGGAAGGGGAGAAGCAAGCTTCCTGCTTGGTGGGATTGCACAAGGGCTGAAGAAGACAGAATGGGAAGGGGACAAGGAGAATAGTGGGTTTCAGATTCTTGGGAACAGAGCCCACATCTATTTCTATGTTTATCTCACTGCTATAAACCCAGGTCACAGCAGAGTGCCTGCAGCAGAGTCATGGAAGTGCTCCAGAACTGATAACTATTGCTATTTATACTACTAACATTCCTCCACAAAGGGCCAAGTGTCATAGCTTCTCCCAGTTCCCCACACTGAACGCAATGAAGAATCAAACTATCGGGTGAAGGATGGCGAGGGGCATTTAACAGGACCCAGATCACAGGAGCCATATTGTATTGCAGGACCAGGGGTCTTACCAGTGACTAGGTATTCACTCCTCTTGAGAGGCTAGCTCCTTGGATCTCCCTCTTCAATCCTCTGAACCCATGTCTGGCATCAGAAACAAAAGTAAACATAACGTATCGCCCTTGTTTATTTTTTACTATTATTTGTTACAGAGGAAGAGAGAGATCACAAGCAAGGGGAGCTGCAGGCAGAGGGAAGGCAGGCCCCCCACTAGAGCCTGGTATGGGATCCAATCCCAGGACCCTGGGATCATGACCTGAACCAAAGGTAGATGCTTAACTGAGTAAGCTACCCAGGCGTCCCTTATTGTCCTTCTTTAAAATTTAATGTATTCTCTCTCCCTCTCTCTTTGTCCCCACTCTGTCACTCATACTCACACAATCACAGAGTCACAGACAATAGCAAGGCATTTCCCATTCTAATTCGCTAAGGCACTGTGAGCTTAAGCTCAACAGAATCACTTTGCCAGCTGCTGCTCTACCGTGCCCTGATCCCTTCTCTATCCCCAAGCTCGATCTGTAACTCAAGTGTCATGGTGGTGGCTCTTTCTGCCCTCCCTCCACAAGGCTGTCATCAGCACACTCTTCCCCGTGGCTCCACTCCCCAGCACTGGCTGCCTTTGGTCTACGGGTATGCCCTCTCCTAGAGCTTTTCCACTCTCCCTGAGGGGAAGACAACCCTTACTTCTCCCCGGTGGCTGTCACGTGTCCGCTATATATTGTGATGATCAGCCCGATTAAGAGATTGGGAACTAAAAGACTGTCTTCTGCTTATGGATCAAACTAACTCTGGGGCTTGGGACACATGACAGCAGCACATGGTGGTAGAACTGAGATGGTTAGGGAGTTAATCTGCATTTTCACATCTGGTCAGCAGCAGAACAAAGAAGACACCCCAGATCTCCTATCTCCCAGAACAGTACTCTTCAAGTAACTTACAGCACCATCCTTCTCCAGCTTTGGAAGTGGCACTTTTCCAACCCCAAAGTCTTGATTCTAGGCAGCACTCCGAGAGATACTCCCTCCAGAATCACCCCTGGCTGGAAGTAGTGGTCGGCCAAGGCCTCCCAAATATCTTCCCTTCAGAGTTGCGCTTGCATCAAACTCAAAACTGTGGCACGTACAGGACTTTCCTGTCGGCCTCTAGCTCTAATGACCTATTGGACTTCAGAGGTGCTCTTTTATACCCACTTACCTTATAACATCAACGTGTGACTCCTCTAGAATTCTCTCCATGGTTTTTCTCCTGTACTAATTGTTATGGACTGAATTGTGTCCCCACAAAAGTCATATGAAGAATTCCTAATCTCCGGTGTGACTGCATCTGGAGATAGGGCCTACCTAGAAGGAGGTACTGAAGGCTTGGTGAGGTCACAGGAGTCCTAATCTGCTAGGACTGGTGTCCTCATAAGGGTGAAATACATGAAAGCACTCCCCCTACCTCCCCTCTGGGGGTCCACAGAGAAGAGGTCATCTGAGGGCACAGTTGAAAAGGTAGTGATCTATAGACCAACAAGAAAAGGCTCACTGGAGACCAACCTTGCTGGCACCTTGATCTGGAACTTCTGGCCTCCAGATCTGTGAGAAAATACATTTCTGACATTAAAGCTCTCCAGCCTGTGTTTGTCTGTCCCCGACGGCCTGGCTCCAAAGCCTCAGAAAATGGGGACAGTGAGGAACACCATAGGACTCAACCTGCCACCCTGAAAGGAACCATGCCATTTGGAACTCCAGAAAGGATTCAGAGGAACTGAAATCTGCATTCCTACCTCTGGACACCCCCATATTCAGCAGGCCCCTGGATGCAAACCTGGAGCTTGACACTCAACCTGAACAAATCCTTCGACTGCCCCTTCCCCCAGAAAGATGGACAGAGTGCTAGCAGATCGGGCCTGCCATGTGGTGGTCCCTAACCATAACCTTTGGTTTGGTTTTCAAGATACTGACCCCAAAGGCCTTGCAGTAGGTGCCCTACAATTTGGGGACACATGGGCAATCCCAGAGGACTCAGCCTGCTGCCCAGAAGGAAACTGTGCCATTTGGAACTCCGGAAAGGATTCAGAGGAGCAGAAATCTGCATGCCTAGCTGAGGACACACCCACACAGAGCTGACTCCTGGACACAAAGCCAGAGCCAGACACTCACCCTCACCTCCACTGTCAACTCAGCCACCCAGACAGCTCTCCATGGGGTCTTCAGGTCAGTCCTGCCATGTCCCTGGTTTCTAACACTAACCCTTGGATGGGTTCTGTAATGATGTCCTCATTTCAGGTTATGTGGTAGTTCGGCAGGACATTGTCCTGGTGTGGGATCAAACACACTGAAGCATCCCGTGTGAAGTGGCAAACGTGGTAAAGAAATGACGTCTGGGGAATCTGAGTGTGGAGACAGCACGTATTTGTGCTGCTATAACAAGCTGACTGCACTTTGAAATCACCACAGAGGAAATGAATCTTCCAAACATCCATGTTAGCACGATGACACGGAAGCAGAGAGAACATCAGACTTTGGGATGGAGGCCAAGCCCTCCCAAATCCAGGTCACCCAACATGGAGAGGACACATGTTAGCAAGAGACTCGTGGGAGAATTAAATCATGGGCCCCTGTATCTCAGGTGCAGTAGAAGCAGTGGATTTGGAATTTCAGTTTTTCCACAACGTTCCACCACAAGCTGGTTAGAACTGTGCAAAAGCAGGAAGGGAAGCCCCAGTAAAGTGGACTGGGGATGCCAGAAGGGGAGGCTGGAAGGGGACGCCTGGTGCTCAGTGCCCATTACAGACCCCACATTGCAATCCCCCACAGGAGAGACTCACCAATTTTAGGCCCCACAGGGGAAGCTGGAGGTTCATCTCCTGACTTTTTGTAGGATCTTTGCAGCTCAGCTGGTGAGAATTCTCCATCACCCTGCCTTTCTCCAAGGGACTTTTCTTCAAGCACCCTTCCCTTCTTCTTCCTCCTCCATGAAATAATGTTCCTCTCCTTTGTTTCTCGCACTTGCCTGTGATGAGACCTTAGCTTGCTCAGCCCAGACTGCCATTCTCTGCTCTTCCCAATTTAAACCCATGCTGCTGGTCAAATAACTGGCAGATTGAGTTTAAGGCCAATTGAACTAATAAATTCAAGAATTTGCAAGGAACAAAATCAATATGCACAAATTAGTGGCACTCCTAGGTGCTCCGAAGGAACCATCAGAAAGAGACTGCGGAGAACAATCTCATTTACACCTGCATCCAAGACAGCAAGATACCTGGGAGGCCCCTGAACCAAGAAGGTGACAGACCTGTCCTCTGACAGCCCTGCAACAATGACGACAGACAGGTAGGGGTACACACAGAGATGGGGAGGCACTGTGCTCAGGGAAGAACCCACACTGGGAAAATACCTACTCTCCCCAAAACCGTCTACAGAGTCCTCACTCTGGCTCCCGAATTTCCGGACTCGGTGCAAGCCTGGAGTGGGTGTGGACACGGGAAGGACCCCGCAGGGCTGAGGTGGGGAGAGCACAAGCACCAAAGCAGGGGGACGCTCCCTGACTGCAGACCATCTGAGGAGCCCAAGGAACCTAATCCGAGAGCACACAAACACAGATGAGGACCGAGGAGCACCCGAGCCCAGAAAGGGGGGACCCCACAGCCCCGCGCACAGCACAGCAGGAGGCCACGTCTCCTCACACAAAACGACGGAAGCCCCAGTGTCTACACAGGGCGCCCTTCCTCTGTGGGGTCCTGAGACCACGAACCCCTTGACAGTGCACTCAGGCGGCTTCTCCTCAGCTCCTCCAGCATCTGGTCCTTAGGAGGTTGGACTGCTGCCAGTGTGGGCGCGTCCTCCACAACGGGTCCGGTCAGTGTGGATGCAGAGCCACACCCTCCTCAGCTTGTCCTGTCAGGGTGGGAGGCGCCCCACATTCTCCAGAAGTCTCCACAGTGGGTCCTGAAGAGGCGGGGCTCTGGTCCCAGCTGTGGCTGTGCAGCCTGGGCTCAGGGCGGGAGCTGGGGTCTGGCGCCCTCTGCAGGCGGTGCAAGGCAGTGCAGGACTGTGGGAGCTCACCCTTCAGTGGAAGGTCCTGCTCCCTCCCCGGGTCCAGATGATGCCATTTCATTCCGGAAATTCAAGCTGCATGGAGCCCAATACCCCCCAACTTCCCCCCAAATAGCTAAGGAACAATGAATTGGAAACAATGTGGAATTACAACAGTCCTTGACCCAAACAGTGTCACTGAACATGGCCCTGATGCAGACCCACACTCTGACCTCAACTTGGTCTCAAGCCTGGACCCTACCCTAATCCAAGACCCTAACCCTAGCCCCCAACCCAAACAATGTTCACAAGAATCAAAAGGTAGAAACTGCAAATATCCATCAATGGCAAGTGCCTAAGCAAAGTGTGGTGAAGCATTTGAATTTGGGTACAGGTTCAGGTTTTAGTCAGAGTTCTAGATCAGGCTTTGGGTTTAGTGTTAGGGTGAGGGTTTAGAGTGAAGGACAAGGGAACAGAGTTATAGTTTAGGGCTTTAAGTTTATGATTTAGGCTTTAAGACTCAGGGCTTATGGGATAAAGTTCAAGGTCAAATTTGGGGTTTGACTTCATGCTGAGATTTGGGTTCAGGTTTCATGACTTGGAGGTCTGGTTTAGGGTTTGGGTTCGTGGTTCAGGGCTTGGATCCAGGGCTCAGGTACAGGCTTTGGGTTCCATTCCAGGTTTGGGATTCAGGGTTCTAGTTTGGGCTTTAAGGTCAGCTTAGGTTTCAGCGTTGGTAGGGTTTAAGGTTAGGTTTAGGGATGACACATTTTCTTCAGTTGTCATCATGGACAAAATAATTCTATCTGAAGTTTCTAAGTCAGAAATGTATTTCATCTGGGGGCGCCTGGGTGGCTCCGTGTGTTAAGCCTCTGCCTTGGGCTCAGGTCATGATCTCAGGGTCCTGGGATCAAGCCCTTCATCAGGCTCTCTGCTTGACGGGGAGCCTGCTTCCCCATCTTTCTCTCTGCCTGCCTCTCTGCCTACTTGTGATCTCTGTCTGTCAAATAAATAGAATTGTAAAAGCTATTATATAATCTTTTACAAACCATTTCCTATCTTTGCATTCTCATGTGCCAAGACAGACAAGGATTATTTAAAACCCTGAAGAGAGTGCTCTTGCTTTTAAATTGCCTGTAACCTTCGTGTAATAGATTTATGATTGATGATAGATTTAGTTAAAATATAACTATTTAAAATATTTACTCTCAGTAAACGATTTCAACCTATGCTCATTTAAGTAACTTGGTGCATAATCCCTTTTCTATTAAACCATAGTGCAAGGACCAATGCCGAGTTCCTGAGAGAACCCCAAGCTATTTTTCTGGAATGGCTGTATGCTATATATGGCGTCCTGTTTTCACTCCCTATGTGGAGCACCTACCCTGGAGGTCATGTAATAACCAATGACCAAAAAAACAAACAAGAAACCCAAACATCCAGGTCGAAGTGCCATCCCTGCCTGGAGTGGAGGAGACTGCTCAGACAGATCCCAGACAGGCATCTCAGCCCAGGCCTGTGCTGGGGAAGCTGGTTCCTGGCTTTGGGCGCAATCTGGAAGCCAGCAAACTGACCCAAGAGTGCAGCTGGCGTTTAGGACTGATGATCTTTTCGCAGCCAGGCTGCGCGTGGACACCCGCTCAGGGAGCCAGGCTAGGAGGCTGCCCAGGGCAGGCGCTGGCAATGCAGCAGCATGCCAGGGCTTAGCCCCGCACCCCAGCATGGGCTCTGGCCTCAGAAGTGAGGGGGCGGGGCCAGCGCAGAGAAGGGTCTTTGCTAATTTCCAAAGCTGGAAGTGAGCTCTCAGAGGACTCAGGAGGGAGGGGGGCGGGGGCGGCCGGGAGAGGGGCTTTGCTAATTGCCCAGGCGGGAAGGAGGGGCGCGCAGCGCCAGTGTGCTGTGCTGCAGCCCATTTGGGACTGCAGGACCCACCATACTCGCTGCCCCTGCACTCCCATGCTCCAGCCTAGCCCCTGAGGCCGCGGTGTCCTGTTCCTGTTCCCGCCGCCTGCTGCCCCTCCCCGACCCATGGCTTCTCTGGAGGACCCTCTGCTCACAGGTAAAGTGACACCACGACACGCCCTCACCTGAAGCAGAAAACGCAGTCCAGGAGCTGGGCGCAGCCTCCTGCCAACCCCAGGGCACCAGGACCACCCCAGACGCTGTGCCACACCCTGTCCGCAGGGGGTCAGGCCGGGACAGCGCCACAGGAGGTACCCCCCCCCTGCCAGCGGGCAGGCTAGCCCCCATAGTTCTGCAACCCCACGCGCTTTTCAGAGCCTCCTGCCATTCCCAGGGCACCCAGAACCCAGAGAGTGAGGCCTTGGGTGTTCTCTAGTGACAGATTCAAGGCAATTTTTCGACTTTGGGACTCAGAGTTAACATAGTTTTCATTTGTGATTATTATTTTTGTGTGGGGGCCGTCGCTTTTCTTTTGACCTATGCTTGTTTTCACTCCCGGTTCTGAAGAAGCCCCTAAATCCTAACCCTTTGAGGACTCCGAAAGCTCTCAGAGCAGCAGTGCTGGGGGACAGTGTGGACACATGGTTTGGTTTCTCCTCTGGCCTGCTTCTGTGGCAGCCCCGCTCTGTCCTCCTCAGACTTCAGAGCAATATCTGAACAAGTGGAGAAGCAACCAGGGGGTCAGGAAGGTGGCCACCGAAGAGTGACTTCTCTGGAGGGTGGCTGAGCTAGCAAGTGAGCATGTTAGTCCAGCTCTGCCTGCATTCAGTATGGAGCTGAACAGGGGCCAGGGAAGGGGAGGAGGAGCAGAGAGCAGGGACAAAGGGACCAAAGAGGAGATTCAGATGAAGGGAAGTAATGGGGAGGAAAGAGAAGAAACTCTAGAAGACAGGTATGTAGAAAGGAAAAGGGATGAAGTGGGCATTGGGAAAGGGCACCACCAGGGAAGGAGAGAGGGGAAGAAAAGAGGGAGGAAAGAGGAAAGGGGAAAGGGAGAAGGGAGGAGTCAGCATGCCAGGGCTCCCCCTGCATCTGAAGAAGAGGTGGCTGGTCCAGCTTGTCAAACAGGGTGCTCACTCTTTGGCCCCAGTTTCTGCTCCCAGTGCTACTGGGCTTTGCAAGGAAGGCAGGCTGTCCCTTGGGACCTACTGGAGCCCACTGGAGCCCACAGGAGGGTGGGAGAGGTAAGATGCCACCAGGTCCTGTCCTGAGCTGCTCCCAGCCACCAGCCTCACCACATGGTGCAAGAGGGACCCCAGAACAAAGGACGGACACAGGCCAGCATGTCTGCTGGTGGCCCTGGGCACTTAGCTCATCGCAGTGAACCACACGGCCTCCTCAACCCACGCTTTCAAAGCCTCCTTCTTCGCTTCTGGCTTTCATGTCTGTAGGAACATGAGCCAGATCTAACTCATCTCCGACAGACAATTCTGACTCACCCCGTGTCAGATTTTTATGAGTGGCTGTGATAGAGTAAGATAGCAATGCTCCAACAAACGGACTGTTTCCTCCCACTTGACCTCAACAGTTTTATACATTTTCTTAGCGAAAACATCTTGTCTCCTTCCATTAAGCTCATAACGTGGTCTAATAGTATACATGCGCCTTCCTTAGATGCGAAGCGATACAGAGGTCCTTTTTTTTTTTTAATTTTACAAGGTAAAGTCAGTGAACATATCCAACAAGACGAATACGTCTCTAAAATGTCAATCCAGGCAAAGCTTTTTCTGCCTACAGTTTCGAGCCTACGTGGTGACATTTTTAAAATGCTTTCAGTCCCTCAGTGAGGCTCTTAGAAGCTAGCCAGGGCTTACTACGTGTCAGGCACTGTGTCAGGTGTTGGAGCTAAAGGGAAGGAGAGCTTGGAGGCTGGCTGGGGAGGGACATCCCTGACACAAGCACAGCTAGAAACGGAGGCCAATGCTAGAAAAGAGAGAGCAGGCTGCATGGAGAGTGTGTACCATGGGGCTTGTGAGCTCACGAATAAGTGGGAGTAACTGGAGTGGGGAGATGGGGGAGAGAAGAGGGTCTTCCCATCAATGGGAATCACCTGTGCTTGGAGGCAGGTGCCATGAGAGGTCTCCACAGGAAGAAGGAGGCAGTGTGGTTGAAGGGCAGAGAGATGGGGCAGAACAGGCATCAGTCAGTTGGAGGGGTATGAATAGACTGATGGGAGGATTATGGGTGCCTTTGGAGGACTGAGAATTTGTTAGAAGATCAGTGCAGATTTCTATGGAGACAAATGCCAGGAACTGATAGGTCTTTGAAAGGTCACTCTGGCTGCCTTTTGGCAAAGGGGTTGGTAAAAGGCACTTGCAGGTGTGAACACACCAGGTGGGAGGTGAGTGCAGGAAATCGGGTGAGGGAGCATGGGAACTTGGTCCCGGGGTATATAAGGGAGAATAGCCTTTAAGGAGTTCCACAAATTGGCACCAGCTATGGCTTCATTACAGAGCTGCAAGGGGGAGGTGGGTGTGTCCTGGAGGTTACAGAAATTACATGAGAAAGGGAAGTCTTTTTAGATCTCTTTTTCAACTAGAGGAACTCTCACCTTATTGATAGAATTCCAGAGTGGGAACCAATGATATGAGGACATCTTTGAAATGTCTGAATATGTTCTTCGACATCTTTGCAAGTGACGAGGAGACCTTGACCTTAGGAGGCCTTGGCCCTCTTTGTAGCCAGAAAGATTTCACCTACAGATTTGGGTTCTCCCTTTTAAAGTCAAGGAGTCAGTCCTTCCAAAGGACACCTCCTATCATTTTACCCTCTCATCATACCTCACGTGCTGGCATCTCCAAGACCCTCTGTTCCAGGTTGAGAGTATCCACTTTGGCCGGGCTGGTCTTGCCAAGAACACCACAACAGGAAATCTAGAGCCTATAGTGCTATTAATAACATCATCTAAGACTGTGTTTGCTACCCTCTTGGCCTCTTCCCACCATGACTCACTGAAGCTTTTTACACATTGTATCCATTATGCTATAGTTCCCAAAGCTCATCTTCTCTAGTGCCATTAGTTTTTAGGGGACCAGGCAAACCTTAAACTTGTCCCCCTTAATTGGATCCCTGTGCCCCCACAATCTCTTTGAATGCCTTTCACCATGATTCTTGAATGAGATCTGAGACCACTGCTGGTACCTAACACTTCTTGGCACCTTGTCTGCTAGGTTCTTGGAAGAGGAGGTGGCTATGGAGGTGAGTGGGAATGGGAGTGGGAGGATTTCTCCCTTCACTTCCCTTTTTGTGTTTTCAAATAATGGGTTTTGAGGGGGAGGGAAAGGTTAACCAGACCATTTATTTTCCATCTCCCATCGATAAAATGTCACACAGGAGAGAGGTGGCAGAAACGCACTTTCAGGTTAATTTTTTTACAAGGAAGATTGACTTAAGAACCTACTTTGTTATTCCCTTTCATTCAATTTCCCTGTACCTCCTTTTCTATGAAGTGTAACGGTAACCCATTATTATTTTTATTGTTGGCACGTGCTTTGTGAACCATAAAGTGTACGCTATAAATGGGAGCGCTTTTCTTTTTTTTTTTTTTTGTAGTTTACGAAAAACTAATATTTTTTAAATTAATTTTTTATTTATTTTCAGCATAACAGTATTCATTCTTTTTGCACCACACCCAGTGCTCCATGCAAGCAGTGCCCTCTATGATACCCAACACCTGGTACCCCAACCTCCAAATCCCCCGCCCCTTCAAAACCCTCAGATTGTTTTTCAGAGTCCATAGTCTCTCATGATTCAGCTCCCCTTCCAATTTCCCCCACCTCCCTTCTCGTCTCTAACTCCCCATGTCCATGAAAAACTAATTTAAAAACATTCATCCACCAGAGTACCCAAAGGGCTCCCATATAAACTATCTGTCGTTACATTATGTCCCGATGTGGAGCTCGATCCCAGGATCCTGAGATAATGACCTGAACTGAAGGCAGAGGCTTTAACACACTGAGCCACCAGCCCCAATGTATTCTCTTCAGTACCAGAATTTGTAACCAATTGACAGATGAAAAAGGAGGCAGTCAAGTGAAAATCAATAGGTCTTAGACCTGCAAGAAATTTGAATTAGATGAATTCAGCTA
This sequence comes from Mustela nivalis, assembly GCF_964662115.1. NCBI lineage: Eukaryota > Metazoa > Chordata > Mammalia > Carnivora > Mustelidae > Mustela > Mustela nivalis. The sequence goes on along the minus strand of NW_028136402.1, from coordinate 619,129 downwards.
CTCAGGCACTGTTTCACATTTTCAGATCTCTGCAGAAAAGGGGTTAACCTTTTTACAGCATGTAAAAGAGAAGACTATAACACATACTATGTGTAAGCATGTAAATATCAAAAAATATCCCATTAGTTGCTAAGACACACAGGGCCTATATTTTCTCTCAAATTCATGAATATGTAGGAGCAATAAGTGAGAAGTGAATGTATACTTTTCACTTCGAAGTCTTTTAGAAATCTAAAATATGACTTTCTATGGTTTGTGTCTCCATATTCCTTTATTGCCAGTTTGAACAAATCCACATGCTTTGATTCAAAGGTAATAAATTCCTCTTATTTGGAAACATGATGTTTATTTTTATTCTCTCACCCTTAGCAGGTGGTTTCATTTTAGCACACTTCAGAGTTATAATTTCATGCTTATTAAAAACATTTATTATGATCTACATAGATGAATGAAACTTTTATTTTATTAAATTATTTGACAAAAAATCTGTTATTTTTAAAAATGTATTTCCTTTAGGGTTATTTTAGAGCGTTCAGAGAGGATCTAGGAGTGTGGTATTATGTAGTTTTTAAGTAGGTATGAAATGGTTATTTATAGGATTGTTTCTTTAAGGCTTATGTATATTGTCCATTATATGCTATAAAATATTTTGAAAGTAAATTTAAGGTATGTTTTACATAGTTTATTTTTTGGAAATAAATATTGAAATGACTTGTGAAATTCAGTATATTCTCAACATTAATTTATTTCGAAATTTACCAGTTGTCTACTGAACTATTATATGGCAGATATTACTTCAGACTACACTGGTAAATGAAATCCTTGGCTTTGTAGAACTTTTATTTTAATGGGTGAGACAATTCAAAGCTATAAACCTTAATAAAAATTGCATAGTGCATTCAAAAAGGATGAGTACAATGGGGAAAAAGAAAAACTCGATCAGGGTGAGAAAAATCAAGGTTGCTAGGCAGGGGATGGGGAGTTAAATCTTTTAATAGGAAGATTAGGGTAGTTACAATGAAGCTGACAATTGAACAAAGGTATGGAAAGGTGATGAATTTGCGCAGAACTATCAGCAATAAGGTCACTCCAGACAAAGGAATTGGCTATCTTGAAGGCCATAAGGTTGGATCATGCCTGGCATATCTGAGGAATAGCAAGGAGGCCACTGTGAGTGACTGAAGAGTAGCAGGGAAAGAGGTCACAGAGGTTAAATGAGTGGCTAGATCATGTAAAAGCTTAGAAGTCATTGTAAAACTCTGGCTTTTATATTTGGAAACTTACTGTGTGATAGAATTTCTGCTAATAACTGAGAGTTCAATTGTCCATAAAATTTCAAGGACTCTTATTCTAGTAAGACAGAATGAAGAGAAAGAGTTCATATTTTCACATGGTGTAACAAATGCTCAGAGATGCAAGTGTAGGAAGCTATAGGATCACAGAAGAAGGCAATAAAATCACACCAATATATTTGATGACTGTGACTATATATAAATTTGTATTTTCTAGATTTTTTATAGTCATGGAATCACACTGTATATACTATTCATTGCCTGGCTTTTCTTTTCTCAGCATCATTACTTTGAGAATCTCCAATTGTAAATAGTTCATTTTGATGTTGAATAGTAATCTCTTTAATGAATAGATCATAATTTTTCTTTGCTCTATGGATGGACATTGATGAACATTTCCACTGTTTTCAATTCTTAAAAATAAAGCTGCTATGAAATTCATATACAAGTCCCTGTATGAACATAGGGCTTGTTTCTCTTGGTTAAATGCCTAGAAGTAAAATGGCTATTTTTGTAACTGCAACATATTAAGCATTTAAAAAAATTTTCAAACTATTTTCCAAAGTGGTTGTATCATGATATATGCCAACAACAGTTTAGATTTTTTGTTGCTTCTCAATCTAGCTCAGACCAAGTACAATTAGCCTTTATAATTTTAGCCATTCTAATAGATATGTAAGCATGTCTCATTATGATTTTAATTTGTATTTCTTTAATGTCTAAATGTTGAGAAATTTGTCATGTGCCTATAAGCCATCCATATACTTTTGGTGACATGTCTCTTCCATTATTTCCTTCACATGTAAAATTGGATACTCTGTTTGGTTATTAGTAAGGTTTTTTATTTTTATTCATATTTAAATAATCAGAGTAGATGTCCATTATCAGATATGTAATTTGCAAATCCCTTCTCCATCTTTACGGTTTCTCAATGGAGCTTTGATAGCTGTGTCTTTCAAGAAATATGCTACTTCTTTCCTGGTACACGGAGGTATGACTAGAACATTATCAATGTTGACCTTTGCAAAGAAAATCATGGCTTAAGATATATGTAGTCTGCAGTTGTTGGGAGTGTTCACCATCCTTGCCTCTAACTCATCTCTCACTGCCCACACATTCAGGTATAGGGGAATATTGATTGACAAAATATTAATTGCCAAATAACACTAGTTAGAGAATAAGAAAAATGCAGGCACCTGATTATATAATATTACATAAATAAAATGTGTTTTTATAAGTGCTATTGGAAGTAAATTCCTCAATACTTTAATCACACAGAATGATGGAATCCTAGATTTTTTTTTCTTGTATTTACTAAGAAAATGATCATGCCTCAAGTATATTAAAATGGAATAGGGAAAATTAAAAATTGTTTTAAGATGATTTGCATGTGTTGTGCGTATGTGAGAGAGAAAGTGAGAGAGAAAGATAAAGAAAAAGATAAAGGGAAAGACAGAGAGGTGGCTGCAGTGAATTGATGAGTTGGAGGATAGATTTTAAAGTTTTGTCTTTTGCTTTCTACATTTCTTTTTCCTTAGGTACAAGAGAACAATCAGTAATATCTCAGAAGCCTGCTGGTAACATCAGCAGAAAGAATTAGAGGTTCCCAGAAAATTAAGATGACATATAGTTTTCCTGACATAAGAAAATCATTTTTTGTCCCCAGCTATTTTCAATGATCTATACCCCACCTGTGTACTTGCCCAAGCACACTTCTTCCAAAACTTCCTGGGAGGTTCTTAAAAAGAAATGCAAAAACCTCACTCCTTAAGGATTTTGAGGGAACAAGGCAATGGGAAAACTAACAGTCACCACCAGACCAGGAAATAGCCTAAGCTATAGAGACAATAAATCAGTGGTAAAACTCCTAGTGCTATTTCAAAAGCAATCAAGGCCTTGCATTCCTTGTCCCAGAAAATGAGCCCAAGACCCCATCTAGTTTCTATCTGCTCTTGAAGCCTGCAGAGTCCCTTTCCCTTGTCCAACAGTTACCTCTGCTTTATTCTAACGTTGAAGTTTCTGCCCTCGGTGGAATACAAGCTTCATTCAGGTGAACATGCAATACATATTGCACAAATACATATGTGGATGTGAATGCATCCACAACCTTATGACCAACCATACACAGAATAATAAAACTCTCCCTTCTGAGTATTCATCTTAAATACTAAATAAAAATCTCTCTCCTGTTCAAACAGTCAAGGCTTTGGAACTTATTCCCTGTGATCTCCTTGTATGTTGTAAACAAAGATTCCTTTGTTTGACAACTCCACCTGTTTCTGTGATTCACCAAAGACTGACCTCAGTTAGTTCAGTTGCTGTAATGGCTTTCACTACTCTGATTCTACCTCTGCAAGTCTCCAAATTTAACTATTTTTTCTCCCAATTCTGCATGTTCTTGGCTTTAAACTGCAACTCTGAAGAGAAGATTTGCTTGTTTAAAAAAAAAAAATCAAGAAAAGGTAGTAGTAGTTAACATTGTTACTTTGAACTTCCTGCCCTAAGGGGCTCTCCTGTTCTTTCTCTTTGACTTCCTGGACTAAAACGACAGAAATTTGGCAATACATCACTCCCCAATCCAGATTACTGCCAGAACAGTTTATACTCTTAGAAAAATATTAGTTTAAAAGATCACATAATTAAATACTTAAGCATGTAGTGTAATATAGTGGTTTACAAGAAATATATTTTGGTCATCTGAATATTTGGTTTTCAACCATGGCTACTGACTCACAGCTCCTAAAACTCTTGGGATTTCCTGTGATAAGGGTGAGAGAGGTGTGTTTTGTTCTGTTAATGAAGTGACCTTCAGACCTCACTCAAGGCAAGGGCTGTTTGCCTGAAGGACCAACCACTTGGTGAAAGCCTTCACAACTTTTTGCCTCCCCTTCCTCCCAATACAGGATTATCTGGGGAGGGAAGAGGATCTGGAGATTAGATCAGCAAATGACAATGATTTAGTCAGTCATGACTATGTCATGAAGCCTCCACAGAAAAGCTGAAAGGACTGGGTTCAGAAAGCTTTTAGTTTGTGAAATGTATGAAAAGGCAGGAAGAGTGGCAGTCTTACAGAAGGTAATAGAAGCTCTGTGCCCATTCTCCATACCTTGCCCTGTGCACTTCTTTATCTATCTATTGATTTAAATCTTCTATTATATCTTTTAATAAGCTGGCAAACATAAAGTAAGTATTTTTCTGAGTTTTGTGAGTCCCTGTAGCAAATTAAAAGAACGTAAGAAGTAGGCCACTGGGACCTCCAACCTGTAGTTGCTCAGTCACAAGCACAGGTAATAACCTGGGGCCTACAGTGAGACTGGCATCTGAGGTGGGGTTGGAGATAGTCTTGGAGGACTGATCCATTAACTGATGAAATCTTACACTATGTTCAGGTAGATAGTGTCAGAATTTAGTTGAATTCTTGGAGATCCTGCTGTTGTCTGAAAATTATTTGGCATTGTTGGTATGATGTCCTAAAACCCAAAAAGATATAGCTACCTCAAAATAAGAATACGGTTGACAGCTTATATATATTAAGTGAGTATTTCAGGGATTTAAAATATACCCAATAAATAATGTAAGGAAATAAGGAAAGATTTTGAAATAAAAACAAGAATAAGAACCTAGTGGTACTAATAGATTAAATATATGTAATCTAGTTGAATTAAGAATACAATGGATAGAATACGTAATGGATTCAATAGAGATAAGAAGTCACTTAAGGATATAGTCATCTGGATACCAGCAAAGCATTAAAATTATCAATATAAAAGAGGTGTAAGATGTAGGTGATGTGTGTGGAACAAAAGCTAGAGAAGAAATTAGATTTCCTTACTACTCATAGCCTGTTGACAAGTCCTTGAAGCTCCTCTGGGGACTCAGCTGCTTCCATGTGGACACATCCACTCAGGGCAAAAAGCATTCTTAGTCCACCCCCCAGGATACTGAAAATCTACTTTCACATGTAAAAATTACTTTGGAAACTTCTTTATCTCTACTCCCCACCCCTGCCCTCAAGATATACATTGGCAATCATCTCCCAAGCATATACCCACTGATACACATCAGAAGAGTCTCTTCCCTGAGTTTTTACTAAATAGTAATAAATGACCTTTCCCTAACAATAGCTAGCCCCCTCAAGGTCCTGGAAACCTTGTTTATAAAATACCTTGGAGGCTTGTGCTATCCCTAACCTCCTCCCAAATTGAAAGTATATAATCAGCCACTCTTCATGACCCTCTCTCTCTACTCCAAATAAATAAATAAATATTTTTAAATAAAATAAAATAAATGACTTTTTTTAAATGAAAGAAGAAAAAGGAAAGAAATATTTGAATATTAATGTACATCTATTTCTCAAGCATAAAATAGTCAAGACACTGGATTAAAACTTACATACAAGAAAAGAAAGAAAATATTCATAACTAGAGTTGACTCTATGAATCCCAAACTAGGGCATACATACCAAAGACACACAAAAAAAATCACAAGTGTTAGAGAGAAAAAAAATAATTCATTAATAAAGAAACAAGAATCAGACTGACAGAATTTTTTTAAATAACATCAGATATAAAAAAGAATGAAGTAATAGCTTTATTATCTTGAAAAAAAAATCACAAATGGAAACATTTAGATCCTTATAAAATGTCATTGGCATAGGAAGGCATAATAAAAAAAATATTTTCAGGAATACAGATCACAGATAATTTGCCTTAATTTGTGTAGGCAGCACTTAAATACTAATATTATTTTAACAGTTAAAATATACTCTATGATCTTTGAGGTTGGGGAAAAGAGGATGACCAAGTCATCTTGAAATAATTCAGTTTTATGAAAAAAGTAAAAAGATCAAAAAAAAGACTTGTAGAAAAGAGAGATAAAACATATGCATAATAAAAATAAATAAATAAATAAACAGCTGGAGTGCCTGGGTGACTTAGTCGGTTCAAGTGTCTGCCTTCAGCTCAGGTGATGATCCCAGGGTCCTGGTATTGAGCCCTGCATCAGGCTCCCTGCTCAGTGGAGAGTCTGCTTCTCCCTCCCATTGAGAAAAAAAATTTGACTTATTTATTTGAGAGAGATAATCTTTAAATTTTACTTATTTATTTGAGAGAGAGTGAGAAAAGAAAAACATGCACACAGCAGAGGGAATAACAGAGGGAGAGGGAGAAGCACGCCACTGAGCAGGGAACCCCCTGCGGGGCTCTATCCCAGGACCCGGGTATTATGACCTGAGCTATAGGTAGACACTTAACTCAGGTACCCCAATAAATACAATCTTTAAAAAAAAATAAATAATAATAAAAATAAATAATATTTCAGATAGTATGATTTTTTTAATGTAAGACTTGGTATAAAAACAGGATGACATACTTGTCTAATTATAGCAAAGACTTTGATAAGTTTAGATGCAGTAGTACATAAAGAATTTAACTTCTTTCATTAACTGATAATTTAATTAGATTAAATTAAGAGACATCAAAATTTAGAGAATCTAATAGTCCTGATCTATTAATAAATGTAGCCATCCTGACCCCAAAACAAGAGTCTTCAGTAAGTATATAAGCATAAGTTGAACATTTACACAAACAGGCCATTATTTAGGCCAGAAGTATATGCCAATAAATTCCTAGAGTTAAATATCAGGCTATATTTTCCAAGAATAAGGCAATAAAATTAGAAAACAATGACCAAAATATTAAATTCATATAATTGGAAGTTAACTTCATACCTAAAAAGAAATAATACAGCTAATTCAGAAATTTTTAGAATTACAGTACTTTGGTAATATCAACTCTCAAAATGAGTAACGGACAGGTGGGGCTAGCAAGAGACTCGTGGGAGGATTAAATCATGGGCCCCTGTATCTCAGGTGCAGTAGAAGCAGTGGATTTGGAATTTCATTTTTTCCACAACGTTCCACCACAAGCTGGTTAGAACTGTGCAAAAGCAGGAAGGGAAGCCCCAGTAAAGTGGACTGGGGATGCCAGAAGGGGAGGCTGGAAGGGGACGCCTGGTGCTCAGTGCCCATTACAGACCCCACATTGCAATCCCCCACAGGAGAGACTCACCAATTTTAGGCCCCACAGGGGAAGCTGGAGGTTCATCTCCTGACATTTTGTAGGAGCTTTGCAGCTCAGCTGGTGAGAATTCTCCATCACCCTGCCTTTCTCCAAGGGACTTTCCTTCAAGCACCCTTCCCAACTTCTTCCTCCTCCATGAAATAATGTTCCTCTCCTTTGTTTCTCCCACTTGCCTGTGATGGGACCTTAGCTTGCTCAGCCCAGACTGCCATTCTCTGCTCTTCCCAATTAAACCCATGCTGCTGGTCAAATAACTGGCAGATTAAGTTTAAGGCCAATCGAACTAATAAATTCAAGAACTTGCAAGGAACAAAATCAATATGCACAAATTAGTGGCACTCCTAGGTGCTCGGAAGGACCCATCAGAAAGAGACTGCTGAGAACGATCTCATTTACACCTGCATCCAAGATAGCAAGATACCCAGGAGGCCCCTGAACCAAGAAAGTGACAGCCCTGCAACAATGACGACAGACAGGGAGGGGTACACACGGAGATGGGGAGGCACTGTGCTCAGGGAAGAACCCACACTGGGAAAATACCTACTCTCCCCAAAACCGGCTACAGAGTCCTCACTTTGGCTCCCGAATTTCTGGACTCGGCGCAAGCCTGGAGTGGGTGTGGACACGGGAAGGACCCCGCAGGGCTGAGGTGGGGAGAGCACGAGCACCAAAGCAGGGGGACGCTCCCTGACTGCAGACCATCTGAGGAGCCCAAGGAACCTAATCCGCGAGCACACAAACACAGACAAGGACCAAGGATCACCCGAGCCCAGAAAGGGGGGACCCCACAGCCCCGCGCACAGCACAGCAGGAGGCCACGTCTCCTCACACAAAACGACGGAAGCCCCAGTGTCTACACAGGGCGCCCTTTCTCTGTGGGGTCCTGAGACCACGAACCCCTTGACAGTCCACTAAGGGACTTCTCCTCACCTCCTCCAGCGTCTGGTCCTTAGGAGGTTGGACTGCTGCCAGTGTGGGCGCGTCCTCCACAACGGGTCCGGTCAGTGTGGATGCAGAGCCACACCCTCCTCAGCTTGTCCTGTCAGGGTGGGAGGCGCCCCACATTCTCCAGAAGTCTCCACAGTGGGTCCTGAAAAGGCAAGGCTCAGGTCACAGCTGTGGCTGTGCAGCCTGGGCTCAGGGCGGGTGCTGGGGTCTGGCGCCCTCTGCAGGCGGTGGAAGGCAGTGCAGGACTGTGGGAGCTCACCCTTCAGTGGAAGGTCCTGCTCCCTCCCCGGGTCCAGATGATGCCATTTCATTCCGGAAATTCAAGCTGCATGGAGCCCAATACCCCCCAACTTCCCCCCAAATAGCTAAGGAACAATGAATTGGAAACAATGTGGAATTACAACAGTCCTTGACCCAAACAGTGTCACTGAACATGGCCCTGATGCAGACCCACACTCTGACCTCAACTTGGTCTCAAGCCTGGACCCTACCCTAATCCAAGACCCTAACCCTAGCCCCCAACCCAAACAATGTTCACAAGAATCAAGAGGTACAAACTGCAAATATCCATCAATGGCAAGTGCATAAGCAAAGTGTGGTGAAGGGTTTGAATTTGGGTTCAGGTTCAGGTTTTAGTCAGAGTTCTAATCAGGCTTTGGGTTTAGTGTTAGGGTGAGGGTTTAGAGTGAAGGACAAGGGAACAGAGTTATAGTTTAGGGCTTTAAGTTTATGATTTAGGCTTTAAGACTCAGGGCTTATGGGATAAAGTTCAAGGTCAAATTTGGGGTTTGACTTCATGCTGAGATTTGGGTTCAGGTTTCATGACTTGGAGGTCTGGTTTAGGGTTTGGGTTCTTGGTTCAGGGCTTGGATCCAGGGCTCAGGTACAGGCTTTGGGTTCCATTCCAGGTTTGGGATTCAGGGTTCTAGTTTGGGCTTTAAGGTCAGCTTAGGTTTCAGTGTTGGTAGGGTTTAAGGTTAGGTTTAGGGATGACACATTTTCTTCAGTTGTCATCATGGACAAAATAATTCTATCTGAAGTTTCTAAGTCAGAAATGTATTTCATCTGGGGGCGCCTGGGTGGCTCCGTGTGTTAAGCCTCTGCCTTGGGCTCAGGTCATGATCTCAGGGTCCTGGGATCGAGCCCTTCATCAGGCTCTCTGCTTGGCGGGGAGCCTGCTTCCCCATCTTTCTCTCTGCCTGCCTCTCTGCCTACTTGTGATCTCTGTCTGTCAAATAAATAGAATTAGTAAAAGCTATTATATGATCTTTTACAAACCATTTCCTATCTTTGCATTCTCATGTGCCAAGACAGACAGGGATTATTTAAAACCCTGAAGAGAGTGCTCTTGCTTTTAAATTGCCTGTAACCTTCGTGTAATAGATTTATGATTGATGATAGATTTAGTTAAAATATAACTATTTAAAATATTTACTCTCAGTAAACGATTTCAACCTATGCTCATTTAAGTAACTTTGTGCATAATCCCTTTTCTATTAAACCATAGTGCAAGGACCAATGCCGCGTTTCCGAGAGAACCCCAAGCTATTTTTCTAGAATGGCCATATGCATATATATCAGGCGTCCTGTTTTCACTCCCTTTGTGGAGCACCTACCCTGGAGGTCATGTAATAACCAATGACCAAAAAAACAAACCAAAAACCCAAACATCCAGGTTGAAGTGCCATCCCTGCCTGGAGTGGAGGAGACTGCTCAGACAGATCCCAGGCAGGCATCTCAGCCCAGGCCTGTGCTGGGGAAGCTGGTTCCTGGCTTTGGGCGCAATCTGGAAGCCAGCAAACTGACCCAAGAGTGCAGCTGGCCTTTAGGACTGATGATCTTTTCGCAGCCAGGCTGCCCGTGGACACCCGCTCAGAAAGCCAGGCTATGAGTCTGCCCAGCGCAGGCACTGGCAATGGGGCAGCATGCTAGGGCATAGCCCTGCACCCCAGCCAGGGTTCAGGCCCCTGGAGTGAGGGGGCAGGGCCGGCGCAGAGAAGGGTCTTTGCTAATTTCCAAAGCTGGAAGTGAGCTCTCAGAGGACTCAGGAGGGAGGGGGGCGGGGGCGGGGCGGGGGGGGGGGGCCAGGAGAAGGGGCTTTGCTAATTGCCCAGGCGGGAAGGAGGGGCACACAGCTCCAGGGTGCTGTGCTGCAGCCCATTCGGGACTGCAGGACCCACCATACTCGCTGCCCCTGCGCTCCCACGCTCCAGCTTTGCCCCAGAGGCCACGGTGTCCCGTTCTCATTCCTGCTGCCTGCTGCCCCTCCCTGCCCCATGGCTTCTCTGGAGGACCCTCTGCTCACAGGTAAAGTGACACCTCGACGCGCCCTCACCTGAAGCAGAAAACGCAGGACAGGAGCGGGGGGGGGGGGGGGGGGGAGGGTGAGTGGACGGGGCCCAGGCTTCCAGCAACCCCAGGGCACCAGGACCACCCAGGACGCCGCGCCACACCCCCTACGCAGGGGGTCGTGCCAGGAAAGCGCCACAGGAGGTACCCCCCCCCCTGCCAGCGGGCAGGCTAGCCCTCATAGTTCAGCACCCCCACGTGCATGTCAGAGCCTCCTGCCATTCCCAGGGCACCCAGAACCCAGAGAGTGAGGCCTTGGGTGCTTTCTAGTGACAGATTCAAGGCAATTCTTCGACTTTGGGACTTCAGAGTTAACATAGTTTTCATTTGTGATTATTATTTTTGTGTGGGGGCCGTCGCTTTTCTTTTGACCTATGCTTGTTTTCACTCCCGGTTCTGAAGAAGCCCCTAAATCCTAACCCTGTTGAGGACTCCAAAAGCTCTCAGAGCAGCAGTGCTGGGGGACAGTGTGGACACATGGTTTGGTTTCTCCTCTGGCCTGCTTCTGTGGCAGCCCCGCTCTGTCCTCCTCAGACTTCAGAGCAATATCTGAACAAGTGGAGAAGCGACCAGGGGGTCAGGAAGGTGGCCACCGAAGAGTGACTTCTCTGGAGGTTGGCTGAGCAAGCAAGTGAGCATGTTAGTCCAGCTCTGCCTGCATTCAGTATGGAGCTGAACAGGGGCCAGGGAAGGGGAGGAGGAGCAGAGAGCAGGGACAAAGGGACCAAAGAGGAGATTCAGATGAAGGGAAGTAATGGGGAGGAAAGAGAAGAAACTCTAGAAGACAGGTATGTAGAAAGGAAAAGGGATGAAGTGGGCATTGGGAAAGGGCACCACCAGGGAAGGAGAGAGGGGAAGAAAAGAGGGAGGAAAGAGGAAAGGGGAAAGGGAGAAGGGAGGAGTCAGCATGCCAGGGCTCCCCCTGCATCTGAAGAAGAGGTGGCTGGTCCAGCTTGTCAAACAGGGTGCTCACTCTTTGGCCCCAGTTTCTGCTCCCAGTGCTACTGGGCTTTGCAAGGAAGGCAGGCTGTCCCTTGGGACCTACTGGAGACCACTGGAGCCCACAGGAGGGTGGGAGAAATAAGATGCCACCGGGTCCTGTCCTGAGCTTCTCCCAGCCACCAGCCTCACCACATGGTGCAAGAGGGACCCCAGAACAAAGGACGGACACAGGCCAGCATGTCTGCTCATCGCAGTGAACCACACCGCCTCCTCAACCCACGCTTTTAAAGCCTCCTTTTTCGTTTCTGGCTTTCATGTCTGTAGGAACATGAGCCAGATCTAACTCCTCTCCGACAGACAATTCTGACTCACCCCGTGTCAGATTTTTATGAGTGGCTGTGATAGAGTAAGATAGCAATGCTCCAACAAACGGACTGTTTCCTCCCACTTGACCTCAACAGTCTTATACATTTTCTTAGCGAAAACATCTTGTCTCCTTCCATTAAGCTCATAACGTGGTCTAATAGTATACATGCGCCTTCCTTAGATGCGAAGCGATACAGAGGTCCTTTTTTTTTTTTTTAAATTTTACAAGGTAAAGTCAGTGAACACATCCAACTTGACGAATACGTCTCTAAAATGTCAATCCAGGCAAAGCTTTTTCTGCCTACAGTTTCGAGCCTACGTGGTGACATTTTTAAAATGCTTTCAGTCCCTCAGTGAGGCTCTTAGAAGCTAGCCAGGGCTTACTACGTGCCAGGCACTGTGTCAGGTGTTGGAGCTAAAGGGAAGGAGAGCTTGGAGGCTGGCTGGGGAGGGACATCCATGACACAAGCACAGCTAGAAACGGAGGCCAGTGCTAGAAAAGAGAGAGCAGGCTGCATGGAGAGTGTGTACCATGGGGCTTGTGAGCTCACGAATAAGTGGGAGTAACTGGAGTGGGGAGATGGGGGAGAGAAGAGGGTCTTCCCATCAATGGGAATCACCTGTGCTTGGAGGCAGGTGGCATGAGAGGTCTCCACAGGAAGAAGGAGGCAGTGTGGTTGAAGGGCAGAGAGATGGGGCAGAACAGGCATCAGTCAGTTGGAGGGGTATGAATAGACTGATGGGAGGATTATGGGTGCCTTTGGAGGACTGAGAATTTGTTAGAAGATCAGTGCAGATTTCTATGGAGACAAATGCCAGGAACTGATAGGTCTTTGAAAGGTCACTCTGGCTGCCTTTTGGCAAAGGGGTTGGTAAAAGGCACTTGCAGGTGTGAACACACCAGGTGGGAGGTGAGTGCAGGAAATCGGGTGAGGGAGCATGGGAACTTGGTCCCGGGGTATATAAGGGAGAATAGCCTTTAAGGAGTTCCACAAATTGGCACCAGCTGTGGCTTCATTACAGAGCTGGAAGGGGTGTGTCCTGGAGGTTACAGAAATTACATGAGAAAGGGAAGTCTTTTTAGATCTCTTTTTCAACTAGAGGAACTCTCACCTTATTGATAGAATTCCAGAGTGGGAACCAATGATATGAGGACATCTTTGAAATGTCTGAATATGTTCTTCGACATCTTTGCAAGTGACGAGGAGACCTTGACCTTAGGAGGCCTTGGCCCTCTTTGTAGCCAGAAAGATTTCACCTACAGATTTGGGTTCTCCCTTTTAAAGTCAAGGAGTCAGTCCTTCCAAAGGACACCTCCTATCATTTTACCCTCTCATCATACCTCACGTGCTGGCATCTCCAAGACCCTCTGTTCCAGGTTGAGAGTATCCACTTTGGCCGGGCTGGTCTTGCCAAGAACACCACAACAGGAAATCTAGAGCCTGTAGTGCTATTAATAACATCATCTAAGACTGTGTTTGCTGCCCTCTTGGCCTCTTCCCACCATGACTCACTGAAGCTTTTAACACATTGTATCCATTATGCTATAGTTCCCAAAGCTCATCTTCTCTAGTGCCATTAATTTTTAGGGGACCAGGCAAACCTTAAACTTGTCCCCCCCTAATTGGATCCCTGTTCCCCCACAATCTATTTGAAAGCCTTTCACCATGATTCTTGAATGAGATCTGAGACCACTGCTGGTACCTAACACTTCTTGGCACCTTGTCTGTTAGGTTCTTGGAAGAGGAGATGGCTATGGAGGTGAGTGGGAATGGGAGTGGGAGGATTTCTCCCTTCACTTCCCTTTTTGTGTTTTCTTTTTTTTTTTTTAATTTTTTATTTTATTTTATTTATTTGACAGAGAGATTACAAGTAGGCAGAGAGAGAGAGAGGAGGAAGCAGGCTCCCTGCTGAGCAGAGAGCCCGATGCGGGACTCGATCCCAGGACCCTGAGATCATGACCTGAGCCGAAGGCAGCGGCTTAACCCACTGAGCCACCCAGGCGCCCCCTTTTTGTGTTTTCAAATAATGGGTTTTGAGGGGGCGGGAAAGTTTAACCAGACCATTTATTTTCCATCTCCCATCGATAAAATGTTTACCACTCCACACTGGAAGAATTTATATCTTTCCTTTGAATCTCCAGGAAAATCTCCCAAACCCAGACCACCACCATGTGGATTCAGCCATCTTCTGATTCACCTCCAGATTGTCTCCTCCTAAATGCTCAAGCCACTGGTTAAGGGCGAAATGTTCAATGCCCAAGCAATTAAGTGGGGAACACGTTTATCTAAGCAATTGCATGCAGCTCTCTATCTGCATACAGGGGGTCTCTCCCAAGCCTTTCCAACCTCAGCAAAAGAAGACAAAGCCCCAGCAGTCTGGGGTATATATCATTCATTCATTCCTGTGTTCAACACTCATGGCGGATCCCCAGCAAGACAGTGGGAGAGCAAGGACTGGAGAAATCCTGGAAGCTGAAGTCTGAGGAGGATTTCAAATTCAAGTCAGAGATGAAAGAAACATCTGGACTTGGTCCTCAGGTACATGCAGTATTCTGAACTGAGGCTAGAACCAGAGACCATTCTAATGAAAGGCCTCTACAGGTGGGCTCCAACTCAGTTTCGTGTATATTCATTCATGAAATAGCTCTTTGGGTCAACATGCAGAAGAAAACCATTTCAGAAAACTGACAATGAGGAGAGTAAAGGGAAGCCAGAAGGCTTGTGAATGGGGAGAGAGGAGGACCCAGGGCAGGAAACCAAGAATCCCTCCCTGCCCTCCTTGCTGCCAGGGAGGTCTGAGGGACTAGTTTCCACCTGGGATCCCAAGTCCAGAACAAAAGCAGCGGGGCCACGGCGGGGGAGGGAAGGGGGTCCTCAGCACGGGCGCATGGGGCTGCGGAAAGATGGGGGCTAGCGTGCCTGCTGGCGGGGGGCACCTCGCAAGGCGCTGTCCCCAGCCCGACCCCATGAGGACCCGGGTTTGGCGCAGCGTCCGGCGTGGTCCCGGTGCCCTGGGGTTCGCGGGAGGCTGGGCCTCCACAACCCCCCTCTTCGCCCTCAGGTCGGGTCCGCGCTTTCTGCTCCAGGTGAGGGCGCGGCGCGGTGTCACTTTACCCCTGTGCAGAGGGTGGTCCCGAGAAGCCTTGGGGCGGGGAGGGGCAGCAGGCAGCACGAGCGGGACAGCGGAGCCTCACATGGGAGCGTAGGGGCGGCGAGTCCGGTGGGTCCTGCAGTCCCGACTGAGCCGCAGCACAACACCGCGGCGCTGCCCGCCCCTCCTCCGCCAGCCCCTCCACCTCCTCCCAGACTCTCAGCCACATCCTCTGTGAGCTCACTTCCAGCTTCGGCAATTAGCAAAGCGCCTTCTCCCCGCCGCCCTCCACCCGCCCCCGCCCCCCTCCCTCCTGAGTCCTCCGCGAGCTCCCTTTTCGCTTTGGCAATTAGCAAAGCCCCTTCTCTGCCCCGCCCCCGCCCCCTCCCTCCTGAGGCCCCGCCCTGGCTGGGGCGCGGGGGAAGCCCCGGGGGCTGCAAGCTTGACCAGCGCTGGCGCTGGGCAGCCTCCTAGCCTGGCTCCTTGAGCGGGTGTCCACCCGCGGCCTGGCTGCAAAAAGATCATCAGTCCTGTTAACCCTGGCTGCACTCTCCCGTCAGTTTGCTGGCTTCCAGATTGCGCCCAAAGCCAGGAACCAGCTTCCGCAACACAGGCCTGGGCTGAGATGCCTGCCCAGGATCTGTTTGAGCAGTCTACTCATCTCCAGGCAGGGATGGCACTTCCACATGGATGTTTGGGTTTTTTTATTGTTTTTTGGTCATTGGTTATTATTACATGACCTCCAGGGTAGGTGCTCCACAAAGGGAGTGAAAACAGGATGCATGATATACCCCTCACCTCCCATGCTGTCTTTCTCTTAAATAATAAGCACTGCTGAACTATCTTAGATTCTGTACCTTCTCTCCAGCCATGAACCTATCACTGTCTTTAACTCTTGAAAACTTCATTAGACAAATTAATGTGGTGAAGGAAGCAATATGAGAAAGCCTATTAATCTGATGAGCATGGAACTGAACAAACCCTATAGATACTTTCCCTTTGATTTCTAGCCTATCAATACCTACAGTGAGTCACATACACTCAAGATTATTGTTTTTATTGTATACTTCATATATTCATTGATTTTGGACTCGTTATCATTTCGTTGAAGTGTTAAACTATGGTAATAAACAAACTTTTAATTAACTTTTCCTCCTATGATACAAATATAACTTGCACTTGAGCTTTAGCTAATTTTATGTTCTAAAATTGCCAAAACAAAATGATCAAGGTTTCTAGATTATTTACTGTATTTTCTACTATATAATATTGTTCTATCTCTTCTGTATAAAGAAAATGAATGCTTGGGGCTCTTGGGTGGCTCAGTGTGTTAAAGCCTCTGCCTTCTGCTTAGGTCATGATCCCAGAGTCCTGGGATAGAGCCCCACATCAGGCTCTCTGCTCAGCTGGGACCCTGCTTCCCTTCCTTTCTCTCTGCCTGCCTCTCTGTCTACTTGTGATCTCTGTCTGTCAAATAAATAAATAAAATCTTTAAAAAAAGAAAATGAATGCTTGATAACTAAATGAATGCTTTACTGAACAAATTAAATATGGCAATGGCATTTTATTTTATCATGCTTCACATATTAAACAATAATATTATATCACTAGTCTACAAATAATCTACTCGCATAGTCATTTGGAAGCTTTTAGCAAAAGAATTCTTCCTCCTGATTGTAGTATAAAAGCCACAGAAATATACAGAAGACTCCTAGGATAGAAAGTTAAATCCAGTTATCCGTGATGCCTTGAGTAGGACCTGACCTATGTATGTCCTGGGATGCACTAGTAACTGTTACATGTGATAGGATTATATTTAATATATACAGTTTCATTTACTTCACAAAGGACATATAAATTTGAGAATAAAATATTTGATGAATCTATAAAGTCTATATCTATTTGTAACTAATGTGGTAGAATTAAGATGTTAATTTGAAAAAAAATTCATTGAACACATACACATATTCAATTGTTTTTATATATATAAACAGCATTATTTATTTATGTAAATAAATGCATTGTCTGTAAAATCCATTTACTTATCAATCATAAGGGTAATTTTAAGTACTAAGAATAAGAAATATGTGAAAAGATAAGTGTTCAAGAGTGCAGTTTGTGGTAATTAATACAATATGATAGGCTCATGAAAAAGATATATTACTTGAACTTAAAAGCTTCTATAATTAAGCGATGACCACTTGAAATTTGTAATTAGTCTTGCTGCAGTTTTTCCTTGCACTTATTGCCCTTCCCCAGAAGTTCATTAAGAATTTCTGTGAATGTCCTTATGTTTAATCTCATTCATAGATTCCACTGCTGCTCACAAAACAAAGCCAAAAAGAGAGGTAACTCTATGTGGCACTCCATCCACAAGCAATACATTCATAAATAATTAAAAAGCTCTCTACTT
This sequence comes from Mustela nivalis, assembly GCF_964662115.1. Taxonomy (NCBI): domain Eukaryota; kingdom Metazoa; phylum Chordata; class Mammalia; order Carnivora; family Mustelidae; genus Mustela; species Mustela nivalis. The sequence continues at coordinate 601,646 of NW_028136402.1, read as the reverse complement.
CATTTGTTACCCATTCAGCTGATAATTTAAATGAGTAACTGAGGCCATTTTATCAGCACTTTTAATAGAATGCGACTCAGAAATTTCACAGTGTTATTTAAGAAGAAATGCTCACGTGTTAAGGTTTTTATTTTTTTAAATCAACAAAATAATTTTCAAATATTAAAAGCAAATGTCTCCTTTTCCTCCAAGTTTCCTTGCTATGTCAAAGTTACAAATAAATACATTAAAATCGTATTTTGAGTAGTAGATAAAAACAAAAGTTTTGAAACTGTGGGTTCAGTGTCTGGGTTAACTTGTATAAATATCTGAACTCAATGTATTTAGACTTTATTAGATTTTTTTAGACTATTTAAAAATACATGCTGAGATAATGACAACATTATTTTATTCATTTTAATAAATAAATTATTTTATTTAATTATGTTTAGATATTTATTTATTAAATTAATGATTTAATATTTAATAATCTAAATTTGAAATATTTTAAATTCTAAAAATATTTATTTAATTAAATTGATATATTTAATATAAATATTTAATAAATTATTTAATCATTATTATAATTATGCAATACATTATGTATTGTGTAATAATTGCATTTTAATAAATAAATAAATGTATTATTTACATTATTTTATTTTATTTTATTTTATTTTATTTACTTGACAAAGAGAGGGAGAACGCAAGCAAAGGGAGCTGCAGGCAGAAGGAGAGGGAGAAGTAGGCTCCCAGCTGAGTAGAAAGTTCAACCTGGGGTTCCATCCCACGACCCTGGGATCACCACCTGAGTCGAAGGCAGATGCTTAAGTGACTGAGCCATCCAGATGCCCAAGGCTTTGTATTCTTCGCTTCTAAATATTGATGCTCCTTCATCTCTGGAGTTAGTAAATTGATGTTGAGAATTCATATCAAAGAATTGATAGTAGCTGTTAAACAGAAACATGTAATTTAGGGGAAAAAAAAAGAACAGAAGGAAGAGAAAGGCCAAAAGTCAAAAGCACATTAATATAAAATTTAATTAGATAAAAAAGCTGATATTCCTGAAGGGGGCTAATAAAAGAGCTGCAAAGAGCTGATAGGATTAGGAAAATTGTCCGCTCCTGGTCATTTCATAATTTTAAACTATTCCTTATTAATAAATATACTTAGTTCCAGAAACACAAGCACATAAGAACATTTCCACCAAGTTTCCTCTAACAGCATTTACAAATTAGACGTTCAAACAATGCAGTTCATTACATGTTGCATCTGTATCTTAAAGTTTAAACACATTCTGTGACACATTTTCCAACAATTAAAATTAAAAAATATATATATACATATATATCTATGTATATATATATATATATATACCTTATCCCTAAATGGAAAAAATATATATAGAGAGAGAGAAACCTTATCCCTAAATGAAACCTTTCTTTGTTTATTAGATTAAATAGGTAAATTAGCAACAACAACAACAACAAACAGCTAATATTATAGAGGTAGGTACAATTGACCTTTTCATTCATTGCTATTTTCTAAAAATTCCTATTTTATTTTTTTCTCAAGTCTGTCATAATAATTTTCTAAATCTCCTGCCTTATTCAATTTTTTTCTTTTAGTGGAAATCTCTATTTCATATTTATTTTCTCTTCCTCCAC